>NC_056733.1:1635367505-1635645005 GCF_019279795.1 Protopterus annectens
TTCTCGTTAGGGGTTGCTACAACAGATCATCTGTTTCCATTTCTTCCTGTCCTCTGCATCTTGTTCTGTCACACCAACCACCTGCATGTCCTCTCTCACCACATCCATAAACCGTATCTTAGGCCTTCCTCTTTTCCTCTTACCTGACAGTTCCATCCTTAGCATCCATTTCCCAATATACCCAGCATCCCTCCTCAGCACATGTCTAAATCAATGCAATCTCACCTCTCTGGCTTTGTCTCCAAACTGTCCAACCTGAACTGACCCTGTAATATACTGATTTCTAATCCTGTCCATCCTTGTCACACCCAGTGCAAATTGTAACATCTTTAACTCTGTCACATCCAGCTCTGACTCTTGCCTTTTTGTCAATGCCACTGTCTCCAACCCATATAACATAGCTGGTCTCACTACCCTCTTGTAGACCTTCCCTTTCACTCTTACTGGTACTCGTCTGTCACAAATCACTCCTGACACTCTTGTCCACCCACTCCATCCTGCCTGTACTCTCTTCTTCACCTCTCTTCCACACTCACTATTACTCTGATCTGTTGATCCCAAGTATTTAAACTCATCCACCTTCATCAACTCTACTCCCTGCATCCTCACCATTCCTCTATCCTCCCTCTCATTCACACACATATATTCTGTCTTAGTCCTGCTGACCTTCTTTCCTGTCTTCTCTAGAGCATATCTTCATCTCTCCAGGGTCTCCTCCACCCGTTCCCTACTCTCACTACAGATCACAATGTCATCTGCAACCATCATAGTCCATGGGGAGTCCTGTCTGATCTTGTCTGTCAACCTGTCCATTACCACTGCAAGTAAGAAAGGACTCAGAGCTGATCTTTGATGTAATCCCACCTCCACCTTAAATGCATCTGTCACTCCCACTGCAGACCTCACCACTGTCACACTACGCTCGTACTTATCCTGTACCACTCTTACATACTTCTCTGACACTCTCGACTTCCTCATACAGTACCACAACTATTCTCTAGGCACCCTATCATATGGTTTCTCTAAGCCCACAAAGACACAACACAACTCCTTCTGACCTCTATATTTCTCCATCAACACTCTCAGAGCAAACATCGCATCTGTAGTGCTCTTTCCCGGCATGAAACCATACTGCTGATCACTTCCTTTCTTAACCTATCTTCCACTACTCTTTCCCATAACTTCAAGCTGTAACTGATCAATTTTATCCCTCGGTTTTTATCCCTGGTAAACAAATGTAAAATAATAAATAGGTTATGTGGAATAACATGGCCCTGGTTGGTGAGATCATGAGAATAACCTTATGTGACAGTATGCGGAATAAAATGGTGATGGTTGATGAGTTAATGTGAGCAACATTATGAGAGGTTATATGGACTAACATGCTATTGGTTGATGAGTTAATATGCATAACATTATAAGAGGTTATGTGGAATAACATGGCACTGAATGATGAGTTAATGCGAAAAACGTTAAGTGAGGTTATGTTGTCTAACATGCTATTGGTTGATGAGTTAATATTTATTTTTATTTATTTATTTATTTATTTATTTATATTTGTTGACCGGGAGTGTCCGACTGGAAGTATGTCCATTTTCAGCAGAGGCCTGGGGAGAAAAGCTCCACAGTTAAAATATACAGACAGTAGTTACATTGGATTTACATAGCGATTAACAATTTGATTAGCATAATTAATTACAAACATAGTTACAGATGAAGAACATAGTACATCAGTAGACAACTAGAATCTTTATCTGCGAAGTACATAACAGACATAAACAATTGTTACAATAAGAAGTTCCTGTTGTATAATAAGTAGTAGGTTTATGAGCATCTGAGCTTGCTATAATCAAGGTAGTTAGTGGGGTGGAAAGAAAGGTAATGGTTGGATGGGGTGGGTGATATTAGAGTGGGAGTTGCAAGGGCATAGCCAGCATGTTTTTAGGTGTGCTTTTAGTAAAGTTTTGAAGTGGGTGCATGATGGTATGGAGGTAATTGTGGGTGGGAGGGAGTTCCATTATTTGGCTATGGCACAAGAGAATAGTGCTTCATCAGCAGAGTTATTGGCTTTAGTGATCTGCAAGTGATTTTTGTTGCTAGATCTTAGTGGTATGGTGGTGCGATAGGGTTGGAGTAGATTCTGGAGGAATGGGACATTTAGTGGATGGTTTAATAGTTTGTGGGCGAGTGAGAGTTGTAGACAAGATTATGAGAGGTTATGTGGAATAAAATGGCACTGGATGATGAGTTAATGAGAAAAACATTATGTGAGGTTATGTAGAATAGCATGGTGACAGTTTAGGCCTTAATGAGAACAATATTATGTGAGGTTGTGTTCAATAACATGGCAATGGTTGATAAGTTAATGAAAACAACATCGTGTGAGGTTATGTGAAATAATATGACACTGGTCGGTAGGTTTATGCGAGCAATATCATGTGAGAGTACATGGAATAACATGGCAATGGTTTCTAAGGGATGGCTTGCACCTGTCACCACTGGGCTTCCGGATATTGGCTAAGGCTCTTGCCACCCCCATAGTGCAAGACAAACCCACCAGAAGTCTAAATCTCAAGATGCAGGCACTTGATGCACTCCTCAGCATGGAGAACATCGATGTCTGTGCAGTAACTGAAACCTGGATCAAGGCTCCTGAGAGCACCCCAGCGCTACCAGGCTATACCTCATATCATGCTTTTGTCCATATTCATCAAGGACACCCACACCTCCAGGTTAGTAGCAACACATGAAGCATCAGAGACCATACAGGTGCAACTAACCATAGGCAAAACTGCAATACAACTGGTAGCATGTTACAGACCACCCTCCCAATCTCAAGAACCCCACTCATCCTTCCTGAAGACATTGGAGGATATGAATGTATCACAAAATACCATCATACTGGGAGACTTCAACTACCCCAACATAGATTGGGTACATTATTCTAGCCCTAATACCCTAGCCCAAAGGTTCCTGGAATTCATAAATTCAAATGCACTGGAACAACTAGTCAACTCTCCCACTAGAGATAATATACTAGACCTGATCATCACAAACATGGGGACAAAATGCTCCACTCACTAGTGAGATCTGACCACAAACTAATCACCCTGGATATACATATCCCACCTCCACCCCCAGCACAAAAGACCACAGTGAAAAACTTCTCAAAAGCAGACTTCACTCTTCTTAAGACTGAGATGGTATCCTTTAAGCCCACTGTGCCAGTGGGTACCACATCCCACAATGCCGAATCCTTCACAAATGCTTTCTATGGACATCTCCAAGAATGTATGGATCATGCAATCCCAAACAAATCCAAGTCCCTCTCCATCAAAGGTAAGCGTCCTGTCTGGTGGACCTCAGCCATAAACAAATTGTATAACAAAGAAGGAAGCTACTGAAATCCCATGAAGGGAAGACATCTCTGATCAACATTAGCAGAAAACTACATTCTCTCATAAAAACGTCTAAGGCCAACTTTGAGAGAAAAATCGCTAAGGACACTAAAGATAACCACAAAGCCTTCTTCAGCTATGTTACCTCAGATATGCTCAGAGTTGGTTCAAAACAACAAAAATACACTGAACCCACAGATATTGCCAACATTCTGGCTGACAAGTTCAGTGCAAATTTCTCCCTCCTTCACCCCCTGAATGTAATCTCCTGTCATCTCAGATGTCCAAGTGAGAACCGCCTAAACAAAGCAAAAACACAGCATCAATGGGACCTAACCCACACATGATATGTACCTGAACACTGGCATACAGCAACAGTGGTCCCACTCCACAAGGGGTGCCTCTACACACCCTGAAACTAAACCAGCCTGGTCTGCAAAGCTATGGAAAGAATCATTATGGAACTCATAAACAGAGACATAGGGGACCTACAGACACTTGACCCCACCCAGTTTGGCTTTGTAAAGGGCAGATCCTGCCTTTTAAACCTGGTTGACCACTAGAGCCATTGATGAGGGCAAAGCAGTCCATACAGCATACCTGGACTTGGCTAAGGCCTTCCCACTCAGGCATCATAGATAACCTCAACAGCTAAAGTAAACCCTTATGTCACTAGATGGGTTGCAAACTGGCTAATGGACAGAACCCATAAAGTTAAAATCGCTGGTGCAATGTCAGACTCAAAGCCAGTCACAAGTGGTGTCCCACAGGGATCTGTCTGGGACCCCTATTTATTTCTCAGATGTTAAAGCAAACATGGGAGGGCTGTGGCTGACAAAGTTCGCAGATGACTGCAAATTAGGTGACACACATCCTACAAAAGGCCTCAAAAATGTATAGTTATCCCTTTGGGAACCCACTGAGTACGGAAAAAGTAATCAGAGACCTAGGGACCCAAGTTGACAGCGACCTCTCATTTGACACCCACGTTGCCAAAGTGGTTAGAAAAACATTCTACCTTGCACACCTCATCATGAACATCCAGATCCAAGGATGTCATTGTACCTCATCAGACCCATGATTGAGTACAATGCCCCATTTGGTATGTACCTCACCCGGCATTTGCAACAGCTGGAGAGACCACAAAAGTACCTCACCAAGAGGATCAAGGGTCTCCAACATATGTCTTATTCTGCCAGACTAAAGAAACTTCAGCTCTATTCAGTAGCATACCACCTGCTCAGAGGTGATCTCTGCCTGAGGCCATGTCCAATCAGGATCTGATGGACATGCTCCACCTCAAAAAATTCAAATCCATCAGGACCACAAGAGCTAATGACTTAAACCTCAGCACAAGTATGAATAGGACATGCTGGAGGGATAGATTCAAAACCCAGAGGCTTCCCATGCTTTGGAACAAGATCCCAGTCTTCAAGAAATCTTGATGAGTGGATGGGAGATGGTCACATCTGTGTCACTGCTAGACAGGGGCACAGTAAAATTATATAAGGGGACCTTCATTGTGTCACTACTAGACAGAGGCACAGTATTCTAAATTTATTCTGTACATTTTTGTACCATTTCATAAAGCCACATCACTATGGCTAGGCTTACAAATGCCCCAGGGCAGATAGCCTAGTACTATACTATGAAACTATGAATTAATCCTAGCAACATCATGTGAGGTCACGTGAAATAACATGGCTCTGGTTGATTGGCTCATGGGAGCCACATTGTGTGAGGATATGTGGAATAGTACGGCACTGGCTCATGACTTAAGGAGAACAAGTCCATGGTTAAGGTGTTTATCTCATAGACTCAAGGTACAGGGTTTGTTTATCACCTCTGAAAGGGAAATTGGCTCGGTGTAAAATGGTCTGCAAAGGCAGCTAGCTTATTACTTACCTGTGAACCTATGAACCTAATTCAAAAATCAGACTATTGTATTGTTAGGCGCATATATGGTAAAACAAAGTTTGAATGCTGATATTGTGTTAAAGTCTGAAACCACTGTAGTGTTTTATGCATATGTGTAACAATTATGTGTGAAATATAAGTATATAGGTAGGTGCTTCTACCTGTCACTGGTAATAAATATGCATATATGAGCACATATTAATCTGCCAAAAATACAACTGTTCAGGACTCAAATGATAAATGATTGTACCCAACCTATGTGCCCTGACCACTTTAGTAACTGCTAAAATACACAAATACTAAACATTTTGAGGAGCAAATCTATAAATGCACTACCTCCTGGGTAACAAAATAGTGAGCAAAATGAAACACTGCCTTACAACACTGTTTTGCGATTGCATTCCTGGAAAAAATTGTATTGCCACAGTCTTACATCTCATGATAATCTACAGAACATAAAATAAATTTTTAGTAGTGATTTTGCAGGAGAACAAGCCGCCCTGATTTTCCCATGTGAGGAGCACCCACACTCACACATCTCTAAATATACTAACTGTAGGACTGCACAACAAAGGAGAAAAGGGCAAATTCTGTATCAGCACTGAGCTGTGATTCTGCTGCACTACACTGTATGATCATGAGCACTTGACGCACTGTGACAGTAAAAAAGCACCTCAGACAGCTGTGCAATTAATTAAGTATACACCATGTGTGTGTGTGTGTGTGTGTGTGTGTGTGTGTGTGTGTGTGTGTGTGTTCTTGTGAAAGAGTTGGTGTATGTATGGAATGTAAACTAGTAGTTTGTTGATGTATGAAGGAGAATGTGAGTGTGTTGCTATGTGTGAGAAGGTAGGGAGGGGTGTGTATGTGTTTAACATACCTCTCAACTGTCCAGATTTAGCCTCATAGTTCGGTCAGTTTCTCATAAAATATATGGTTTTCTGGCAAATAACGGAGGACTGAAGTCACTAAATAATGACATATATATTCATATCCTTCAGAAAATATACTCTAGCACAAATCCTTTTATTTTAGCAACTTTCTAAGTTAAAAAGAACAATTTTTTAAAATCTGTCCTTATCATACCTCTCAACTGTCCAGATTTTCAAAGAATGTCCAAATTTTTGCTTCATATTTTTGTTCTATTTCTCAGTTGGTGGTTTTGCAAATCAGTGGCTAATCGGAGGACTGAAGTAAGAAAATGATGCAAGACATTTGAGTTTCAAACTCTATAGCCTTCAGAAAATCCATGCTAATACAAAACCTGTAATTATTTCAACTTTCTAAGTCTGTAAGTGTAATATTTAAAAAGTTCACTTATTTTTCAGCCTTTGTTCCCCAATTACTAGCGTCTTTGTCCAGATTTCTTGCTTGAAATGGTTGTGGGGCATGATCAATATTTTGGGCCATTGTATCTCTATTATTTCAGGCTTTTTCCAGATTACTTGCACTAAGACATTGACATATATGCATACTTCTCGACTGTTTACATTTTTGCAGAATGCCCTGATTTTTGCCTCATATTTTTTGCCTGTTCCTCAATATTTGTGGTTTTCTGGCAAGTCACTAAGGACTGAAATAATTAAATGTCATAAATTTGAGTTTTAGACTTCATTTCTTTTAAAAATGCATTTTAAGACAAATGCTGTTATTCTAGCAACTTTCTAAGTTTGTAAGAGCAATATTTAAAATCTGCCCCTATTTTGTGGCCTTTGTCCCACCATTATTTTTGGCTTTGTCCAGATTTCTTATGCTAAGAAGTTGAGAGGTATGGAGGTATGGTGTGTAATGCTCTAGTTAAGGCGGAGGAGGGTAGGTTAGTCAATTAACTTGATTAGGCTTTACACTGGAACGGTTACAGGAGACAAGATCCTGAATCCTCTGTACCAACTACCAGACTGCCAACGGAATTGTGAGTTTGAGTTTTAGTACATTTCAAGGAATTATGAGTTTCAGTGCATTTTCAGGGGACTGTGTTTCCTTTTATTTTCATGGAGTTGTGAGTTTCAAGGGAAGATAAGTTTACTGTTGCTCATACTAAGTCTGTTTTCAATGTGCAACTTACTGTTTTGTTTATCAAATGGCAGTTACTGTTTGTGTTGTAGAATTTGAAAGCAGTGTTAGAAGCATAATTGCCTTTGGTGCAGAAGGCTGTGAGTTCTACTCCCACACCATGTAAAATGAGTGCTGATATTGCAGTGCCATTTTGATTCCTGATTATTTGGTGCATTCTGAGGGGGATAGGAGTTCTGCCCTCCTCAGTGTGTCCTCCATTGTATGAGATGACTAGTAACTATGAAGTTGTCACTTTGTCAGTCATTCCCTATTGCATTATTACTACCTTACCAATTTTTTTTAATGTTACATAGGCAATTAATTCTTCAAGGGTAGCAGGCACTGAGTTTGTAGATGAAACACTGAAATGTAAAGTTGTTTGTCAGTAGGAATCTTTTAATTAGTTACAGATCTCGTTAATGTTGAATTATTTGGATGAGTTTTACTTTACAGAGTGCGCTTAATAATACATTTGAGTAGTATTGATGGACTGTAATGACTGCAGTTTTAGTGGCCTTTTATGGTTGAAATTTTCTGAAATGGGTAGTTTTGTCATTATTGGTTCATATATTTTGTTTCATTGCTTACTAGAAGAATGTTCTACAAATGTAAAACACCATTCTTACAAATGGTGCTGTATTATACAAGGAATATAATTTAATAAATCAGGAAGGTGAATCAAAGAACATGTGTGCATAAATGTGTGCAAGGAGCCTATGGTTTGAAAACAGCTCATAAATTAACTTAATCCTCCATTGACCATATACATTTGCTTTTAATGTGGGTTTTCATGCTGTTTCAATGAATTTGAGTTTCAAGGGCAGAGAAATTTACTGCTCATGCCAAGTCTGTTTTCATTGTGAGACTGTATTGTTTGTTTAGCAAATGGCTATCAGTCTTTGTGCTATTTTATTTTTTTATTTATCATTTGTTAACCAGGAAAGTCCGACTTGGAACACAGCCAATTTTCAGTGGAGGCCCGGGAAGAAAGGCTCCAGATGCATGTCTTTGTAATGTGGGAGGAAACTGGAGCACCCGGAGGAAACCCACATGAATGCAGGGAGGACATGCAGACTCCACACAGAAGGCACCCCAGCCGAGAATCCAACCGGAGAACCTCTTGGTGTGAGGCGACAATGTTACTGCTGCACCACTGTGCCGTCCAGTCTTCATATTTCATATGTATATTGATATTTCAATATCATTAATCATTGTAGAAGTAAGTAAGAAAACAGGTTCCTTGTGTCTTTATTTAAAATATCCATGATAATTCTTTCCATGGCTTTACATACAAGAGCAGTCAGACTTATGGTCTGTAGTTATCCAGGTCAGTAAAAGGCCAAACCTTGTGCTGAGGACTAACTGTGCAGTCCTCCATTCACTAAAAATGAAGCCAGTTAGGAGGCTAATGCTGAATAGTGATTTTAGAGCATATGATAGCTCATATTTCATGCTATCCAAGAGGTATCCCAGGATATTATCAGGGCCCATTGAGGTAGTACTCTTTGCCCTGGACAGTGCATTGAAGACTTGTTTGCTAGTGATAGCTAGAAGAGTTATGGTCAAGGGTATCTCTTGAGAGGTACTTAGGGGAAGAAGGGGTGAAATTGGGAATACATGTATCAGCCAGTAGGTTTGCTATATCCCCTGATTCCTTTTAGGTGGTTCCATTTACACTTTGTTCAGCACACTGTCGTGTTACCTTTCAGGTTGCGGACAAAGCTGATGAAGGCCTTGTGGTTATCCTTTGTCTTTGAGGATATTTCGGCCTCAAATTTGGCTTTTGTGGGCTTGATAAGATTTCTGCTTATTTAGTTTGAGCTGTTTCTCACCTTCCTGGGTATTGCACTTCCTAGTTTTGACAGTGTTTTTTCTCCTTTTGTTATACAACATGTTGATATCAAGATTGCACCAGGGTAACTTGTTATTTGAGTTGGTTCTCTGCTTATTCCTTGTGGGTACAGCTACCTCAGTGCAGCTGTTTACATGATGGTATAGGGTTTCTGTAAATAATTCCCTACTGGTAGCAGAGTTCACATGGTTTGGGTGGATAGAAATTTTACCATGGTATGTCATTAGTAGGAGGTTTTCTTTGGAATAAATTCTAAATGTTTGAGGGTTAGATGGCATCCACTTGTGACAAGTGTTCGGACAGGTACATACCAAAAGAGGCATTATACTCAGTGATTGGACTAATGAGTGCCAAGTAGAGGGGAACACTTATATGCCTGAATTTGGATGATATACCTTTAGATATAATCTGTACAATGAAAAAGGATTTCCATACAATAGTGACTATGTGGTGATCAAGGGACAGTTCATTGTTGACATGTGTTCCCAGATGAGACTGGTCATGCAAGGGAATGTCCACTGCAGTCTTTCATTCATCCAGCATGAAACCTATTTTGAGATCAGTAATGAATAGCTTTTGTAGGGGGTTTGATATATCAGGTTCAGACTAACTGGTAGGCAGCCTAGTATGTTATCCAGTCCCAATAGACATTATGTTCTTGGCCTTAGGTAGTAACTTCAGAAATTGTTGAGAGATTTGAGTAGGTTATAGATGCAGGTATTTGATGTGAGAATGTTGGAAGACTGGGGGTGGTGAAGTTCAGTCTGAATCAGATGGCCAGTGGATTTGGCTATATCTTCTGGTCCAAGTATGTGATATCATTTATTATTATCTCACTGTAATGCCAGTCATTGTTTGAGATTTCTAGAACAGTTAAAAATATATGTTGTGGTTATCATTTACCTGGGTTTACATTTTTCCCTTTATCGGGCTTTGGTTGATTTAACCACAGTTCTGAGTTCCTTGTTTAGTTTAGCAAGAGTGCTTTTGGCTTTCTGAGAATTACATTTATTTTTGCATGCAATGAGTATTTTCTTCTTTTGTTGTGCTGCCCATAGAGTTTTATTTTTGAATTTAGTGTTGTATTTCTTTCTGAAGGAGACAATGAGAATAGCAGTAAATTATTCTGTACAGTGGAAGTTTGAAACATATTTAGTAGAGGAACCCCATCCCAGCTTATGCCATGTACCCAGCATAGTCAGAAATCAGCACTACTTAGATATGGGCACATGAGATCACTTACACTAGCTTACAAGGGGGCTGAGAATGGTGTGATAATTGTTTCTTTAACATTTTCACAATTAAACCTGAGTGTCTTCATTTGTTCTTTCAGCATGTAACATCATTGAGCTATACATAAAGCGACTGTTTTCATTGTGTGGGAGGGTAGGGAGGCAGCCTGCATTTGCAGATATGCTTTTTGTCTTTAGAAGCTGTTGTCTTCTCAGCATATTGGGTGATATCATGTCAGCTTTGAACATTAAGCTTTGGGCAAAGCTTATTTCTTCCTTGAATTTCTTTTAATTTCTTTCCAATAATTTTGTTCAGAGTATCACCGGAAAACTCCAAAAATCGCCTTAGATCATGTACAGTCCCACAGGTGCAGGGGCCTCAGATAATTATCCTGCTTTAACCAATTTCCATTCAGCAAAGGCTTGACAAGGTAGTAAGGATGTAATTTTCAACAGCTTTAGTTTTTGCTTGATTGACTCCCATGGGTGCACATTTTCATTTATTGTTAGGTGGAGTATGACAGAGTACAGCTAAAATGTATTTGTTGTTGGGAATGCAAGGTTTACTATTCCAAAAGGCTTAGTCTGAGTGTAGGCCATAGTAGTGAACAGCCATTGCCTTGTGACCCATGCAGGTGGAAGGCAAGTAGTTGTGGCTCATAGCTTGGGTGTTACCTAGGGAGAGCACTATTTGTTGTACCTACAGACCACAACACTGTGGAGCATGTGCTGCCTAGGACCTGCAAGTCCTTTAGTCAGCAGCACTACCAGAGGTCTAATGAGCAACTGCAGGGGTTAGAGCTGCAAAGGGAAGAAGTGTAATCTGGGGGGGCAAACTGATTGATCTACCCTAGTGTAAATGGAAAAGTATTTTGTTTTTTAATTTAAGGAAGATGCACGTTTGGAATGAAATGTTCATGCTGCTTCATCATGTAAGGAATTACTACACCGGCATAGACTTGCCAGTGATCTGTTCAGAGATCAGCAATATGAAGGGGGAGTGGCATATACTTGCCAGTGATCTGTTCTGAGATCAGCAATATGAAGGGGGGAGTGGCATATACTTGCCTGTGATCTGTTCAGAGGTCAGCAGTATGAAGGGGGCATGGCTTGGTCAACAGTGTTAATGTGGGTGTGTCTTGTTCAAGGGGCAGCAGTCTGGCAGATGTGAGTACAAATTTGAAAATGCTGGCTACACCCCTGACATCACCCCCTGGTTAAAATGAATAAGTGTCCGTTAAGCCCATTCTAAATGGGAGGATAGCTTACATTCAAAGGTGGTGACAATGCAGGAATTATTTTATTATATACATTTTTTAAATTTGTGAGATATGGTGAACTAACATTTTTTAATTGTATTTCATACACACAAAAAATAGTGTGTTTAGTTTAAAGATTTTGAATGTGTATTAGTTATAACATTCCTACTTTAAAAAGGACTAATTATTTTTCTGTATTTAAGTAATTAGTTAATTTGAGGGGGACAGGAAATTGAAAGGGTATTTAATAATGTGAGGTGTGTTGTTTTATCCGAAGAAGTCTCTAGCTACAGGATGAAAGTGCTTATGATTTTGTGTATTTTTTAATAAGTTATCAGCCTTTTACCTCCGTATTGAGTCGAGTTTGGGCATATTTTTGATTATTTTTACTAACTACAAACTTTAAAGCTTTCTTGAAAGTAATAACTACCTTACTTAAATATTTTGTAACCATTGCCACTCATACCTGGCACAGACACCATTTCTTCCTTTTTCCCTTCCCCTTCTCATAATAACCCTTCTGTGGGTGTTGGGTGGGCTGAATAATTGGATTGTGCTACATAGTCCCTTGCACTGGGACCTAGATGGATCAGGTGTTTTGAACAGCTCACAGTCATTCCAATCTGCGGAGGATCAGAGAATCGTGATCGATGTTCAAATCATAAGAGGTGTTCTCATGATTATCATTCTCAGATTTTCTAACTCAGTCATGTAAAAATGTACCTCCCACTCCATCAAATCTTTACTAAAGATGTTAACACCTTCCATCCTATTATCTCCAACATTAACATTTAATTTGTTCCCTGTAGAATACAGAGGATGTGCCATCTTATTGTCATATTGCTTTATATCTTTAACTAATTTCTTCTTCTTTTTCAAAATATCATCACATTTCTTGTCAATTTTATAAAAGACTGTTATACATAGATTTATAAGTATCAAATATGAGATCTTGTTGAATATTGTTAAGAGTCTCAATTTCTTTCAATTTTGTTTGTGTCTTTCGGCTTTTCCCGGTTAGGGGTCGCCACAGCGGAACTCCAGTCCGCTAATGATTGGCAGTAGATTTTTACATGCTGGCTTGCCAGGCCTAACGCAAAACCTTCAACGAAGGAACGCCCAAAGCAGTAATTCTACAAGTATTGTACTTAATAAGCAATTTTATCAATTCAAAACTGTGGCGGTCAGACATTTGGACAAAATCTTCACAAAGAGAATTATCGTATTCCAAACCAAAAGGAAACTGATAAACACAAATTACCTGTGGAACAATTCTTACTTATAAACAGATTTTAAGTAACTTTTGTCCACTTGCAAGTTCTTGATTTTCATTCACTTTTTCTTGAAAGTGAAAACAACGTCCTTTAGGGAACCATGACCCCTATGTTGTGCTGAACCAGAACACAAATTGATGGAAAATGGATTAGCAAAGACAGATATTTTGTCCAAATAAGTTTTAAAGTAAATAGTGTCAGTAGAATTTGTATTATATGAATCACTCAGAACTATACAAAAATTAGAGCCTTGAGCTCCAACTAAATTGGGATTAACCGAGGCAGGATCTTGGTCAATGTTCTCAACAGAATGTAGGCAGCCCTTTGTTTATTCCCAGAGCCTCAGTAACTGCACAGTTCTTTGTTCCTGGAAGGCTGGAAACTCCTTCTGTCATCTGGAATGAGGAAGTAGGGAGATTCTCAGCCAAAAACAAAAAAAAAACAGTTCAATCAAATGTGTCAAATTCCCCTTCATTCTGGTAACATCTGCTGCCATCTTATTAAAATAGGCCACTTTGGGGAAGATGCCAAATCTAAATTTGTGTTATGTGTTTCCACAATGTCTTTACACATAACCACCTCAAAGAAAAATGATAACCCCAAAAATGCATATGCATTTAACTAGAAACACTAAGAAGACAAAACTAAATGCACTGGGTATTGACACTGAAAACACCAAAATAAAACACAGCTGTACAATCCACAAATATAAACTTTATAAATTTTAATAAAATGAGGGATTAACACTTGCATTCCTTACAAAATGGGACTTCATCAAAATAAATAAATAGCACGTCTTCATATTAACACACATAAAGCTATAATTATCCTGGTCATCTACCTGCCCCCTAGGTAAGAACCTTCCCAACATTGAACATCTCCCCTCCTGGTCCTCCACCACCTTCAGTCAAGAAACTATTATACTTGGAGATTTTAATCTTGACTAGCTTTCTTGCTCTTCCAACAGCCCTTATAACTTTATTAATCTATACAATTTTACCCAGTTCATAAACTGTCCTACTTGTACTGACAAACACTCTCAAAAAGAATCTCTACTAGATTGGATATTTACCAGCAAACCAAACGCAAACGACCAAGGAGGCTGCCTTCCAGTCTGTGTTATGGATCACCCCCCCACCTATTTACTAAAAAAAAGAATACAAACCCATTTTTTTTCTCCCTTAATATTCACCCATTGTAAGAAAAAAATTTCACCTGACGCTTTCAACCTGCTTCTACAACAGTGTGATTGGTCACCACTAAGAAACCTTAACCTGGATCTTGCAGTTGAATACTTTAATAACAAATTCCTAGTACTTCTAAATATCCTGGCCCCCAGTAGAAAATTACGAATCAAATCCGAAAACAACTTCCTTGGCTATCCCAGGACACCAAATCTGTCATCAAACAAAGAGATAGAGCTAAGGCTGCATACCAATCCTCCAAAAGCATATATGATCAAACCATATATAAGCAGCTAAGGAACCAAACAAAGAAATGTATAAGAAATGACAAGAAAAACTACTTCCATACCTCTCAAGTTAACTACCTTCACAACCCTCGCAAATTCTGGCAAACTATTAACAACCTCCTTAAACCAGGTAAAACTTCCATCCCCTCTCCCTTCACATCTAACACCTCTGAATCCATTGCATCCGTATTCAATTCCCACTTTATTAACTCTGTCACCTCACTCCTAAATAACCACCAAATCCTACCTCTCTCCATTCCTCCCTCTGTTTCTAATTCCATCAACTCCTTCTCCTTCAAACCTGTACAAACCTCCTTCGTAAAAAAAAAACTCCTCACCAACTTGCTGCCTAGCTGCAGACCAACTCCCAAATGAATTCTTAAGTATTGCTGCTCCATATATTGCCCATCCTATATAGCTCTTCTTATCAAATCCTGGGAGGCGTGTCCATATTCATTAAGGATATCCACACCTCCAGGCTAGTTGCTCAGCATAATGCATCCGAAATTATCCAAGTGCAACTAACTCTGGGCAAGACCACAATCCAAATTGTAGCTTGCTACAGATCCCCCACCATGCCCCAGGATTCCCACTCCTGATTTCTTGATACACTGGAAAGTATTAGAGTACAATCTAACACCCTAATAATGGGCGATTTCAACTACATTACCATTAACTGGGAAAACTACTCATGTACTAACTCTTGTGCTCAACATTTTCTGGAATTCATAAATTCCAATGCCATGGATCAACTTATCCACACCCCCACCAGTGGCAGCAATATCCAAGACCTGGTTATTACCAACATGGGCAACCGGTGCTCCACACCAGAGGTCAATTCCTCGTTGGTTAGATCTGACGACAAGCTAATCACCCTAGACATCCACATCCATCCCCCACCCCCCATTAGGGAAACCACAGTAAAAAATTTCTCCAAAGCCAACTTCATGCTTCTTAAGACAGAAGTGGCAAACTTCACGACACCCATGCTGACAGACAATAGAGGTATGACTGCTAAGTCCTACACAAATGCACTTTATAAGCACTTACACAAGTGCATGGATCATGCAATCCCTAACAGAACCAAGATGCTATCCTCCAAAAAAAGGAAGCTAATCTGGTGGTCCCCTGCCATAAAAAAACTCTACAACAGAAGAAAGAAACTGTTGCAAAAAAAGAGTAAAATCCCATGATTGAAGAAACTCCCTGGTCAGCCTCAGTAAGAAGCTGAGATCCATCATAAAATCCTCTAAAGCTAGTTATGAAAACAAAATCGCCACTGACTCTAAAGACAACCACAAAGCATTCTATAGCTATGTCAAGAATCTCAATAGCAACACTCAGATCTGCTCTGAGTTACAGCACAATGGCACTAAATATACAGAACCAACTGATATTGCCAACATCCTGGCAGATAGGTTCAGTGCTAACTTTACCCCTCTGTCATCCCCTAAAGGGCCCATCTCTATACCAGAAGAATGCAAAGTTCCTGTAATCATGGCTGCACAGGTAAAAAACACACTATCCAAAGCCAAGAACACAGCATCCATGGGACCTGATGACATCCCAGGCTGTGTTCTACATGAACTACAGAATGAACTGGCACCCCACCTAAGTACCATGTTCAATCATAGCCTCATCTCAGGCTATGTGCCCACTGAATGGCGCACAGCAACAGTTATCCCACTCCACAAAGGAGGAGCCACCACAGACCCCGGAAACTACCACCCCATTAGCCTAACGAGCCTGGTCTGCAAGGCTATGGAGCGTATCATCATGGAACTTATAAATAATGACATTGGTAATCTCCAAACTCAGGACCCCACCCAGTTCAGGTTTGTAAAAGGCAGATCATGTCTCCTAAACCTGATAGATTTCTTTGAAGCAGTCACCAAAGCCGTAGATGAGGGTAAGGTGGTTCACACATCCTATCTAGATCTCGCCAAGGCTTTCGACACCATCCCCCACTCTGGAATTATAGATAAACTCACTAAACTAGGTATAAATCCATATGTCACAAGATGGGTTGCCAACTGGCTCACTGACAGAACCCACACTGTGAAAGTAGCAGACTCCAAATCCAACTTCAGACCAGTGACAAGTGGAGTACCACAGGGTTCAGTTCTGGGACCTCTCCTGTTTGGTATCTACTTCTCTGAAGTACAGACCAACACAGAAGGTCTTTGGCTAACGAAGTTCGCAGATGACTGCAAACTAGGAGGCATAATTAAAACTTCAAAAGATGTGGACATCTTACAAAAGGGCCTCACTGAGACAGATGCCTGGTGTCAAAGCCATGGCCTCAAGCTCAATGCCAAAAAGTGCATTGTCATCCCTTTTGGTAAAAACTCAGTAACCATGAACTACCACATAGGTGGTAGTCTACTTAACACTGAAAGTGTGATAAGAGACCTTTGGAAACAGGTGGACAGTAGTCTCTCCTTTGATAATCACATCGCCACAGTAGTCAGGAAATCCTTCTATGTGGCACACCTCATCACAAAAGGTTTCTCATCCAGGAAAAAGAGGTCATTGTTCCCCTCTACTCGTCACTCATTAGACCCATTATAGAGTATAATGCCCCTTTTGGTATGTACCTCACAAGATATCTACAACAACTGGAAAGGCCACAGAAATACCTCACAAAGAAGATTACCGGCCTCAAAGAGATGCCCTATGAAGACCGTCTCAAAAAACTGCATCTTTACTCCATTGCATATCACCTCCTTAGAGGCGATCTCTGCCTAACACACAAAGCTATGTCAAACCCAGAGCTTTTAGACATGCTCCACTTAAAGAAATCACAATCCCTACGAGCTACATGCTCTAGGGACCTAAACCTCGTCACCACAATAAAAAGAACATGCTGGAGGGATAGATTCCTGTCCCAGAGACTTCCCATAATCTGGAACAAACTACCTATCTATATCAAACAAAGCTCCTCATTAGCACTCTTCAAGAAAAATCTTAATGATTGGATGGAAGATAGGAAATTCACCCCGGGGATCACTTCTGTGGCTCTGCTCGACAGTGGCACAGGAAAATCATTTTCTTGGGTGGCGAAAGCCAGGGTACATTTGGCTAGGCTTATATAGGCCCTAGGGTCAATAGCCTAGTACCAACCTATGAACCTATGAACCTATGAAATGCTCTGTCTCTGAAAAATATGTACCTCACCTCTGGAAAGTTGCACATATCATCCCCCTCCACAAGGGCGGCCCCTCCAGGGAATTCACAAACTATCGTCCCATTGCCATCCTCTCTGCCTTAGCTAAAATCTTTGAAAAATATATTCACTTACAACTCCAAAGTCATCTAAAAGACACCAACCTTCTATCCCTTTCCCAGCATGGATTTAGGCTGAAGCATAGCACTAACACTGCCTTAATATCATTCATTGACACCATTCATCACCTCATGAACAATAATCTCCTAGTCTCAGCTATCTTTCTTGACATGTCAAAGGCATTTGACACTGTCTCCCACTAGCTTCTACTAAACATACTTGCCTACTACCATTTTAGTTTATCTGCTCTTACATGGTTTAATAACTACCTATTTGACTGTAAGCAGACCACTAAATGGCAGAATAATCTCTCTCCTCTGCTGCCAGTGTCCACTGGCGTACCCCAAGGATCCATACTTTGCCCCCTTCTTTTTATCCAGTTTACTAAGTGTATGAACTCAGCTACTCAACTTGCTACAATCATTCAATATGCAGATGATACATCCCTTATTTGCTCTGCCCCTTCTTTTCAAGAACTCCATGATAAGACCCAAAAAGCTTTTTATGAAAGTGAAACCTACCTAACCAACTCCAACTTATTCTAAACACCAGTAAGACCAATCTTTTGATTTTCACCAAGAAGCCATCAGGTAACCACTATTTACCTTTCAGAATTCATTCCACCAATGGAATCACAATTGAACCCACAAATCACACCAACCTCCTTAGTGTTACTATAGATGACAGGCTGAAATTTGATGTTCACATTTCCCTGTCAATTAAAAAAGTTCATGCCAAACTTGGATATCTCTACCGTGCAAAACCTATCCTTATACATGAAACCAGACTAGCCACTGCCAGGTCACAACTTCTGTCTGCCTTACTCTACTGCTCTCACATATTTACTAACCTCCACAAAACTGAACTAAACAACCTATCATCCTGTTATAATAAGATTGCAAAATTTGCTTGCAATCATCCCCACAAAAATCATCACTGCTCTGCTCTCCAACAACTGAATTGGCTTGTGTTTCCCAACCTAACACTAAACCATCTCACTCTTACATACAAAATCCTTCCCAACCCAAACCAATGCCCCTCTCTTTCTTCCTTAGTTGAACCTCAAGTCAATACTAGGCCCCTTAGATCCTCCAACAGGCTGATGATAAAATTAACCCAGTGTCATAACTACCATGGTGACTGTCTCTACTCTAATAAAATAGCTAAGGCCTGGAATGATCTCCCTCAGCAAACTCAAAACACTACCAGCTATTTTTCCTTTAAAACCATTACTAGAGAATATCTCATATCCAGGTGGATTTGCTCCTCCTGCTCTCCTGGATAATCATTTCATCCTTTTTACTTTCTCTTTTTTACCTCTCTAAGCAATTGTTTTTTTCTCTGGCTCTTGACCATGCTCTTAAATTTCAGTACATTGTTAATATATGCTACATCTGACATCTACTCTATTGCTTTTCTCTTAATTAATTTCTCTCTTTGTTTTTGTTTAGTTTTATAATTTGCAATTGTTGCTTTCGACCTAATTTCTTTATCTCTTGACTTCTGTTTTTTTATTTGTTTAAAATCTTTGAATGGAGGGTATTTTATATATATATATATATATATATATATATATATATATATATATATATATATATGAATTTTTTTATTATTTTTATGATTCTATATTTTTTCTTGATTTTTGTATAATCTTTACATCTTTACAATTCTATTTTGAATGTGGAGTTTTTTGCTCACTGGGTCTCCACTGAAAATGGGCTCCTTGGCCCGGTCAGACTCTATCCAGTTAACAAATGCACATAAATAAATACATAAATAAATAAATACATAAATAAATAAATAAATAAATAAACAAATAACATCACATGCCATTTCTTTAATAGTAAATTGTTAAATGCTTTATGCAGCTTTACAGGAACTATTAAATTCATATTACTATACCACCACGGGTGATTACACATAAGTGCTACACTATCATTTGTACAAGAATCATAAAATGTAAATACTAACAATAAACCAAAAGGGTAAACTAGTAATATTTCCAAATCAATTAATATATAAAATACAAATGATTATATAAATTCGTATGGAAAACCCAACTATATGTTAATATCAATTATCCTTAGGTCATATAAAAATGGTCATATAAAAATATATAAAAAATTCATACCAACAATCTTAAAATGGCTCATAATTTATTTGATCAGAACCTTAAAACTGAGTAAATAGATAAATGTTCATTTAAGATGGGGGTGGTGAATTGGCATTTGATTTAAACTGCAATAATAATTCCTTTTATTCTAATTTAGTTTCTCATTCACCCCCCCCGAACATTTTGTATTATGAAAGTTTGGATTTGTGGATTATATAGCCATATTTTATTTGGTGCTTTTGATGTCAATATCCAGTGTATTTACTTTTTGTATTCTTACACTTTAATATATGCCATAGCCTGTACCACCAATACCATGCATACACTCCCCCCTTACTTTATATAAAACCATCTCTATCTCTAATCTAATAAACTGCTACTTTTTCTCTAACTCTCATATTCCCTTGTAAGAAAACATCTTAACCTTCCATCAACAATTCATCACACCATCGTTTTTCTCATAAATATCTCTCATAAAACTTTTTACAAAATCCATAATCTCTTCTTGTTTATATGTAATAATACCATTTTAGTTCTTCATTTCCATCATAATATCCACCTCATTCTTACCTATTTTGCCAAAAAAGAAATACCTCTTATTTTATTACTTTCAGAAAATATCTCTAGCTGCAAAACAATTTCTCACATGTCCTTTGATTCTCATTAAAAATCACTTTTTCTTTCATTAGATAAACTTTACTTTTTCCCTTTAAACTACTCTACATCTCTTTATATATCTTACTATAACACTCTTGATCATTTTTCCTCTTTTCTAACTCAGTTTCTATAAAAAAGGTTTATTTTTTTTTCTTTAAATACCACCCATCATTCAGTCCATGAAATATAAAACTCCCTTAGTGATTTGTGATCTTTCCATAACTCATCTATTTTATTTTGGAAAACATTTTGATTCATGAAATTTAAACTGAACCTCTTCTATTATAAAATGTGTATTTTTATCAGACTTCATCCAAATTGATCTATGATCTATGATCTGAAAACACATTCATCGTAACACCTCCATTTCACCTCAAAAATATTTTCTGATACGAGAAAAATAAATCAGTTTTCATTTATTTCCACTCTTATATGTCAATGCATTTTAGACCATATATTAAACTTACCATATCTCATGATGTCTCATAACTTCCTAACATCTACCCCATTTCTCTTATCCTTCCTAAGACTACAACTCAAATCCTCCATTATAATAATCATATTAACCTTTAAAAATGTCCTCAACTTTTCCGACAAATCCTCTCTGCAATCTTTCTTGTTCTAAGATAAACCTAGTATCTTGCAAAAAAATTACATCAGCCTCACACTTTTTACACCACTTTTTATATGACAAGTCTCCTTCCTGTATTAAACCAACCATTAATATAAAGTCACAATAAAACCACATTATTCATTCTCCTTTTTTATTTTTTTGGGAGAAATGTTCACATTTTCTTTTTTTTAGCCTAACTCTAGTTCCAATAGTACTTTTTTTCTTAAAAAATATTGTGTATCCTCTCCTTCTACCTCACAGTTTTCACTATCCATTTCCCCACATCCTTATATCAATCAGGCATGTTCTTCTACATGTTTATCTTGATTTATCTCTTTATCATTACCTTCATTTGTGTCCCCTCCTTTCCCATCTATACACATATGCTCATCCTCTCCTAATTCAGTACTAGCTTCATTACCAAAAAATTTCCTTCATTACTTTTGTCACAGTCAAACCAAAAGTGCCCTTCTTTATTATAAATTGTACACTCTTTTTTACATTTAATGATATGTGTCCTTTCTCCCCACACTGATTGCATCTGATATTATCATATGCATTAATAAAGTGCTTTAAATCTCTACACAAGTAACATGTTTATGGTTCACCTATACATTGTAATGTCTCTATAGTCCTAACACACTTAGTAAATGTTATATTAAATTATAACATAATTTGTGACTTTTAACAAAGCATCCAATTCCCAACCCCCATTCCATAACTCCTTTCAGCATTAGACTGTGTGACATTTACCCTGGAATAACACATGCTTAATACACATTTTTTTACTTCCAGTCCGTTTAACTCATCAGTTCTATATTGCGCAAAGTCTTATTTCTTTAACCTGTTCTCCTTTCCTATAAACATTAAATTATTCCAAGGAAACACATTCTTTTTAACTTCACAATACATCAAAAAAAATTCCATCAATTCTTCAGGTTCAAAATTCCCATTACAGAAATGTTTTTTTTGCCTAGATGAATAAATGATGTGATATGTTTTACTAAAAACCCAATGGCAAAATCAATTTATCCCCACACAAAGTATCTATCAGTCACATTCTGACTTCTACTGCAAATTCTTATTGTAAACCTTTTCCTTTTCCTTTTTATGATTTGCACTGTACCCTTCAGAAGATTCTTTCCTTCTCCAACAGCTGCTGCATATGATTTTGTTTAACTTAACAGCTCCATCCCGTTGTTTGACAATATCTGTTGCAAGATCTCTGTTCACACAACTGTTCTGCTCTCTTTTTCAAAAGCCTTTTCTGTCAGTTCTGACCATGAAATCTCCAATTCTTCACCTGGTTCACCTTTTTTAAACAAGGAACATAACAGTGAATTTGTTAGTCTCCAGATACAAATAATGTAATTACAGTTCCTTTAGCCAATTCTTCCTGTGAGTCAGCTAGATGCTGGCTATTTATAACATCCTTCAACTGACAGAACTTCTCCTTTTTCTGTCCGATTGACAGGCCACTATTAGCATGACATCTCATGATGGAGGACCAGTAGGATCAAGGTAAGGAAAATAACACATTTTCTTATGTTTACATGACTGGTAAGCACATCAGCCAATCCTATCAGGTATCTACACAATTTTCCCACCTTATATGCAAATGTATATGTATGTCCTCACGTCATCAACATCAGTTAGGGAAGACATAACCTTCTGTATTTTCTGCAGACTGACAAGTCTACCATTCACCAATGTATATATTTTGTGTGCTGAACTGATCATATGCAAAAGACCTTAGTAATTTTGCATTTATGTACAAAACCTTTTGGTAAACACACACATACAGATTACAAGGGTTCTATGTATTGCATATCTGCTGTAATACCTTGTATGTGTGGATCTCCTGTAATGCTTGTCAGTACATTCTGGGTAACGGCCTTACAGTGTTATCACTGTTTTGTACTTCTAATGTGCCAGAAGTGTTAGGGGTCATACTGCTGTACCACAGCTTGTATTTATGCATAGTATGTATACATATTATGTGCCATTGGGCCACACTATGCCCTAGTAGCCTTATAGTATTTTTGCTGCAGTGTGGGGAGGACGTTATGCAATCTGAGCAGCATATTCAGTTATGAGGTGTGTACATGATGTCCTATATAATATTCAATAATTGTATGGCTGTGAGGGGTATACTCATATTTATTTACATTATGTTTTCCACTGCAAAGTGCATTTGTTGTGTTCTGCAGCAAGTGTATGGTACAAATATTTGGACCTACATAAAGGATTCATACCGTATAACGTAACATGTTATGCTGATTTTTTTATGCTAAATGTGTGCACTTTATGCATTTTAATTTGTTGATAAGGATAGCTCCCAAATGTTTTCCTAGAGATGACAATCCTGTCTGACTATGTAAAGTACCATATAAGTAAGCATATTTTTGAGCAGACTGTATCACTGGTAGTTTCTTACTGCCTAAACAGACAAGTTGCTTGGTAATTTTTGCTTTCGGTATATCTCACACTGAGATTAACACCTGATGTTGCAGTAGTGACACCACAATGAATGTTGCTCCTCTGATGACGAATGCTGTCAATTTACTAACATTTTACTGAAGTGTACTCGGTCGAATCCACTTTGCACAAGGTCTGAAAGCTGAACATTTAAAATGTCAAACTCTGATATTTCTGACATGCAAATCTCACCCCTATCTCGACCTGTGCTAACACTTGTTCCTAGGTCGAATTTTGTATGTATTTTTGCCATATCAGAATTCGGCAATGTTACTCTTCATGAATGTGAGTGAATGATACCATCATTCAACTGAGTGCACTTCATTAAAATGTTCATGAGGGACTAGTTGAGAGAGGCTGTGGTTGACATCTTTTTTACCTAGATGTAGATGATCATGGGGAACATGTTCCAGGACATGGCACAGAACACAAATGCAACCAGGGAGGTTCAGAGGTTGTTACTAGGCTATCAGCCATAGGGCCTATACAACCCTAGCCCTAACAATTCCCTGGCTATTTCTTCCCACAGTATTTACTTCCCTGGACCCCTGTCTAGCAGGGCGACTGACGTGATCCCCTGGGGTGAATTTCCTATCTCCCATCCAATCATCAAGGTTCATTTTGAAGAGGGCCAAAGAGGGGCTCTGCTTGACATGTATGGGCAGTCTATTCCAGAGTCTGGGGAGTCCCTGGGTCATGAACCTATCCCTCTAGCATGTTTTGTTCATTGTGATGACAAGGTTTAGATCCCTGGAGTGTGTGTCTGTGAGGGATTGGGATTTCTTTAAGTGTAGCATGTCCAACAGCTCTGGGTTTGACATGGCCTTGTATGTTAAGCAGAGATCGCTTCTGAGTAGACAATATGTGACAGAGAATATGTGGAGTTTTTTTAGATGGTCAGCACAGGGCATCTGCTTCAGGCCTGTGATTCTTTTAATGAGGCATTTCTGCGGCCTTTTCAGTTGTTGCAGATGTCTTGAGAGGTACATACCAAATGGGGCGTTGTATTCTATAATGGGTCTAATGAGGGATGAGTACAGTGGGACTATGACCTTCTTTTTTTCTGGATTAAAAGCCCTTAGTGATGAAGTGTACCACATAGAAGTATTTCCTGACTGTTGTGGCGATGTGGTTATCAAAG
Source organism: Protopterus annectens (assembly GCF_019279795.1). Classification (NCBI taxonomy): domain Eukaryota; kingdom Metazoa; phylum Chordata; order Ceratodontiformes; family Protopteridae; genus Protopterus; species Protopterus annectens. The sequence continues at coordinate 1,635,392,252 of NC_056733.1, forward strand.
GTGAGACCACTGTCCACCTGTGTCCCTAAGTCTCTTGTCACACTTTCGGTGTTTAGTGTACTGCCACCTATGTAGTAATTCATGGGTACATGTTTTTTCCCAAAGGGGATAACTATACATTTCTTGGCACTGAGCTTGAGCCCATGGATCTGGCACCAAGCATCTGTTTCTGTAAGGTCCTTTTGTAGAATATCCACATCATTTGGGGATTCAGTAATGGCTTCCAGTTTGGAGTCATCTGCAAACTTTGTTAGCCAGAGTCCCTTAATGTTGGCCTGTACTTCAGACAAGTAGATGCCAAACAACAGCGGTCCCAGGACTGAACCCTGAGGTACTCCACTTGTCACTTGTTTGGAGCTGGATTTGGAGTTGGCTACATTTACAGTCTGGATTCTGTCAGTAAGCCAGTTGGCAACCTATCGAGTGACGTAGGAATTAATGCCCAGCTTAGTAAGTTTATCTATGATTACAGAGTGGGGGATGGTGTTGAAGGCCTTGGCGAAGTCCAGATAGGCTTTGTGGACCACCTTACCCTTGTCCTCAGCTCTGGAGACTGATTCGAAGAAGTCAATCAGGTTCAGGAGACAAGATCGGCTCTTCACAAACCCACACTGCATGAAGTCCAGTGTTTGAAGGTTGCCAATGTCTTTGTTTCTAGGTTCCATGATAATATGGTCCATGGCCTTGCAGATCAGGCTTGTCAGACTGATGGGGTGGTAGTTCTCAGGATCCGAGTTAGATCACCACTTGTGGAATAGGGTAACTGTAGCTGTGCGCCACTCAGTGGGCATGAAGCCTGAGGTGAGGCTATGATTAAACATGACACTCAGGTGAGATGCCAGTTCATTTTGTAGTTCATGTAGTACACAGCCTGGGATGTCATCTGGTCCCATGGATGCGCTCATACAGTGCCTTAGTGTAGGATTCAGCAGTCAAACTTTCAGTTCCCATCTGCATGGATGTCATGAAGTTTGTCACTTCTGACTTGAGTAGCATGACGTTGACTTTGGAGAGGGTTTTTATGGAGGTTTCCTTACTGGGGGGAGTGAGAGTGGGATGTGGATGTCAAGGGTGATTGGCTTATGGTCAGACCTGACCAATGAGGGGGTGACCATCGGTGTGGAGCATCAATTTCCCATGTTGGTAATGACCAGGTCTAGGATATTGGAGCCCCTGGTAGGACTAAGGATTAGTTGATCCAGGGCATTGGAATTTATGAATTCCAAGAACCGTTGGAAAAAGGTGTTGGTACCCGAGTAGTTTTCAAAGTTAATGGCAGGGTAGTTGAAATCACCCAGTATTAGGGTGTTTGGTTGTATCTTAATATTTTCCAGTATGTTTAGAAAGGTATAGTGAGAATCTTGAGGCATGGTGGGGGATCCACAAGCTACAATTTGGATTGCAGTCTTACTTAGTGTTAGTTGCATCTGGAGAATTTCAGATGCATTGTGTTGGGCAACTAACCTGGTGTTGTGAATATCCTTGGTGAATATGGACACTCCTCCACCTTTAGTGTTTTGGTCCTGGTTTGGTGGCCAAACAGTGTGGTAAGAGTTTTAGCCAGACATTGCAGGGGTGCTCTCTGGAGCCTTGAACCAGGTCTCGGTTATTGCACAGATATTGATGTTCTCCATTTTTAGGAGTGCCTCGAGAGGGTGCATTTTGAAGTTTAGACTTCTAGTATTGAGTAGCATTACATTCAGATTTTGCATGCTTGTACCTGTTACAGTGGTGGTTTTGTCCTTTGAACTTTGCCTAAAAAAAGGCACTATAGGGGTGGCAAGAGCCTTAGCCAGTAACCTGAATCCCAGGGGCGACAGGTGCAGACCATCTCTGGCAAAGCATATTGGTCTGTCGATCATGTCGTCCCAGGCAGACAGATACTGGATCCTCTTTGAATTACATCAGAAGGTTAGCCAATTGTTGAAGTCAATCATTTTATCTTTATACTGTGGTATCATTCTGGGTGAATCCAGGATGCTACTCAGGGCTAGGGTCATACCTGCCTGGGCCACATGACCTGAGAGTTCTTCCATGTCTCTTTTCATGTAGTCCAGAGAGGTACGTCTCAAGTCATCCACTCCAACATGGACAATGACAGAGTCATATTTGTACTTGTTGTGGAGTGACTTGAGTGCATCTGTTATGTGGCGGATCCTGGCACCCAACAGGCAGCTGACTGTAATTTTCTCCTTGTTCAGCCTGGTGAGTGGGACATCAGTGTGCCTGACTATAGAGTCACCTATGACTAAAGTGTTGGGTACGTTGTCTTGCCTTATGTTGTGAGCTATGTGACACTTTAGTTGTGATTGGTGTTTGCGTTTCAGCTTCAGAGGTCCTTGTTGCTTGGGCAAGTTACTGTTAAGGGCCTCCACATATGTGGGTTTAGTGTTGCTATGTGTGGGTGTTGATGGTGTGGGTTTAGAAGGGCTATGTGCTGCTTTAGGGGTAGGGCAGATGTTAACCTTCTCTTCTTGACTTTCTAGCACAATCTTGAGTGGAGAGAGCTTTACTTCCAGTTTGGCTATGTAAATGCATCTCTCACAGGTTGTAGTGTTGGGTGGTAGGAGAAGAGGGTTGTCTGTATACATGAGGCAATTGCTGCATTGCCCAAGTATGCCCAGATTCAGCAGATGGATGAGAGATATCACCAGAAGCTGACCCTTGGACATGCCTGGTTTGGTGCTTTTTTTTGTAAAGTACAAGAGCTGTTTTCCCTTACCTTAGCAAGGTACTTTGCAATTATAGGCTGTTTAGTGCCTACAATTAATTTCTCCATATTAACAAGGAGGGTTGAGTGATTGTATCAGTTTAAGTCTTCCTAGTGCTTTCCAGCAGATTTTAAAGCAAGTGCTAGTCACAGGGATGCTTAAAGATAAGATGAAAAAAAATGGTTTATCCTAAACACTGCAGTGTGCACTAGAGGAGTTAGATGTGAAAGTAGGTAACTTAAGTTTTACCTATCTAAAAAGTTAAGTTTTAGTGGAGAGTCACTATTTTTAAAACAGCAAGATAGATTGAAAAGTGGTGGTCAGTTTTGTATTCTGGTACTAGTAGGATGGCCAATAAATTTAAATAGTTGAAGGGGAGTGATTTCACAAAATGATAATTTTGTGCTTACTCACACAAGCCAGTAAAAACAGAGAGGAAATGAGACATATGGTCAAATTAACCTAAGGAGAAGGCAACTAGAAAGACAGTGGTGGTTAAGAACACTACCATAACCGGCTGGGAGGGTGGAGAAAAAAATTCTGCCTTACTCACAAGAGACAGAGCTGTGGTCTCTTTTCTAGTTTTAATATACAGTTAAAAGTACCTCTGTACCCTAAGTATACTCTTTATGTTCCTTCCATATAATGTAGCTTGTATGTGATTGCCACAGTTTAGTTTTTTTGCTATTACAGCCTTATTTTTACACATTACTCTACCCATTACTTCATATGGCAGTTTTGTTTTTCTTGTCATTTCCCTTATAATGTGCCACAGGATGTTTCCCAGTGGCATCCTTTGACAAGTTGTTATTTGCTGTACATACCAGATACCTATTACTGCCTTTAACATGGCAACCTCTTGTACATTACGAGACATTTCACACTGTCATTCATATCTACTACCAAAAGTTCTCTACTGAAACATACTTTGTCCTTTTGAGTCCTTTCATCTGATATTATATGCTACAGACATGTAAGCTGTATGCATATATTCTGAAAAAGTTCTGTCCATCAGTAGGGGCTTCCATTGATACATACAGGAACACAGTAACACAACATACATATGCCACTCAGTATTTTCTGTGCTGAGGTCCACCCTATCTTAATTGGCCAGAAAAGGATATTTTCTCCCGTTTCCTGCCTGTCTTAACATTAGACAGTATATGTGTACCTGCAGAGTGACAATGCTGTTAGGGTATGTCTTGCGTCTGCCTTTCCTTATAATGCCTTTTGTGCTCTATATGCACATAATTCCCTTTGAAGTAGTACTGTAATAACATCATATGTACTAGTTTTGATGACAATCCTTCAGATGGGAGTTTCCCTCTCCTTTCCTCCTGCAGCCTGTCTGTTGGCTGTCATGCACAATAGGGGTGAGTGAACTACTGTGGTAGTTAAGCTAATATCTGCAGTACTTACATATGTACCTTGTATATTCAACTGTCTCAGACTCCAGTGAATTACATCACAGCAGTGTGTTGTGCTTTCCTAAAGAATGTATTGCCCACAATTTTAGGCATTCTGACATGTTGCACATTGTTACACTACAAGTGCATACTTAACATGATTTCATGTGTGTGGCCCGACTGACCACTGTTGGGTTGGAGTATTACAAATGTGTCCTCACTGCTGCACACATCATCATGTTTGTGTACTTCTTTAGGATTCTAGTCCTCCTAAATGAACATTACGCATGTATTACACCATACGTTTCTGAATGTAACTTGTGCCTGTTGACCTTTTTCCTTAGACTATACTATCAGTTTTCTGCATGACACATTCACAAAAATGAGACACTCCGTGAAGTCCTTTGAAGGACATGTTCTACATTGTGTGTTGTACATGTGTGACCATTAACATTATCATGTGCTTTTCTATTTCTGGACATGCATTTCAGTATTTCTCTTCCCACAGATGTGCAGGATTCTTGTGCTGCATTTTGCAGCCATGACATCTTTTTACATGTGTTTACATGACAGTACAACTGGAGTTCTGCTATACTAGCTTTTATGGTGTGTGGATGCTTCAGCATTCATGTCATGTTTTTTAACTGCTGTACAGAACTATGTTGTGCATTTTACTTGAGCATACATGTGTTTTGCATGTCTTTACCTGTCAATTTTACTTACAGTGAGTACTATTGCGTAGCTGATTAGATATTGTGCTTTGAGCTTGTGATGAGTTAGTGCAAGTATTGCCACTTGGGTGTGTAGTACTCTGCTGCAGATGTCACCGTACTTCTTATCCCCTGTCAGCATGATTCACAATGGCACTATAGGTTCATAGGTTCATAGATGATTACTAAGCTACTGACTCAAGAGCCTTTACAAGCATAGCCATTTTACCCAGCTTTGACCCACTTTTCTTTCCCTGGGGCAAATTAACAAGGGTCAGCAAGTAGGGTTTTGACTATCTTTACAGACTGCCTCTATCCATAATGGATATGAGTACCACCCCAGGAGTGACTTTGTGATTTCCCATCCATCGGTCCAGACTGCACTTGAAGATGGTCAAGGAAGGATTCTGCTGCACGTGAGTAGGAAGCCTATTCCAGAGGAAAGGCAATCTCTGAGACACATATCTGTCTCTCCAGCATGATCTATTGATATCAGATATCAGGTTTCATAGGTTCATAGATTCATAGATTAACACTAAGCTAACTGCCTTTGTGCGCCATTTTAAGCCTAGCCAGTTACCTCATGTGAGAATCAATCCCTGCATCTTGTGGCTGTAAGGTGAACACCTTAACATTATGCCAACTTCCCACCAAGTTAAATGTTTAGATCTTTGGAGCGGGTAATCACTGTGAAGTTAGTTTTGTGAATATGCAACATTTTCATCAAGATTGGGTCAGAGACTGCCTGGTAGGTCAGACATAGATCACCTCTCAGAAATCAGTAGGAAACCGAATACAGTGATAGGGCTTTTAATCGGTCCACATATGGTACATTGGTTATAACTTGTATTTTTTTTTTGGTTAGAAACATCTTAGGATGCTCCAGCTGTTGCAGGTGCCTAGCAAGGTACAAGCCAAAAGGGTGCATTGTACTTAATTATTGGTCTGGTGAGGGCTGAGTACAGTGATACTATGACATCTTTAGATCTGAATTCCATGCCCTTACTTATAAGCTGAGACACATAGAAGGATTTTCTCACCTCCATGGAGACATGGTGGTCAAAATCCAGATTACTATCTATCTGAGTACCCAGATTTCTCTCCACTGGTTCAACTTTTAGGAGGGTGCTATCAATGTTGTAATTTGCAGGGGCATTTGATTTCCCAGAGTATTATTATGCATTTATTCACATTTAGCTAGAGGCAATGGCTCTGACACTAATTATTAGTCTGCATCAGATCTTTCTGTACGATATCAAAATCATTTGAGGAGTCATTGATTGCCCCAACTTGCAGTCATCAGTAAGCATGGTCATCAAAAGGCCATCTACATTTGCCTTGACATCTCAGAAAACAGGAAAGGGCCCAGCACTGAGCCCTGTGGTACTCCACTAGTGACTGGACTCTCGCTGCATGTGGATTCCCCCACTCTAATAACATGTGTCATATCCATGAGTCATTTGGTTATCCATCTGCTGACATAGATGTTTATGCCCAATTTTGGGAGTTGATCTATAATACCTGAGTGGGATTTTGTGTCAAATGCCTTGACCGGGTTATGGTAAGTGGTATGCTGTGTTACCCTCATCCATGGCCTTGGTGACCTTCTCAAAAAAGTTCACCAGAATGTAGAGGCAGCACCTGCCCTTGATTAAGATGCACTGGATTGGGTCTAGAGTCTAGAGATTTCCTGTGTTGTTGTTAATCAGGTCCATGATTACCCTTTACATAGCCTTGCATATGAGGCTAGTCAGACTTGTGGGTCAGTGGTTTCCTGGGTCAGTTGATGGTCCCCCCTTGTGCATTGCAATGACTGTTGTCCTCCACTCTACTGGAACAAAGCCTGTCTGGAGATTGTGGTTAAATAAAGATCTGAGTGGGCCTACTAGGTTATATTTCAAGCTATTTAATAGGCACCCTGGGATTAGGTTAGGGCCCATTGATGCCATGATTCTAGCTTTAGAGAGTGCAATGACGACCTTTTCTTTTGTGATAATAGGTAAAGGAATGGTAGGAAGTATTTTATGAGGAGTGACCAGAGGTGAGAGGGGGTAAAATATGAGCTGAATTTATCGTCCAACAGGTTTGCTATTTCTTCTGGCTGAGTAGTGCCATCTACAGCCAAATCAGCACATTGTTGAGTGTTTCTAGAACATAACTAAAAATGCTGTGTAGTTATCCATTGCTTGGGAGACTATTTTAGTCCCATATTTAGCTTTTGAAGACTTGACTAGCTCCCTGACTAGCCTGTTGAGACTAATGAGGGATTTTTTTTTTCTTTGTTGATCACCCTCCCACTTACTTCTAGAAAGGAATTTCTTCCTTCTGTTGTTTAGTGTGTTGGGCAGAATGGCAAGAGATTCTAGTAACTTCATATATGCAGAATGTTTTTCATTGTTCATGGTTGAGGACCTGTAACCAGTGATGACATGGTGGGGGATTTTACGTATGGTCAGCTGGACATGGAGTAGCCCAAGCGGATCATCCTGCTTGACCAATCTGAAAGTCTGATTGCTTTTTATGTAAATGGAAACACCTCCTCCTTTCATTTTTTTTACTTTTCAGAGGGTGGTCTGAATGTGTGATAGGCCTTGTAGCCTTGCACTGCTGCAGTGCTTTCTGCAACCTTGAACTATGTCTGTGTAACTGCACAGATGTCAATATTCTCCAGGGCAATGACAGCTTCCAGTGAGTGCAGGTGACCTGACCAGTAGGACCTTCAGCTTGACATTAGAAAATTTTGCTACATTCATAGATTTGTTGGCTTGGCACTGCCTAAAAAGGGACTATGGGGATGGCTAATGCCTCGGCTAATATTTGAAAGCCTTGCAGTGACAGGTGCTGACCATCTCTGGCAAAGCAGAGTGGTCTGTCTATCATGAAAAATACTGGATTCCCTTGGAATGACACCAGCAGAAGCCAATTATTGAAGTCAGTTATTTGTTTGCATTGTGGTATCATTCTTAGTGAGGGTAGAATCCTACTCAATGTATGGCTCATACTAGCCTGCAACATATAGTCATATAATTTTTTATGGCAGTGGTGGACATTCAAGCTTTGTACACCTCTATACCTCAGTTTGAAGGGTTAGAATATGTTACCAACGTTTTACACAAATACACTGCTCTGGATGCTTCATGTGTAAAAATGTATCACACTTTAATGGAAATAATGTTAGTGAATATTTTTTTTCTTTTGAATTGTAGATATTATAAACAGTTAAAGGGTGTGGCCATGGGGGCCATGGTTGCCCATGCTTTTGCAGGCCTAGTTATGGGTTGGTGGGAGAAAGAAACACTACCTAACCTGGGTTTTTTTCTGTAAAGTATTATATTATTGTAGGTTTATTGATGATTTGTTCTTCGTCATTCAAGGACCTGTTAGTTCTTTTGTAACCTTTATGGAACAATTGAACTCAAGTAGTTCTTTCTTGAAATTTGTTGGTGGTGACATTGGACATAAAGTTTGTTACTTAGATGTGGAATTGAGTTGGAATTCACATAATAAATCTTTTGTTGGTAAAATACACAGGAAAGAGACCTACGTGAATAATTATGTACATTATAATAGCAACCATCCTTCTAATATGAAGAACAATGTACCTAAGGGTCAAATGATAAGAATATCTCGAATGGTGAGTCAGGAATTGGATATTTATGAAGAAGTGAAGTTTATAACGTCTTTATTTTTAGAGAGAGGTATCCTCTAGAAGTTTTAAACAAAATCAGTTCAGAAATGAAATCCAGGAGAGATAAAGATTTCCCTCCCATTTTATCTCATGGCCTTGTAGTTAACATCATTGCCATCCAGACTAAGAGTGTAGAAGTTCTTCCTAGGTTAGCAGTGGAAATAACTGTAGACAGTAGTGGAATCATTTCCACAGTTAAAAACAATTGGAAAATAATAGCAGGGAATAGCAAACTGAGGGAAGTTTTAGGTATAAATCCTTAGTTTGTTCATAAAAAAGTTTGAATATAAAAAATATATTAGAAAGTGGAAAAGATACAAGATCTAGGGTTGTGTCTAATAAACCCAATGGCACTTATAAATGTTATAATTGTAATTGTTGTAGATATATACATGAGGGGCCCTATATATGTCTGGACAATATATCTTACACTATAAGAATATCTGGTAGATTTAACTGTAATACAAATAATGTAGTATGCATGGCATTATGTTCAGGATGTCCAGCATATTACATAGGGATGACCACTAGATGTTTAAATATAAGAATGAGAGAACATATTTATGCCATTAAAACAAAATACATGAATAATGCCCTTTTTAGACATACAAGATCTTGTGAAACACACAAAAAATATTATTTTGCAATTCTAGAGCAGGTTTTAGATGATGGTAGGAGTGGCAGCATTAAAAATAAAGTAGAAAGAAAAGAAACCTTGTGGCAATTTTGGTTAGGAGCAGATTGTTTCTCGGGCTTGAATGATTCAATCAACATCAAATGTTTTTTAACCAATAGAAAGTTAATGATTTAATTGTTTTATGTGTTAACAAGTTGATTGTTTTTTTAAGAGTATTTATATATGTTTTTTTTTATGTATTTTACATTTCTGATTAAGTCTGTGGATGAAAGCATTGAATAAAGCTTTTTACACTCAAGAAGTTGTGCATTTCATCTCAGTTCCAGTCATATCCTCCAGTTTGGTGTTTCTTTCATATATTCATAGAGGTCCATCATGTCTCTCTTCAAGAGTCTAGTGAAGTATGTCTCAGGTCATTCACACCCACATAGACTATAACTGAGTCTTACTGGTACTTGTGGTTGAGTGACCGGAGTGTCTGTATGATCTGGCAAATCCTGGCCTCTGAAAGGCAACAGACTGTAGACATCTTTTTATCCAACTTGATGGGGGGGGGGGGGCATGTCTGTCTCATAATGGAGTCTCCTATGACCAATATGTTTGAATGTCTGGTGTATCTCCTAAGAAGCTTGCTTGTAGAGACACTGTGATGTGTATTTTTATGTGTAGTGTTGGTGTTGATTTGGATTTGTCTGCATGTGGTTTCTGTAGGCAGTGTATGGGAGGCTTTTGAAGTTTTGGTAAGTTACTTGTGAGCACCTCCAAATATGTGGATATATACATCTTATTTAGTGAGACAAATGATGTGCATGTGCTGACAACCTGTTTGTCATTTGATTTGTCAGTATGTAACAGCAATGTCTCAATTTTCATAATGCAACTACATCTATCACATACTGTGTTTGTTTGTTACAAGATTAAGTTGTTGTCAGTATACATATATCATAAGAAAATTACTATATTGCCTCAGGATGCCCATGTCCACCAGGCTGGCCACAGAGAAGGCAGAAAAGTGCCTATGCATGGTTTCAGTTTTTGTACTATGGGTTTAACCAGGGAGAAGAGTAAGGAGGTTTAACTGGATAGGGATGATAGCACACAAACGAAGAATGGGTGCTACACTCTATCCAATAAGGCAATGTTGCAAGCACACAACTCAGATGCTCCTAGAGCAGCAGGGGGACTGGAGAAGGTTGCAGAGATAGTTATTCTAAGAGAAAATTTAAATTGATAGTGTTTGCAACTATACAGATCACTGCTAACTGTCACTGCACGGAGTGCAGTCTATAGCAAACTATGGGCTTATATAGAATCAAGAAAACAGGTTTTAAAACAGAAAGACTTATAGGCCAATCAGGAAATTACACAATAAGCTTTTAGCCAGCAGACCCCAACTCAGATGGGTTTGCTACAGAACACTTCTGTCACAAGTGTATAGTCAAAAAAACCTTCTTAATGTACAAATGCTGATTTTTGAGCTCAGGTCCAGGGAACCACACAATCTAGACTTTCCTGTAAAACTAGCAGACACAATGTAATTAAGTACTACAACAGCAATGGAAATAGTTCAGGTTTGAAACTGTATTAAAGTGCAAGAAATATACCAATTAATACACAATTCATGAAATACAGTAAAAGTAATCAACAGAAGTGCAAAATTATATTTATTTTCATTCTTTTATCAACTGATGGCTTTAGAGCACTGAGCACAAACCCATACAAACACTGGTCTTATATAGAATCAGAAAAAAACTAGTTTTAGAACAACAAGACCTACAGACCAGTCAGGAAAATAACACAATAAGCTTTCAACCAGCAGCCCCCAACTCAATTAGATTTGCTACAGTACACTTCTGTCTTAAGAGTGCAGTCAGAAGACCCTCTTAATGTACAAAGGTTGGTTTTAGAGCTCAAGTGCAGGGAAACCACACACTCTGAATAATAGAGTCCTGTAAAACTAGCAGACACAAAATAAGTGCTATAGCAGCAGTGGAAACAGTTCAGCTTTGAAACTCCACTAAAGTGTGAAACATGTAAAAATTAAAATAGGATTCTTATGAAATGCAGTGAAAATAATCAGCAGAAGAGCAAAATAATGTTTATTTTTGTTCTTTTAGCAGCAGATGTCTTTAGATGCATCAGATTCAATGTAAATCTCAGGTGAAGTAGCCAGAACAAAAGCAGCTCTGAGTAATTGAGCCTTATACACATTCTGTACACAACTACTCACATTCCAACATCCATATCATTCCTTGCACATATGGTACAGGTATGAGTGGTGTATTTGGCTTCTGGTGTTAATATAAATATTTATAATAGTGACAGTGGCAAGACCAGCCTTCAGAGGTACTATTTTGATGTGATAGGCTATATTTCTGTAGATAGCTGATATTTATTTACACCGCCCTTGTAGTATATTGGCACAGGTATATACTCCCATGAATATATTATGCAGTGGGAGCACATGACCTCATTTGGTTGCATGTGCATACTCGTATATTTGTGGTATTGGAGTTTACTCATCATCATACCATCATCAAGATGTCAAACTGTCCTGCTGTGACCTCATTAGGCCCACATCACCACTTGCATAATATATAAAAAACATACATAATAGAAACCATTATGCATACTGTAAAACAGCTACCATTACATGTAAGTGTAGCATATCATGAATGATGAATATGTGCAAGTGTGCTGTACATACATCAGGCATGACAATTGTCCACAGATAAAATGATGTGCTCTGTGAGTGCAGTGGCCTGTGAATGACGTTTCCTGTACTTATGGTGTGATGCCTGTTTGCTTCTCAGAAATGTTTCTGTGCAACATTAACAAGACAGTACAGAGTATTCATGCACATTTCTGAGGTGCTAGGTAGCTTAATGGCAGATGTTTGCTTCCTTACCTGTATGGTTGGTGGTTCTATCATGAATTCTATCCCTGTAATTCCTATATGTGCCTGGATTTCTCTTTCATGCAGCCTATGCTATATGTGTACATGCCAAGAGATAATACCCTAAGGCATATATACAGATCTATATGTCAGTCCTGATTTGTCTGTTTTGGACAGTTACAGCTCCACATACCATCTCACTCATTCCTGATCCCCTTGTAGGTTGGTAACACAGTATAGAGCACCACAGCAATGTTGTTGTTTGCATTTGTTTATTAATTTCCCTTTGTTTGCACAATGGACCATGTGATGGTTGTACCTCTCTCATGTTATGTTAGTTTCTTGTGTGTTGTCTGTGTGCTTGTTGTGTGGCATATTCTACTCCTTTTGTATTTTACCACCTGTTTTTTGTGTTATGGGGTATCCCTTATGTTATATGTTTCTTCCCAAGCCAATTATCCTCTACCCCTTTTCAGTAACTCAGCAATCAAAACACAAAAATAGGGCCTATTCATATATATATATATATATATATATATATATATATATATATATATGTGTGTGTGTATATATATATATAGTTTTCCTGAAAGAATAATGATGTCCTGTATCCAAATAGGACACTGAGGGCCAAGTATTTATAAGTTACCTCTATTCATAAGGAATATGGGTGCCAGGCCCACAGTAAATTTCCTATTCCACATCCAGTGGTCTAGGTTGGGCTTAAACTGGGTAACAGACAAACTCAGCTACAAATGGATGGGATGCTTGTTTCATAGGAAGGGCAGTCTCTAGGACACATATCTGTCTCTCCAGCATGTTCTGTTTAAATCACAGACAAAATTCAGGTCTCTAGATCTTGTATTTCTTGTACTCTTTGTTACAAATATGTAAGAAATTCATAAGTGTAGGTTTTACACATGCCTTGTAAGCCAGGCATAGATCACCCCTCAACAATCTATAGGAGACTGAGTAGTGGGAAAGGGCTTTGAGAAGTTTTGCATAAGACAGGTTTGTTATGCCTTGTATTCTTTTTGTAAAGAACCTCTGAGGTCACTGCAGTTGCTGCATATGCCTGCTCAGGTACATACCGAAGGAAGCATTGTACTCTATGATTGGTCTGATCAGGGCAGAGTACAGTGGGATAATGAACTCTTTGGACCTTGATGCCAGAATGTTATTTGTAAGTTGACAACATAAAATGATATGGTGGTTGAAGGTAAGGCTATTGCCTACATGTGTAACCAGAACGTAGACCATTGGGCTGACTCTTAGGGATGTATTATCAACAAGTAATTAGGATGGTTGGCTTCCCTAAGGGTACAATTATGCATTTCTTAACACTGAATTTAAGACCATGGCTTTGGCACCATTTGTTAGTCAGAGATAGACTTTTTTGAATAATGCTGGTGTCTGCAGGGGAGTTGATGATAACCTCCAGCTTAAAATCATCTGCAAGCATAGTCAGCCATAAATTTGCAGCATTTGTTTCCATTTTAGAGAAATAGATGCCAAAAAGGAGTGGGCCTAGTACTGAGCCCTGGGGGACTTCTGTAGTGACTTACATATCATTTTGATTTTATCATCCTGTACCTTTTCAATTTTATTTTTATAGTTGTGGAGAACTTTCAGCTTTTCCACTTTTTATATGACTCATTGATGAATGCTGCGGACATATAAGTTAATTGCACACTATTGTTCATTTACAGATTACACTGCTTGATGGGTTTCTTGCACTTTATGTATATTCTGCAGGTTTGCTCTAAGCTTTTGGAATCTTGACCATACTTATCATTATCCTGATACCAAGAATGTTAAGCATACAAACCTAGAGAAAAGAAAATGTAAACCAATTATTGCAGTGCAGTTGTGTCCTACCCCCACCCACCATCCTTTGAACTTCATTGTCAATGTCCCCTACTTTATCTTCAGGGGTTATTGAAGATCAGGGAAAGGATTTTATCAGAGACCCCCACCTCACAGTTTCCACTGTCAACATTTCTCTTTTGATAAGTGCCACAGGATCTTTTACATATACCTGATCTGCCACCATCTAAGGCAGATGGGGGCCTTAATTTAGCTTATTATCCAAATGATGGCCCACTTCGGAGTGCAACACCTCTCTTATGATGCATCATGGTGTGAGTAGTGGAAAGTAATCCAACTAGCTGGTGTGGGAACAGAACTCAAAGGCTTCTTTACCAAAGTGTGCAACCTGTTGAGCTGCCAAGAGTCTTTTTGATTACTGTTTTCCTTTTTTCTTTCAAACCTTTTAGTATCTGTCTTTATTTTGTGCTTGAATTTTTTGATAGTTCAAGTACTTGACATAGGCTCATATATGTATGTATATATATATATATATATATATATATATATATATATATATATATTGCACAGAACACCCCAAGAAGTATGTAGTTATGTGATAACACCCAACAAACCAAAGAACGGAAGGAGCATAAACGACTCAGTGAGAAAATGGAAATAAATCACAGATCCACAAAGACTTGGTATCAAATAGTAAATCCACCGTCTGGATACAAAAACCAATCGTATTGCTAAATAAGCGAGCAAATGTTCAAAGAATATGCTTGTCAGCCAAAAAAGCAAATATTAATAAACAGACAAATTTATTAGCGCTTTCGCGGTGTCCCACACCGCTTCTTCAGATAAGATAAAACACAGATAAAATGCAACACATCTAAATACAAAATCCTGCACTAATTATCCAATCAGATGCTCTTACTAAGTTCAAATTTATCCAATGAATCAGGGTGATAACCAAGCCCTGAAATTACCTTGCTCAACTTAAAGTGCTAGGCATATGTAAATACAATTAATCAACATGTTCCAAATCAACAAAATATCAAAGGTTATGTATAAAATATAACAGTTTGTTATGTTTACTAGCAATGATGATCAAAAAATATATGTAAGCACTCTTGTTAAAAGCACATTGCTGTTGTAATGTGCCGAGACATCTCTGCCTCCAAAATATATAAAAGCCTTGCATGGTCATGTTGAAAATACAATTTCAAGGCCAAGATAAAAATGTTTTACCTTTGTTCAATTAAATTCATGGACTCTACCTTCCATGAAAATGGTAAGGCTATTGATCGTACTGCTGTACACCATATTAAAAACATTTCTACGTTTATAAAGGATCGAGAACCCGCTCGATAGCACATATAAAGTTAACACATAAAAAGTTAAATGTGCATGTTTGCGTTGTGACTTTTCAAACAGTAATGAGGATGAACGTCTTGAAAAACCAAGTATTGTTCATGTCCTCCTTCAGCGTTTCAATTCCCAGTCATATCATAATAAAAATCTTCACAGTAACACCTTAAAAAATAGTGTCAACCATTCTGTCTCGCATTCAATAGCAAGAAGTCGTCAGCTGCTTCCGAAATCACCCAACAGAAACCAATGCACTCCAAAATCTAGGTAGTACCTTCACATATTCTGTGTTGCCGTTAGCAAACGACCAAATCTATATCCATTCAAAATCCTTCAGACAAGATCCAACACTGGGTAAGATACAACCAAAGGAAGTACTACAAGTTGTTCATGTCCTCCTTGGACATTTCAATTCCCTACCGGGGCTTGATGGACTTCTTCAAAAACACAGGAGATAGTATTAACATTTACAAAACAAAGAGTAACCAACTACTTCCAACGCCATGCGTCACACAATAAAAACAAATGCGCATGCGCACTTCAGGATCTAAGCAGCACCTCCTCATACCAGGCATTGCCGTAAACAAACAACTCAATCGAGTTCCATTTAGTCTCCCTCATAAATGAGGAAGCGAAAATGTCTCTATTAGAAACGACAAAAAATAAGATCCATACCCTATGGGCTACATAAAAAACTTATCCAAAGCTGGTCATATTCTTCAATAACTACTAATCTGTGCAGGACACACCACGGTTGTTTGCTAACCAATAACAGAGATAAGCAGAGCAAACATTTCCACTATAAGATAATATTAACTTTTGCCAAAACACGAGGTATCAGCTATTTCTAACGCCATAGATCTCCCAATGAGAACAAATGTGCGTGTACACTCCAAACTCTGGGCCACGCCTCCACGTACCAGACATTGCCATAAACAACAACTCAGTCAGGTCCATTTAGCCTCCCTCTTACATAATCAAACAAAAAATGTCTCTGTAAGAGTCAATAAAAACAAACTCTACCATGCAGACTGCATCAATACCTTAATCAAGCCTGATATTAATCCACATTCACTGCTAGCTTGTACAAGATGCCTCACAGATATTTAATGCCTGATGGCAGGGCTATACAAAAACAAGCATTTTCACTATCAGTAATAAGGCAAAAAAATGATACTATCCAGGCCAGAACTCACTACTGGAAACAAGGATGCATTGCTAAAATATCTGACATCAAAAACTATGTCCATATACTGCATAATGATGTTAAAAATAAGATGCATAGGAGCACAAGTAAATTGACTAGATAATGTTAAGAAGAGGATTTGTGCATATCACGTTGTTTTGAAATATAGTGTACGTGGCACACTGTATTAAATGCTTTCGTTATTATGTAGGCAAATCTAATCGTTCCTTGCGTGAACGTATAAGGGATCACTATTATTGTGTATCCAGAAAAGATGACAGCAGTGCCTTAGCGAAGCATATTCTTACCACAGATTCCACCCATATGTTTTGGTTTCAAGTTTTACATCATGAGGTTACATCAGCCAGGATGGGTGACATTACGAACAGAACAGAGGAGGCTGAATTACGTTGGATTTTGAGACTGGGAGCACACAAAGGGAGAGGCATGAATGAAATGATTTCCCTCAAGCCCCACCTCAAAGGGAGACGTCTACGTTGATATTCGTATATGAACATATGTTCCGTTCAAAACAACGTGATATGCACAAATCCTCTTCTTAACATTATCTAGTCAATTTACTTGTGCTCCTATGCATCTTATTTTTAATATGAGTAGCTGTCAGCTTTCCAGTTTATGTAGTAGGTTGAAAGACACAAGAATAATTTAAGAACATATGTGTTAGATATGAGGTGTGGAAAATGCTGGCTTATTAGGACATGTGTCTTATGTAATACATTGTCAAAGGAGAAACTTGATGGCCCTAGTGGGTCTCCATGATATCAGAAATTTGGATTTACTTATTTACTACTGCATTCGTGAAAATCTACTGCCAATCATTAGCGGACAGGAGTTCCACTGTGGTGACCCCTAACCGGGAAAAGCCGAAAGATAAACAACAACTACTGTATTAAAGTCTGAATCACAGTACTTGATTATACCTCTCAACTGTCCAGATTTTCACAGAATGCCCAGATTTTCACCTCATATTTTTGCTGTGTTCCTCCTAAAATCTGTACTTTCCTGGCAAATAGCTGAGGATTGAAGTCATTAAATAATGACAAACATTTGAGTTTAAGACTCCACATCCTTCAGAAAATTAATGCTAATGCAAAACCTATTATTCTATCAACTTTCTAAGTTTGTAAGAACAATATTTAAAATCTGTCCCTATTTGTTCCCCCATCATTTTAGGCTTTGTCCAGATATTTTGCTCTAAGAGGTTGAGAAGTATGTACTTGATAGACTGTCCCTAGTGTTAGTATTGGGAATACATCCAGTTCTGCTATGAAGACCTGGTGTATTATATATACTTGGACATTTACGTTGCATAAAGGTGGCGAATGTTTCTATTGTTTTTTTGTAGAACTTCATATTAGACAGGATTGGATGAGTTAGTTCAGAAAACTACTCATCACTTTATAGCAGACTTTGTAAATTCCTGTGACTATGTTCTTCTAAATGAATTTACTCTTCTGGTGATCAAAATATTTTGTCAATTTATAAGGATGTTTTCACATATTGTCATAAAGAGGAAATCGCATTGTAATCGGAGGAGGGGGTGTCTAAGGTTGTGAGTGACCTGGCATAATTTTGTTACTGCTGATTTTTTCATAAATTACTAACCTTTCTTGTTTTTTTCACAATGCATTAGTGGAATATTTATACACAAAGCATGAAGCATCTTTCATTTTGTGGTGTACAGGTTATTACACTTACAGAAATAGTTGTGCTTTTTCTTCTCCTTTTTTCTTTCAGTTGCAACCATTAGGGGTTGTCACAGCAGATCATCTGCTTCCATTTCTTCCTGTACTCTGCATCTTGCTGTGTCACACCACCCACCTGCATGTCCTCTCTAACCAGATCCTTAAACCTTATCTTTGGTCTTCCTCTTTCTAGTAACTCCATCCTTATCATCCTTCTCCCAATATACTCACCATCCCTCCTCAGCACATGTCCAAACCAACACAATGTCACTTCTCTGGCTTTGTCTCCAAACCATCCAATCTGAGCTGACCCTCTAATATACTCATTTCTAATCCTGTCCATCCTTGTCTCACCCATTGCAAATCTTAACATCTTCAGTTCGGGACTATATTAGAACATCGAAAGTTTAATGGTTCGAATCACTAAAGGTCGACCTTTAATGATTAAACCATTAATTTCAAATGTTCAGAAAAAATAAATAAAAAAAAAAAAAGAAAATCTAAATGGTGTTCACCCTCCACACTACTTAAATATACCAACTCCGAGACCACATTACATTGAAGTAAATGGAAATCTCCCCTTACAGAGATTTCCATTTACCCATTTGATGTTCTGCACTTTCGCTATTCTCGTGTCGACAATGTCGGATTCCTTCGAGAATATAATAGGTAACCCTTCAGTTCTACCACCTCCAGCTCTGACTCCTGTCTTTTGCTCAGTGCCATAATCTCCAACCCATATAACATAGCTGGTCTCACTACCATCTTGTAGACCTTCATTTTCACTCTTACTGGTACCCGCCTGTCACAAATCACTCCTGACACTCTTCTCTACCCACTCCACCCTGCCTGCACTCTCTTCTTCACCTCTCTTCCACACTCGCTATTACTCTGAACTGTTGATCTCAAGTATTTAAACTCACCCACCTTTGCCAACTCTACTCCCTGCATTCTCACCATTCCTCTGTCCTCCCTCTCATTTACATACATGTATTCTATCTTAGTCCTGCCGACCTTCATTCTTCTCCTCTTTAGAGCATATCTCCACCTCTCCAGGGTTTCCTTAACCTGTTCTCTACTCTCACTATAAATAGCAATGTCATCTGCAAACATGATAGTCCACTGGGGCTCCTGTCTGATCTCATCTGTCAACCTGTCCATCACCATTGCAAATAAGAAAGGGGTCAAAAGATGGGTACCAAAACACTGCTTCTCCACTCCTCAGGCATCCTCTCACTTTCCAAGATTTCATTAAACAATCTGGTTAAAACCCAACTGCCATCTCTCCTAAACACCTCTGTGCTTCCACAGGTATGTCATCTGGACCAACAGCCATTCCGTTCTTCATCCTCTTTATAGCTGCCCTTACTTCCTCCTTGCTAATCCATTGCACTTCCTGATTCACTATCTCCACATCATCCAACCTTCTCTCTCTCTCATTGTCTTTATTCATCAGCCCCTCAATGTACTCTTTCCATCTGCTCAACACACTCTCCTCACTTGTGAGTACATTTCCCTCGATATCCTTTATCACCCTACCTTGCTGCACATCTTTCCCAGCTTGGTCCCTCTGTCTAGCCAATTGGTACAGATCCTTTTCTCCCTCTTTAGTGTCCAACCTTTCATACAACTCACCATATGCATTATCCTTAGCCTTTACCACCTTTATCTTCTCCAGATGCCTCATCTACTTGTACTCCTGTCTACTTTCTTCATATGTCTGACAATCCCACTTCTTCTTTGCCAACATCTTCCTCTGTATACTCTCCTGTACTTCCTCATTTCACCATCAGGTCTCCTTGTCCTCCTTCCTCTGTCCAGATGTCACACCAAGCATGTTTCTATCTCTCTCTCTTACCACCTCTGCTGTGGTTCCCAAGCTATCTGGTAACTCTTCACTACCTCCCAGTGTCTGTCTTTACTTTTCCCTAAACTCCACCTTACAATTATCCTTTTTCAGCTTCCACCATTTGATCCTTGGCACTGCCCTCACTCTCCTCCTCTTCTTCTTGATCATCAACATCATCCTGCAGACCACCATCCTATGCTGCCTAACTACACTTTCCCCTGTCACTGCTTTGCAGTCTCCTTTCTCCTTCAAACTGACCCTCCTGCATAGGATATAATCCACCTGTGTGGATCATCCTCCACTCTTGCATGTCACCCTATACTCATCCCTCTTCTTAAAATATGTATTCACCGCATCCATGTCCATCCTTTTCACAAAATCCACTACCATTTGACCTTCTGCATTCCTCTCATTAACACCATACCTACCCAAAACCTCCTCATCCCCTCTGATCCCTTTTCCAACAAGCCCATTGAAATCCGCTCCAATCAGCACTCTCTCGCCCTTGGGTACACTCTCCACCACTTTATCCAACTCACTCCAAAATGTTTTTTTTTTCTCATGTATCACACACCCAACTTGGGGACAATATACAGTAACAACATTCTTCATCACATCATCAATTTCCAGCTTAACAACTGTACAAAATTGGCCAAAATGAGTGGGCTCTGAATTACCCTTACCTTGATTACCCAAGTGTAGGTCAACATCAGAGTTTTTATATTAATTAATAGGTAGAAAGTGATAAGCATGTTATATGTGGTGTGTGGGGGCTCTGTCTATACAAAAACAGAACCTAGAGTGGCATTTATAGTCATTAGGCAGATGTATTAATACTATCTGCTCTGTCAGTGAATGAGCACAGCTCAACTGTGATTCATAGAGATCACTTATGCTACTCCGTGATGACCTCAAATAACCATAAACAATTAGTCATTGGAGACTCCACTGTGAGACACACTCTGATGTCCCTCTCACTAGGCCTAGTAAGAAGAAAGTCATGGTGAGTTGCTTATTAGGGGCCAGGATCCACCAAATTATGCATGCACTTAGGTCATTAACGAAGTACCAGTATCACTCAGGCATAAGTCCATGTTTGTGTATATGACCTGAGACATATCTCCCTAGACTATATGTGTACCAGGCTTGTTATAGCCTAGCATTGAGCAGCATTCTACTTCTCCAAGGATGATGCCACAATATGAATAGAATATGATGACTTTAATAATTGGTTTATTTATTGGTGTCAATCTAAAGAGGTGCAATATTTGACAGTATGTGAGGAGATGTTTAACAGACTACACTGCTTTGCCTGGAATGGTCTGCATCTCTCCCCTCAAGGCTTTTGAATACTAGCTAAAACATTGTCCTCACCAACATATCAAATCAAAATCAAGAAAATCTAAAGGTGTTACTGCTCAGTGCTAGCAGTCTAAACAAGAAGCTCCACTCTCTACAAACACTCTTCTCCCCAGAGAATGCTGATATGTGTGCAGTCACTGAGACTTGGTTTAAAGCCAGGGAGAGAGAGCACCCTAGCAGTGCAAGGCTATAATGCCTTACACACATTTAGAATGGTTACTATGCAGGCAGGGACTAAGAGTGGAGGTAACTTGATTTACAATAAATATAACTCAAAAGGAAAACAGCAAATTACACAGAAATAAATGGAAGTTGTAGGAACAATACATGCAGAAGCTGTGACTCTAAGTTTCACGTGATAGTGATTAAAGTATTTTTATCCTCAAACTTGCATTAATCTTAGTAAATGGACACTGTAGCTACCCCATATCTGTCTTTCATTGAAATGGAATGGGCTCATAGGATAAAGTAGTTTTTAGGATCAAGCATTGTGCAGTCATATTCATGACTATATATCAAATAGTATTTGTCCAATTGACAACATATTGAAAAATCTCTGAAAGACACCTTCAAAAATAACATATTACACTTTTTCTACAGGGGAGCAGGCCTCACTGAACGCCCCTTATGGGGGAGGCCTTTCACACCTCCATTAATGTATATATGACAACTCCTTGGTCACACAGCAGTGTATAAATGTCAGCAGTTAACACTGACTGAAAACAGCTTTCAGCTGCATCGGCTTCTATGTGCTGTACCTCAGATAAATTGCCATTATAAAGTTTTCACATTCACATGCAATCCCTCTATCTGTTGACTGCATGAAAATATATAATATCCTCCTCACATGGCCATCTTCAGTAGGCTGTTACATTTACTCTAATTTTATGCCGACAGACCTGTTTACATGTCATATCATTCAACTGACAAACCAAAAATCATCTTTTTGCAAACTGTATAAATACTGCTTCTCATGGTCCGTTAGGGACGTAACAGTGTGAGTCTCTCAGTTTTAGAATATCAGAATTCATATAGTCTTATGAGTTTACATGTATAACGTTACAGTTGATAGCAGGGTTTTCATATTTTCTCTAATTTCAGTTTAGCCCTTGTTTTAACAGACTACACCAAAGACAGATATAAAAACTTTCTGAATAGTTATCACTTTTAGTTTCATATATAAGAAATAATGAAAAGCATGACTAATACCTGTAGAAAAACAAAGATCAATATACCTGAAAACAATATTATTGGCCAACGGATATCTCTCTGTTCCCATATCAATTATTTTTCAGCCTTGTGCAGCAGGCTTAAAAACATTTACAGTTTAAACCAGTATAATATTTTGGTTTCCTTAAACTGACTCACATCTTCAGACAAAAAGAAATAACTTGCAATTCCCCAGGCTGCAGCCAATGTTCCTGATCATTAGTAAACTACAGAGCTAATCACCTTCAGCAAACTGAAGGGCAAACCTCAAAAAAGGGATTCTGTACTATATAGCAGAGAAGCAATGCAGTTTAAATTTTACAGACACACACACAGACACACACGCACACACACACACACACACACACACACACATATATATATATATATATATATATATATATATATATATATATATATATATATAGGTTTACTATCATTATGTCGGACTGGACTCGAATGCTGCTTATGTCGAACAAAAGTTGACAATGGCGAATCCTGACATTGCCAAAGTATGTCTCGAATGTGACCACGGATCGGGCTTTAACATGGGTCGAGATAATGGTGAGATTTGTACTTCGACAATGTCGGGTTCGATGTTGTCACCATTCCACCCCCTGCCTTTCGATGAAGTGGATTTGTCTGAATCCACTTCAACATAATGATAGTAAATCCTATATACATATACATATATACATATACATACATACATACATATGATTATGTCAAGAAATATAGAAAATGCATAAGAGAGGGAGTCACAAATTGTAGGAAAAAAGACAAGACTAATGAAACACTGCAAGATTCATGAGTGAATTACAAAACATTGAATACTTTCCTAAAGTCCTTTATTAGTAAATTCCAACCACAAAACTGAGATCAAGTGTCATCTTGGTAGTGATACTGTTAAAGAAAGGTTTTAGTAATGTACTGTGTAGGGTTAAGGACAGGGGTTAGGATTATGGTTATGCTTTCAGCTAGCACAAATGACTAAGGTGGTCAGGGAGCCTCTGCCCCTCCACCATCTCGCACATGTCTGCTAACCTTAACCATAATGCTAACTCTACCTTGCCCCAAACCCTAACCCTGCACTATACAGTCCTAAAACCCTTTTCCTTAACTGTACCAGTACAAAAGTCAAGAGGACACAGAACACAGATAACACATGATATGCACAACATTGACTCTATCCTCTTATCTAACTCTTACTCTAAACTTAACCTGCTAACACCTGCATATTCACAACAACTGATATAACACAGTATTGTATCTTTGCAATCTCCACTTTTTCCTTTAAACATTAATTTCCTGAACACTTTGGCTTACGTACACTATATAAAACTAAATTCAATCATATGCGATTCATTCAAAGCATTCACTCATTTATGCATTCTCTCTTAATTACATCCCAAAAAAACTTTCTACCAAATGTGCAGTCTACCATTTGAGTTGTGCCCATATATATATATATATATATATATATATATATATATATATATATATATATATATATATATATATATATTTCATTGCATAAAAATTCTTAAAGGCAATGCTTCCACTCTTATTTTACCATTGCAATTAGAGTGTTCCTTGAAATTTATTGTTATATGTGACAACAATGACCTTTGGAAAAATATTTTCTGTTTTTTAGTCACTTCTACTTTTTTTTTTTTTTTTATAAGTAGTTGGAAGGCAAACATTATGATATCTAATTGTTATATCTACTCATAAGTTTCTCATTTTTCCATTTTTAATCTTGATACTTGATATATGAAATTCATATTATTCCTGGCTTTTTTATATGTTGATGTTAATATGGCTTGAGTTGAACATGGTCCGATGAATGAAGTACCAACATTATTATGTTCGGACACATCAACCTATTGCTTTTTACAGATTTTGATTTATGAGCTTAACAAACGCTACAGGTATTCTCAGTATAAAGTCTGATTCAAGATGCTTATTAAATATCTTTACACATGCGCTGTTGAATTTTAGCATTTCACAGCACAGCTATGTAGTTTGCATTTTTTAAGAATGTCATGAATGCTACGATCTCTATTCAGCTTGTAATGCGATTCAACTCTAAAGCAGGTATTATTGTAATCAGAGACAGTTTTTTGATTTATATCAAATAATTGTACTTATTTTATATATGCATACTGCTATATTGGTTTATTGATGAGCGATGTTTTATTGCTAATTTGCGATGTTTTTAAGATAAATGAGTACAGGCATCTTGCCTCACAAGATGTTTATATAAGAAGATATACTGTTTGAGTTGTTATATGTTTCAAAATTATACCTACATATACTGGTTGCGAATTTACTAACTATTCTATGCATCCCAGTCTACATATATAGAGCATGCTCATTTGGATTTATGTCGAAGAGTTTTTTATTAAGAACATTGGCATTCTATGGTCTATTTTTGAATAGACTTGGATACCATGGCTGTACTTTCTTAAATTTGGGAGACACATTCTTGATCTGTTCTCTCAACACTTTCTACAGCTTATTAGCTGATGATGCATGTCTTAATTACATATATTTGAACTATTCACGTCTTAAAGTGGTAAGCTTTACACCATAAACTACTGACTAGTTGTAGATGAGACTCGGACATTATTTTGTACATATTAAATGTATATTTGAGTTTAATGTTGAGCCGACTTTGATATGCTTCGTTAGTTTTATTACTAATACCGAAGTGGATGCTTAGTTGGTTGTTCTATTAGAGCTTCAACTATTACATCAGTTGAGACTTGATCAACCTTTTAGAAAGTTGTTTACAATTTTATGTCAGTTTATTTTCATGTTGGGGCTTATATTCCTAGCATTTATATGCGCTTTCAGTGTGTTCTTTTAGATTTAACTTAACGTACTGTTATAAACACATGGAGTACTATCAGATCGAAGTTGCGTTTTTTGTTCTTATGGATTTGTGTTTTTCCTGGTTGTTACTAACAGATTTATTGATCTGCTTAAAACTTCCATCGCTACCCTAGAGAACAGCTGTGACTAATTACATTGTTAACTAATGATCACTTTGAGTTTTGGCTTGCGCGCCAAAAAGTTTTATATAAAAGAAGGCAAGTTTTTATTGTTATCTACACCTGAAGAAGCGTAGTCTAACTACGTGAAAGCGCTTGTGTGTTCTTATGGCTCAATAAAAGATTTTATATTTATTCAACTTCTCCATGTGGTGACTCCTGTTGAAATCTGATATCATCATATATATATATAGTTGAGACCGAATAGGGGAAAGTGCAGTTAACCAAAACTACACTATGCCGAATCCACAAATGTCGAATCCGCCACTATTGTGTTGTCGCGTTTGTGATTTGTGGTGTGGTTTGTGGATTCATCTGGGGTTTCAGGTAAGTGTTGTGTGTTTGAGGATAATGGGTAGGGATTTTAGTGTGTGTGAGTGTGTGCGGTGGTGTTTTTTGTGTGTTTAGTGTGACCTCGGAGTTAGAATATATAAGTAGCGGGGATGTGGGGGGGGTGAAGGGGGGCTTGTCCCCCTGCTTATTTGTAGGTTGTGTGTTTGCGTGTGTTGTTATGTTTGTTTAGTTAGGTAGGTGTATGTGTGTGTGTGTGATTATGTCCTGGTTTGTGTGTGTGTGTGTGTGTGTGTGTGTGTGTGTGCGCGTGTGTGTGTGTGTGTGTGTGTGTGTGTGTGTGTGTGTGTGTGTGTGTGTGTGTGTGTGTGAATTGTCGCGATTGTAGTGTTCGTGATTGTGGGTTTTCGTGTATGTGGTTTTTCTACTATTCAGTCTCGAAATACTGAAATTCGACATTTCAGTATTTTGAGATTGTATAGTGAATCCAAATATAGATATATATATATGGGTCTACCTTAAAACACCGAAATCTCAAAACGCCGAAGACGAGAACACCGACATCGGAAGATCAACAATGGAGAAGACTGACAGCTGAGAATCCTGATGCTGAGAACACCGACATGTAAAGGTAAGTGTGCGATAGGGATGGACATTAGGGTCAGGGTGTGAGTAAGGTAAGTGTGCGATAGCGACGGTCTGTAGGGTTAGGGGTGGGTTAAGTGAGTTAGGGTTAGGGTGCGAGTCAGGTGAGTGTGCGATAGTGACAGACGTTAGGGATAGGGGCGGGTTAAGTGAGTTAGGGTTAGGGCACGGGTTAGGTGAGTGTGCGATAGTAACGGACCTGAGGGTTAGGTTTTGGGTTAAGATTAGTGCATAGATAGTTGTGTATGTAAGGTTCAGTGTAGGTTTGTAAGGTTTTTGGTGTGCTTGTGTTGTGTGTGTGCTTTCTGGATAGGGGATATGTTTTGTTTGTTGAGTGTCGGGATTGTGGTTTGTCGGGTATGTGACATTTCATGTTTCTGAACTTTCGATTTTGTGATGTCGGTGATTTTGTTGTTGGTGTTTTAGCGCATCGGTGTTGTCAGGTAGACCCAGTTATATATATATATATATATATATATATATATATATATATATATATATATATATATGTATAATGGGTTCACTTCTTAATTTCGAAAATCCAAAATCACGGGGTTCAGAATATCGAATTCAAAACCTTGAGATCTTAACATTTCGAAATTAAGAACCCCCCCCATCAAAAGCAGTCAACACATCACAACACATGGTTTTAGGGCAAGCCCCTGCACCCCCACTACTTAAATATACCAACTCCAAGATCACACTACAGCGAGGAAAGGGGAAATCTCCCATTCTGCAGTGTATGCCAATCTCGTTCCAGATTTTGAAGTTTTAAAACTTCGATCATATGAATTTTGAAGTTTTAAGCTTCGAAATTCTGAAGGGGACTCATATATATATATATATATATATATATAAATATATATATATATATATATATATATATATATATATATATATATATATATATATATATATATATATATATATATATATATATATATGTGTGTGTGTGTGTGTGTATGTATGTATGTGTTTTACATTATGTATCAGTATATATTTATAATCTAAAATTCATTAACTTTTGCTCTACCTCATAATGAGCTATATCCATATAGCACCATATTGCTTCCATTGCATGGAAAACTAATCTACATGGCCAACCTCATAAGTAAGGGTATCTCATCCAAGGACAAGGAGGTTATAACATCCTCGTATTCTTCCCTAAGGTCCATTATTGAGTACACCACCCCATTCGGCATGTACTTTGCAAAGCACATGCAGCAGCTGGAGAGACCACAGAGGTTCATCTCCAGGAGAATCCAGGGCCTAAAAAATCTACCATACACAGATTGGCTAAAAGCCCTATCCCTCTACTCTGTTTCATATGGACTCCTCAGAGGTGACCTCTGTCTGGCATACAAGGCAATCTCGGACCCCACCTTGATGGGACTGCTGCATATCCGCAAGTCTAGCTCCACTCAAGTAACTCACACACACGGCCTCAACCTTTTCCGTGACATCAATAAGACTTGTCGGCAGGACAGATTTGTGTCTTAAAGACTCCCCCATCTGTGGAATAGACTCCCTTTCCATGTCAAGCAGAGTACCTCTTTTCCCCTTTTTAAGCACGTGGATAACTGGATGGGAAATAGAAACTTCATCCTTGGGATTCCACCTGTGTACCTGTTGGACAGGGGCATCAGGTGCTGATTTGTCTATACATGGGCTAAACTCTTGGCTAGGCTTATAAGGGCCTCAGGGCCAATAGCCTAGTAACTTCTTATGATCCTATGATCTTTAAGTATAAACAAGTACCAATTCATATCTTACACCTCCTTGCTCTCCTTTCGTCACTCACTTCCTAACTTCAATCAATTTTTCTCTCCTGACTTTTTTTCTAAATATGCCATAAACCAGTTTTTTTTTTCACACTTCGTATTGCATTTTCAGTTTGTGCTATACTAACTTACCTTAAATTTCTCTGTAAATAGGCTAAAACGTCTCTAAATATTAAATGTGTCATATAAGTTGTATCTATTTTTAACCAATGTTTTCACATTAAGTCAAATTTCGTCTAATTATTTAACATGTAGATGTGTTTGTATTACTTCTGAAGATTGCAAAATGATTGTTCTTAAAATGTTTCTGCAATACTTTGGAGCTTTTCTCCCCAGCTCTCTGCTGAAAATTACCATCTACCCAGTTGGACTTTCCTGGGAATCATATGTCAGTAAATATAGAAAGAAAGAAAGAAATGTTTTGCATGCTTTCCAGCCATGCTGAGCTGTGTTCAGTCTACATACTACATTTTCCATAACTTCTCAGAGCTTCATGATACAAACCTACACACCAGAAAACTTCACCGTTTACATTATAAAGCACACTACATTCTAAGAAAACTGTACTCATTGAGTCCAGTTTCATGTTTTGAATACAGATGCTTCTGCATGGAGGATCTCAAAAGGAGAATCAAATAGGGTGAATCACTTTTGTTCTCACCAACATATCAAATAGGGTGAATCACTTTTGTTCTCACCAACATATCAAATAGGGTGAATCACTTTTGTTCTCACCAACATATCAAATAGGGTGAATCACTTTTGTTCTCACAAACATATCAAATAGGGTGAATCACTTTTGTTCTCACAAACATATCAAATAGGGTGAATCACTTTTGTTCTCACCAACATATCAAATAGGGTGAATCACTTTTGTTCTCACCAACATATCAAACAGGGTGAATCACTTTTGTTCTCACCAACATATCAAATAGGGTGAATCACTTTTGTTCTCACCAACATATCAAATAGGGTGAATCACTTTTGTTCTCACCAACATATCAAATAGGGTGAATCACTTTTGTTCTCACCAACATATCAAATAGGGTGAATCACTTTTGTTCTCACCAACATATCAAATAGGGTGAATCACTTTTGTTCTCACCAACATATCAAATAGGGTGAATCACTTTTGTTCTCACCAACATATCAAATAGGGTGAATCACTTTTGTTCTCACCAACATATCAAACAGGGTAAATCACTTTTGTTCTCACCAACATATCAGATAGGGTGAATCACTTTTGTTCTCACCAACATATCAGATAGGGTGAATCACTTTTGTTCTCACCAACATATCAAATAGGGTGAATCACTTTTGTTCTCATCAACATATCAAATAGGGTGAATCACTTTTGTTCTCACCAACATATCAAATAGGGTGAATCACTTTTGTTTTTTAAAACAAAGGCTGAATCAGATATCCTATAATTCTCCCAACCACCACTAAATTTCAAATTTCAAATCTTCTTACCATCTTGTTACGTGCCCGGACTTTTGGTACTTACCAACCTGACTACCAAGATGTGATTTAAATACTTATGCAGTTGAATAACTTAGGAATTTAAGAAAATGTTAATTATCTGTATGTGCTACTTATATTCAGTCATGAATTTACTTTAAGTATAGTAATAGTAAATACAGTAACAGTCTATATATACATCTTGTACACAGTCAAGGCCAACAATTACACTGAACTTTTTTCTGTTATAAAGACAATAGATTTGCACATTGATCACACCAGGTTCTCAGAAAATTTTAAATAATAACTGTGCCATTATTTAAAAGCTTGTCCAGATCCTTTTTTGAATATATGCATTTATCAGTATGTATCTTTGCTATGATTACTTACACATAAAGGGATACTAATGTTAACTTAGTTTGCAGTCCACTTGAATTCAGAGAAGTGGTGACACTGGTGAGTTTTAAGTCTGTCTTTAGAAAGAACATTGAATTCTGTCATTCCACAATATACTGCAACATTTCTGTATAATCAGATAGTAATTTTAAGATGAATCCACAGCACGCTTTAGTTTAGAATGATGTGAAATACTGTTACACTGTCCTATGCTGTATGAGTGAAGTCTGCTAGTTATTGGTCTGTTCATTGTATTTGTAGTTGATACAAAGTAAATCTCAGACCAAAACTAGAACCAGTAGATAAAAAATCCAATAAAAAAACAAGAAATCACCAGTCAGAAAGCCAGAACTAAAGTACTCCTTAATGTAAACAGCATTAACTCCACAGTTAAGCACTTTCATCTTAAGGTGATGGTAAAAGTGCACTTGCAAGACACTCCTTGACCTGTGAGGGATTTACAAAATTTACCTTTTTGTACTAGAATAAGTGCAGAGATCTGTTTATTGTGGTGACTGGGAGAACAGGCTTCTGCACAGAGAAAGTGTTTCAGGACTTAATGCCAGTGTTTCTGTTAGTGAATTAAGGAGAGATTCTGTTGTTTAAGATATAGATACACGTCTTTAAGGTATTAACTGAAGTTTGTCTTTTATTGCCTGATGCTGGTGGTAGTGGGGGAGGTTCACTCTCTATTTTAACTTGCTTCTTAGTTTAGTTTTCCACAGTTCTGAAGATGTCTGGATAAGACGAAAGTGCTTAACTGTAGAGTTAATACTGTTTGCATTAAAGAGTACTTTGGTTCTGGCTGTCTAACTGGTGATTTTTTGGTATTTTTAAATGATATAGTATTGATCCAAATGGACTATTTTCAGAACCAGTCTGGCAGTACATACTCAAGTAGTACAAATTATGCTATATAGAACAATTGCACAACGCATGAATATGATAGTTGAGATAGATAATCAGGATAATAAAGTACAGACAAAAGAAATGCACAGATATTTCATTTTTTATAAGCTTTATAGTTGTAATTTCTAGTATATGTTTTAAAAGGAGTGATGAAAAAAGTCAAATGATTCATCCTTTCTGTTTTTTATGTTTTATCTAAATTTCCCATTCACCAATCAAAATCTGACTGTTAATATGTTTTTTCATCTTGCGTACATTGTTATATATATTATACAGATGTATTGACAAAAATTACATCCTCTCTGTGTAGATTTATCTAAGTAATGTGTTAGTCCTGTCGAACTTCCAAATTATCAACTCTACAGGCCATTTTAGCTCTTTTGTAGGGGTTGAACTCCTTTAATTACAGGAATCGACCAGGGTACAGTTTTGTTATAACTGTTTGATGCAAGATACACCCTATCCAAAGTTGCAACTGGCCCTTTTAGTACAAAGAAGAACGTACTTAACTGTCAATATGTTATTTTAAATGAAAACATTTACTCTTTGTGGGGCTAATACTCCACTTACTATAGCCAGTAAATTGCTTTAAATGTTGAGCCTAGTTTTTAATGCATGATGTGATTACAGCTGATGTGGTAGTATTAGTTGATTTGAATTGTGCACCTCTTGTTCTCAGACCTCCCGCTATTATACTGTGGTTAGCTACTTATTATTTATTTGACCAATGTACCTTTTTCAAGAGCAGGATCTGAAACAGTTGCAGTCAGTTAATTATTTTATTGTCTTACTGTCTTTGAAATATTTGCTTATATTGACTTGCTATGGTTACATTTGTGTACATAAAATGGTACTTAACATTCAGAGTGGTAGATCAGCATGATTCACTTGTAGTGTTGTTTACAATGGTGATGTGTAGGGAATAACAATAAATGTAGAATATTCCAGAGTTAGCATATTTTATGTTTCATATACCTAGTTTTCTTGACTTAGAATGTTCTTTATTATTCACTTGTAGTATTGCTTAAATTAGATAGTTTTACATTTTTGTTATGTTCATGGATACCACAGTCATTAATGACATTATAATATTTATAGTTTTTATGTCAGGATATAAACTGCAGCAGCTGTTTGCTACATTAATAGTAAGCAGTTTGCTACAGTTTAAGATTTATTTTTAACTAAAACATGCTGAAGTGTTTCGTGCAGGCAGGTATAAACTGTAACAATTGAGAAGAGAGGGTAGGATGCTGGTTAATAACGCCAGCCTAAGGTACTAATTGAACCAGCTATGCTTATGCTCCACCCCCTCTGTTTTCAAAGATAAAAGAAGGGGCATATTTCAACTAACTGAAACTATAGAGCATAACAGCAAGTGACACATCCAAATGTGCAAGTCATTTCTGATGATAACCTTAACATTACTAACTGTAGTACTTTTTTTTGTAGAACCGATATATAATGGAATATTTAAGAGTTTTTTCATTTTTTTACTCTAGCCACTAAGGCAGATCTTGCCTCAGCTCTCATTCACCTCAATATTTTTTACATGTAATTTGAATCCGCAGTTAATTTTTTAACATCCAGACAGCTGGCACAAAAATAGAAGTAGAAATTAAAAATACTGTTGTACAAAATGCACGCACACATTTCAGAATTTGTCTTTAGCCAAATACATAGCCCTTTCTGATATATATATATGTAAGAAAAGAAACATCAGTCAGATGAAACCAGACAAGGCTTGGGGACTGGAGATTATTAATTCATTCTAGTACTTTGCAAAAATATTCAACATGCTGAATAGCACCAGTTTTTGCTTGAGGGTATCCAAGAACAAAATAGGCATTACTTATGCTAATATTAATTTCACTCTTTAAGATGCCCCTTCAAAAAATATAAGGATCTATTGTTACAACAAATAATCACACAAGATCTATATACATTTGGCATGTATAAAATTCAGCCGTTCTTGCAATATCTGAAGGCAACCAGCCCCTTAAACATTCAGAATATCTAACATTTGTAATGCTGGCACAAATTATCAAAGGTATCATATAATTGCAGAATGCTGGCATTACTTAATGTGAGGTCGAGATACAGTACAGCTTGTGAATTTGTTTTTTCCCTGCTGTTCTGCAATCTAAAAGTTGGTATATTTAAGTACTAGGGGGTGTAAGGGACACAGCCCTTAACATGGAGCATGTAAGTGGACTTGCTCTCTGCAAAAAAAAATGTTTGTTTTTATTTTGTTTATTTTTTTCTGTATCTTAACTAGAAATCTTTTTTGATTGCTCAAGTTAGATTTGATTTTGTGAGTTTTAGACTACTGGTAGTACATGCTATTTGTATACCTAATATCCATACTGAGCTGAATGATCTACCACTATGGCCCATAGTTCTTCAAGTGGTTCTTTTGTTAGACCACTTGCTATTTTTGTAGACAGGAAGCTTAAGAATATGTTAGTGAGTATTCTCAGATAGTAAGGGATTTGTGACATTTTGGCATCCCTTTCTAAGGTGGAATATTCTTATAACTTGTTGATTACTGCTGGCATCAAAAGACTGTAAACAGTTCTTCCTCATAATATAGGAATGAAAAGGTTAATGTATTCAGTAGCAAAACAAAAAAAATATTAAATACAATTAAATACAATAGGTGCTACACTTAATTAAAAGTTTCATTAACATGGAGCTGAGGAACAATTTCTTTTTTTTTTGAAGCTGAATGTTTTCTGCAACACACTAGTATGGTTATGACTGTAGCTGTGGCACCCATTTATGCCAACCTAGTGCTTACATATTGGGAGCAGGAAGACATTTTTAGCTGTTCAATTAAAGCCATGATTGTTTTGTATCTCAGCAGCCAAGATGACAGTTTTATGTTAAAGTCAGACACCACCAGTGAATCTGAATGTTTTTTTAATACTTGGAACAGACTACAGATTTTGTTAGGTTCTTCTATGTTTTTTGACAAAATAGTTTTCACTACTTGGATGTGCTGATTTCAAAAGACAATGTGCCTCATTGTTTTCAGCCTTCCTTGTATCATAAACCAATCTTTTTTAACACTATCTCCACCACCCTAGCTGCCATCCTTTATACAAGAAATGCAGTTTTGTGAAAGGGCAAATCATACAACTGTCCTGGATTATTTTAGAAGAAATGTCTGTTCTCAAAAATACGCTCATCAACAGACATTACAAAGGTCAAGTTACTGATGACATGGCAGTTGTACTTGCATGTGGTAGAAGTCTGGCTTAAAAACCCATTCTGAAAGGCTTACAGTTTACTATAAAGAAACACTGCAGTATTTAAGCTATGATCTCTGACTCTTTCATCATATTTTTTCCACTGAATGCAGGAAATATCTGCAAAATTGTAAAAATCCATTTGGGGAAAAAAAGCTATGGCCTTGCACCTCATGCTAACTTTAGGTGTTGAAACAGAAGTTGTTTTTTTAGAAGGAATATTAAGACCATCCCCCGGATTCATGAAGCCTGCGCCGGGCGCAGGCGTAGTGTATGCGGGACAACACCAAATATATCCGCCGAGCGATTCAGATACGAACCAATTCCACGTGCACTACCGGCGTACGCCAGATCTACGCAGCCCTCGGCCTAGGTATGCAAATCACCCCATGTGCAGTGTCGCACCATGCTAATGAAGGCATACAGCGATTCACGAAGTAGTGCAGGCATAGCGCAAGCCCTTGGAAATGTAAACCAAAAAACATGGTTTAAATTTTCCCAAACAGAACATCGGAGTTATGGAAGCGGACCAGACTCATGTATTACAAAGTTAACATCTGCCAATGGTGAAATACACAGCCAATGGCACAAGAAAAGATGTACAACACCTAAAAAACAGCATTTAATGTCATGTCCACAGTAACGCACAGTACAACCGCAGGGCATGTGTGTGCAAACAGGAATACAAAGGAAATATATACAAATGTTATAAAATCGCAATGAAAGACAAATTAGGATTGCACCATAATATGCAATGGTAGGCATGGCACACCACAAGCAAGGCGCAAGGGTTGCCAGGGGCCCGCGACAGTGTTCGGTGCTGTAACTATGAATTAGTAGTCAATGCCATGCAAATGAGGAAGGTAATACTGAATCGCAAACTTCCTGCCAGATTAAGGATGTACCTGAT
Source organism: Protopterus annectens (assembly GCF_019279795.1). Classification (NCBI taxonomy): domain Eukaryota; kingdom Metazoa; phylum Chordata; order Ceratodontiformes; family Protopteridae; genus Protopterus; species Protopterus annectens. Next base: position 1,635,427,489 of record NC_056733.1, read on the forward strand.
GGCACAGCGCTATAACACCGAGGAGTGTATCAGAGGTGATACATGACATCAGCAGAGGGGTGTGCCACCGTATCAGTAAGCACATTGGAGCAATGCAAATCTGGCCTGGCCATTGCTAAGCAAAGCTGCAGGACAGGGGTGGGGAGGAAGGTATAGAACTGTTTAGCTGAGAGCACACATGGTGCCTGAAAGCGCATGTGTACGGGGTTGAAATCATGCCCGAAACTCGGTAAGCGGATGCACGCACCGCAAACAATAGCACAAACAGGAAGGTCAGGGGAAGAAAAGAAGGAAATGCCGAAGCAGGGTAATTGGCGTACTAATGAACAATTAACACCAATCAACTCACGGTGGCCAATCGACGGCATTAGACAAGCCTGCATGCACAAACCTGCAAAACAGGATAGGGGAGGCATAGGATTGCAAAGAAAGGAGGGGAGGACCTGGAATGCAAAGATAGGAGAACTGTCATAGCAGAGTAAAGCAAACCCACAGTAGATCGGCAATAGCATACATTACGCAAGATAAGCCAGGTCTAGGAAAGTACAAATGAAAGCAGGCAGCTAGATGCACGCCAGCAAACGGTAGGTGTAACGTGCACAAATGTAAATGGAAGGGCAGGAGGTAATTCACGGCATCAAAATGTAATGCAACACCAAAGGCAGCACAATAGTGGTTCCGTTAATAAAACACAGAAGATACCCTGTAGCCACGATCATACATACACACCCTATGACATCATCAGTGTTCACAGCAAAACAGTATAAAGTGTGAAAGCACCCAACACACACCTGTGTATTCCCAAACACTGCACCATAGGTGTAAACAGACGGGGAACTTTTAAAATGTACATGTTGGGAGCTGCCATAGCTGTGATTCATCAGCATGTGTTACAGACCGACGGTGTTGTGGAGGATGATGCCGACAACCACCATAGGCCTCGGAGGAGGAGAAGAGTGTTCAGACCAAGGGTAACCTACCAGGAGCTACATGATCTGGAGATAGTAGAGCATTACAGGGTGGACAGGGACATATTACAGCAAATAGTAGAGCTGTGCTGGCCACGCCTGAGAACCAGAAACAACAGAGGTGAACCCATCCCAGTGGACACGAAGGTATGTGTAAGCTTGCGAATACTAGCCACAGGTACCTTTCAAAGGCCAACTGGAGATATAATGGGGATCTCACAGGCATCGGCATCCAGGGTACTACACCAGTTCCTGGATGCCATGTTACCACATGCCAATGAGCATATATACTTTCCCCAAACTCAGGAGGAGTTGGCCAGCAATATGCGTCACTTCCACCATGTGGCAAACTACCCAGAGGTACTGGGTGCGATAGACTGCATGCACATACAAATCAAGTCACCACCCGGTGAGTATGGTAGGTGCTACATAAACCGCAAGGGATTCCACTCCATCAACTGCCAGGTCGTGTGCAATTATCATGGATGTGTGTGCTGGCAGCCCTGGAAGCTACCACGACTCCCATATCTGGCATGCCTCACAGCTGTATCAGGTATTTGTCAGGGGGGACATCCCACAAGGTCACCTTGTGGGAGATGCTGGCTATGCACTGGAGCCGTGGATGATGACCCCCATCAGAAATACACACACACCAATGCAAGAACGCCATAATGAGGCACACGCACAAACCAGAATCATCATAGAGCATGTGTTCGGGATGCGGAAATCACGGTTCCGGTGCTTGGACACATCTGGTGGATCCTTGCAGTACTCTCCAGGCACGTGTGCCCACATCTTCATAGTATGTGCCATGCTACATAATATGATCCTGCGGAAACAGCTGCAGCAGGGTCAAAATGGGGGAGGGCCTCACAGCCCACTGCAGTTGCCAAGGCTAACACAGGCACAGAGGGATCCAGACCAGGGACACACTGTGCCAGCCCCAGTAGGCAGACGGAGGTATGCCCAATATGCCTACGACTTGGCAAAGAGGGAACATATAGCACATACCTTGACAGTGTAGGCTCCCACGGACTGACACCCCTCCCCACCTGCACACACAGTAACATGGATGTCACACAAACACGACTACCTGTAAATTGTGATGTATAGGTGGCCCACTGTGGAATCCTACATAGGCAGCCCTCAAACGTTGTACATGCAACAGCCATTGGAACACGGAAATGTCAACACCTGAACAGTAGATGCACCTATCAGCATCTGTCGATGTTGTGTGTATAGGTTCTCAGGTACATCGGTAGGTACACTCCCAATTGTCATAGGCAAAACACCAAACGTGGCAAACAGTGACTCCCGTCTCCACAACATTGAGTAAGCAACTGTCACTTACTGGAGCAGAGGCAATTGCGGGAGCACATGTGTGTAAGCACTGTCCTACACACAGTCATCACTGATTACCCGCCGTGTTACTGAGGGGCTCCACAAAATGTAATCATGGATGTTATGTCAAGGCAGGGGATGTACCCATGACAGGCATTCGTCACCTCGGCATGCTGCATCCACGGTCATATGAAGGTGTAGCAAATTATCGGGTGTAGCTAATTGTGATATACATACCCAGTGCCAGTGTACAGCCAGTAAACATCACATGGACATACCATTAACTGGACCCATCAGTTTGTAAACTAACGGAGTTATCCATATGAGTGTAGTGTGGAGTAACTGCTGTAGTGTACTGCACATACAAAATGACATAATTCGTGTACAACCCCCAGATGTCCAAGTGGTGCATGTAGTGACTGTTGTGCATGTTCCCGGTCCCATGTCCTGCAAGGGATGTAACGTAATCCCGACGGCACGGGTAATGCATTCTGGATGCAGGTCATCAGAATATGTGTAGCACACGTTAGCGGGAATAAGCGTTGCCCACAGCTGGTAAGCGATGTTTAAATACGACTATACGGATATGCACAAAACAGGGCTAAGTGTCACCGACCACTGTGCAGATCATGGTCAATGATGTACAGAACAGGTGACACCAGCATTAGTCACCCCTGAACAAATAGTGCCTGCTCTGAAGGGTAAAACGACCACTGCCAGGAGTGGAACAGGCAGTCATGTATACAATCACCCAACACTATTGCTAGGCAAGATGTACATACGGTAGAGTTGCCACAGTTCAAATGACCAATGTGGGACATATGCCAGATGTCTGCAGGACGACACATATACCTGGCCAGTACGAAAACCAAAACGTCAGTGTTTTGCATAGATAAAAAGCTTATTCTAGTAATGATCGCAGATATGTGTTCCATGTCCTGTAACATGTAGGTGGGTCAGATACAGAATAAGTGTGTTATGCAACTATGACATAAACTATAGGGAATATGTTTGTCCCAAAGTCGCAGGACATTTGCTATGTTCACAAATATTTCGCAGGACACAACTGCACAAAGAGGGACTGTCCCTCGCAGAGTGGGATGGGAGGTAATCTTAACCTATGGCAGGTGTGTAATGTGACAGGTACAGACACAAATGTGCGGAGTCCAGGAGACACAGTATACACTGACAAACACACAATGAAAGGCGTAGTGTGCCTGTCACCACCCCTGTCCGAGATATGTATACACACACACATATATATATATATATATATATATATATATATATATATATATATATATATATATATATATCTACACATATATAATACAGATAGAAAGGGTGATAGTGTGATATATGTCGATATAGAAGGGGTCACTGACATCTGCAAATATAAAGATAGGTCGACGACATTCAAAACACCTTTGAGGTACAAATAAACAGGATACCGCCAACTATGGAACGTGTCACACACCGACTCACGTAACCAGGAGGCTGAAAGACAGAAAGAACACAGTACTGGAACTGTAGAACCGCGAGCAATATGACGATAGTAAGGACATGTAGTCACTGCTGGCAGCGGTGCGGTACACGTAGGTACCATGTACAACTGTGGTTGTGAGTGATGCAGCCTGTGTATGTGTGTGTTGAGGGTGCCATGTGTGTTCCCGTGTGACTAAAGTGTGTGTGTATGTCTGCATCGTGTGTCTGTAGGTGGCAACTCGGAGGTAGATGATTACGGTAGGTGTGGGTATAGCTAGCTTTAGGCATGCGGTAAACACCTGTCCCACATTGGGAGGTACAGCCCCCCTGGGCAGGTGTGTCCTGACATGAAACATTACAAAGGGCAACTGTCCGAGAGTTTAGGACATTAGTATGTCCCAAATAATATGCAATAGTTGCAGGAAATACTCATGCCTGTATGTAAGAAATGGAAATGTTACATGCAAACCGATAAGTAGTGAAGGACCAAGAACAATTGGTATGTAATGAGGATAAAAGTATGTGCTATCCTGTGTACTGACTGTGACCAGATGTCAGCCTGTAAACACCACTGTGTGACCCGCAAGTGTCCAACTATGACCATATGAAACGGTGGCAAGCCATGTGACAGAGGGTCTGACACCAACACCATTGCAATGACTGCAAATATCTGGGACAGACATACACGGGATAGCGGTCATTTACAAATATCCCTGCACATATCGCCGTACATTCGGAGGTATGTAAGTATCAACCTCACCTGCATACCATATAGAAACCAATTAACAACGGCCCAAAGTAAATTTCTGTAACAGAAGTCTATTAAGTGATAGCACTGTAATTAGGGAAGGGGCCCACACACATATATATATATGGACTACGTAGAAATGCAAGCCCCACAAAACCGTATGTGCTATGTACACCCGCCTACATCCCTCACACTGGAAACAATAGCAATACAGACCGTAACCACAGCCCAAACATCTAGTTAGTCAATTACATCTGCTGAACCATTAACATACCTTGTGAGAGACACATTTAAAGGTGCCATGCAAAATTGTATCTGTCGTATAACGGAACAAACGGCAATGTTACAGGTGTTTGCAATAGTCCTTTATCAGATGGGTGGGATGACAGGTACAGTCACAGGTAGAACCACATACTCAAGCCGTCACACACAATCCACGGGGGACATGACTCCAAAATAGACTTGGCTCTACACATAGCAGTTGCAATTACACACAACAAAACACAATACAGGCTGTCTCCCTGAAGGCAGGGCAAATGGCCAATGCCCAAGTGGAGAATTCAATTATACCCCACTGTTGCCGCATAATTGGTAACAGCTGAAGTGCACATAATTAGTCACACCGGACCACCAATTTGCGGAAGTAAACCACATGTTGCAGGTATCGACTTATATAAGGATGACTTGCCAGATATGCAAACTGTATGCTCATACCGTAAAACAGTTGAAAGAGTGATACAGAAGAGCGAGATAGAGACGAAACACCAGAACGATATCAAGGTATGTAGAACACTAACTGTATGTATAGTATGTTCTGTATTACGTTATGTCAGTGTATGCATATCCTGGTTTGCAGTAATTAAAAGTGTCCGCCATGCATAAATTGGGGAATGGTATTTATGTAGTGAGGTCTTGCTGATCGTACTAATGCTTGTAGAAGATGTGTGTCCAGCAGTGGGCCACACAGTAAACAGCACAGACACCACAAGGAATGCAACATGACGGCTTTAAACAGAACAATGTCATACAACCTGCCGTCAGTGGCAGGGTATGTCCAATAAGTATGTGCCATAGCAGGGGATAGTATATGTAGATATACTGTAACAGTACGCATGTGTATGGGCATATAACATCAATGATATGTCTAAGGTGGACCCTCTGTGCAAGTATGCTTTGAATTATGGGATACCATGTAAAACATGTGTAATGTTTAGTACAGTAGATTGATATGTCAGATATGCTACACAGGAGAACAGGCATATGATGCATAACAAAGGTATCATATAATGATGTGAGTAGTATGTAATTAATATATGTATAAACAGTTATGATGAAATAAATAATATGTAATCCACTCTGTGCTTTTGCAAAGGACGCAAACATTACTCCAATACTAGAATAGCAGAAGAGATGTGACAGACAAACATGAACATGATTGGCATGTACAATAACAGTATACATATGGCCTGTAGTCACAGGACATTGTAATAGCGTGACAGCCAATCTAACTGGAAGGGCTATACCAGTAACCGTGCACAAAGGACATGTAATAGCTCCACAGGTTCATAGTGGGGTACCATGCAGTCTGGCAAGTCTATGTGTAACAACAACTACAGTGTGCACACCAGTGGCACCTCTCTAAGGTAGTGTCCTGTGAACAGAAGAGCCATGTGTAACCTGCATCTCTGCACAGTACAGCCACTGCAGTGATCCCTGGCGTACATGTGTCCACCATCCACCAAGCGAGGTATCACATGAACGCTGCTACTGACTGTCCATGCTTGATGTACATAGGAATCATGTCCCAAAGCATGGTGAGTGTCCGGTCTGGGAATGCATCCCCCAAGCACATGCCACAAACTGTCGCGTGTGTGCACATATCCATGAGCATCATGCTCATAGTGGCTATTGTGTATGTTGTTTATGCGGAGTATATCCATAAACATATTTGCAGACATGGGCCCTGTCCTTGCAGCAGAGGTCACCCCTGAGTATGTAGTCTGCAAATGTGTACAGACATGGTGTCTGTACATAAGCCGCCATGGAGTTTTAATTTTGAGTTATGTAAAGCTGTTGTGTAAGATAAAGCGGGGTGTTGTACCCATGGATGTGTGTATAAGTCCGGTGTTCAGAGGTACAATGGGTGCCTATGTACCAGCTACACACCCAGTACAGACATGTGTGGGCACGTAGAAGGATATCCACACCACAGTGGCAATGTGGTAATCACAGGAGTGTGTGTGACATAAATGTGTCTTACAAACATGTACAATGCGACATGTATGTAGGGGACTAACACCTATGTGATAACCAGTGGGTGGATGGCATACTGCAAAGGTGATGTTCATACCAAGTGTCATGCAGGTAGAGGCCATGATGTTCATATCAGTATCCATCACAGTGACACCCATATGGATGGGGTCTGTATCAGCTGCTGGAGCAACAATGGCGCTGGGTATGCAGTGGTCTGTAAAGCTAGGCAGGGAAGTCCCCTCAGTGGTAGCCTGTATCTCAGGGAAGCATATACCGAACATGAGGGCCCCATGTCTGAGAACTGTGGTATGCCAAGTGTAACTGGAATGCAGTATGTGATATGGTATGCCACCCTCAGTGTGTGTGTCCCGTCCATTAGCCACTTTGCATAACATCCGGAGACATATTTTGCGATGTGCAGGTGGATGTGTATGTTGTCAATACCAGAATGGAGAATGGTGCTGAATGGCAGCGAGAGGACAATGCAGGCTGTGTGGACCCCCGCGTCATCATCAACTACTCTGGTGACTGTATGAAAGGTGTTCAGCAGGTGTAGGAGGCATGCTGTGGCCCCAACAAGACCAACCCAGCAGGCATCAAAGAACTGGAGCACAACAAAGACTTAGCGAATGATGTCCATGATGATGTGCCCTATAGCCATGCATAACAGTCCAGTGAGGTGTGTAGGGCAATAGTCCCAGTCGTGCATTGTGGTGCCACCTGTGTGGAGTGTTACTGTCGCTGTGTGCCAGTCAGGGGCCACAATGTCTGGTACAAGGCTATTAATGAATATGGTGTCCCAGTGGAGAGATATGCTGTTCAAAGGTCTGTGGACATCACAGCCTGGGATATTGTAGGGTGACAAGGGGCCTGTGTCCTAGGACATATAGAGTGCAGGTCAGTACTGCGTAGGTGTGACTGCAGGTACACCGCAATGTTCCTGCAAGGAATGTGGCCCTGCAGGGAGTGAGAGGGTGTAATGTTAGCATTGAAGCCATCAGACAGTATGTTGCCAACATCACCTGTTACTGTCATGTTCCAGAGTGACAGTTGTATGTGTGAGCAGATGTGGGTATTGCATACGACTACTGACATACCACCATAATGCCTTGTGGTACATCTCGGAATGTGTCGCAGTAATGTGTACTTAGCTAGTTATGGAGTATGTGATGAGGGATCCTGTGGCCCTACCGAGGCTGACCAGTGAGTCACCTCACCTATGGGAATGTACACCACTGTGTAACAGCCCCCACCTGTTGTTGTAAAGTATGTCCATGGGACCACACCCCCAGAGTGTCGTCTGTAATCTGGTGTGTACCATCATGGCTCTGTGTGGAATAGCATGAACCATATTGTCATGTACATGCTAATGAAGTGCACTGGGGTATGTCTCAGCATTTGCATGTGCATTGTCCACCTGCACTTGTGTCACGACAACAACTACCGCTGTCATACGACATCTGTAGTTGGTGTTGTAGTACTCATCTACTGTGCATGCCGTGAAGTGTGTGGTGCTGGTATGTGGCTAACAAAGGTGGGTAGCAGATGTTCAGATTCCACCAATGAGGGGATAACCCAGGTGTGGAACAGCAGTCACATGTTGGTAGTGTCCATGTCAAGGATACTGCTGGTCTTGGAGGTGGTGTATGGGTCAAACCAGCCGAGCGGAGGTTATGACTCACGCACAGCGTACGCCTAATGTGTCAGTACATGTGCGGCTATCACAGTTAAGTGTGGGTTACTGTCAGTCTCACATTAGTAGCAGCAGTAGTTCTGGACACAGTTATATGCACGTGGAGCACCTGTGATGCATTGTGCTAAGTAACCAGCCGGGATGTGTGTACAACATAGTGGAATATGGGGACACCTCAGCCGTGGGTGTGCCAGTCCAGGTACGTGCCTGAGAGGTACGGTCTGTCTATAACCAGTCATTGCAGGTGTGCACTGCAGAGCCAAGAGGCAGGTCCCAGTCACTGCAGAGATATTGAAGTGGTGCAGTATCAGGTGTGCCTTGCCTGTGTGCATCACAGAGGATGATGTCAAGCATTGTGTGACATGACCACATGCTTCGCTAGCCAGTTCCCGTTCTGGTGGTGACTGTTATTGGACACTGTGCAAGACAAGCAGTATAAAAGCAGCAACAGTCCAACATGTGATCCATACTCCCAGGGCTGACAGGTGCAGGTCAACTGTGCCACAGCATCATGTTGTTTGACCGGGTCTGTCAAAGTGGACGTATACTAGATGCCTGTGGAATGACAGCAGAAGCATGGACAACTGTTGGGAATGACACAGTCATTCGTAGTACAGTGGTAACAGGTCCGAATGACCGCAAAATGCTTTCCAGGGCTTGGACCACACCATCAGGGCTACAACACTGGTGGGCTATTTCATGTCCCTGCACATGTAGTCTGTGCTCTGAGATACAACTTCAGTCACACAAACATGGAAGATGAGTCACATCCTACCTGCTGACTTGTAGCATGTGTACATAGGTTATGTTGCAGAACCAGTTACTTGACAGAAGGATGTAAGTGACTATCGCCTTGTGTAGCCTGCTGAGTGGAACAGCAGTGTGACTGCCGACAGTCACCTAAGACAGGTGTGTTGTGTATGTTATGACACCCTATTGGCTGTATGTGATGAGCACACGTGTCTGTGGGCTATAGGTTGGTGTGGTTGTGTTTGGCGATGTGGGCTGTCATTGGTGCCCACACAGAGTATGGTGGGGTACTGTACAAGGTGTCCCCGTATGTGTGGCCTGTGGTGGGGATCATGTGGGACTATTTGATGTGTGGGGTGCATTGCCAATGCTGCACATCCCCACATGACTGTCAAGTGCAGTCAGGGTTGGTGATAGTATAACCCCCAGCAGGGCTGCATATGTGCATCCCCCACAGGCTGTACTGTTGTATGTTGGGAGGTGTGCATTGACTGTGTACACGAGAATAGCTCTATTGCCACATGTACAACATAGTCATCATAGTGACAGGCAATAGCACTGGTACGTGCCAGTTGGACATGCCTGTATATAAGTGGTACGTGCCAGGTGGACACGCCATATAAACCATCATGTCTCATGAGGTATGTGAGTGATGTGTGTACAACAGCTGTTGTACAGTTATCAAGCTGGAAATGTATGGACAGACAATGTACATGTGAGGACTGCTGTGAAATGGGTGCTAAAATAAGCAGTAGCTCATAACCTGCCAAGAAGCTCTGAACAAGTGCTGAGCATGCCCATACATTACAGATAGGGTGTTGGATAATATCAACTCACAAGTGTTGACAACAGTCATGATTGGTGGCACCGCATCAGAACACTGCCGGGTATGGTCTGCAAGTCCATGAACCATTATCAATGTAGATGTTAGCAGTACAGATGTACAAGACAGTACGGATGTTCAGCTACAGATGCCTTTGTATGTCACAGGAGTGTTCTACTAGTGGCCTGTTGACAGACTCACAACTACTAAAGGTGCTACAGTGACATGTGCATATCACACGGTGTCAGCTACAGTAAACCAGGGTTAATATGTTGTACCCCACACACATTGTAGCCCATACCACACAGACAAATGTCAGCCATCTGTGTATGTGAGGATGTGAATGGCCATGACCTATGGGCAATAGTTGTCACAGTGTTGCGAACAACATACAGAATGGGCTGTGTGTGTGATGTGTGTGACATATGTGCACATTCTGGTGGATGATATCAGCAATGACACCACTAGGGGAATACCCCATACCCATTAAGAAACACCTAGGCCCCGTACCCATTAAGAAACACCTAGGCTGTGGTCAACAGTATGGACACTGTGTTAGGGATGGTGTAATGTAGTACACCTCCCTGAGCTGGAGACGTCTCCCTGGCCCTTTAGGTAGTCATCTGAGGTACCCATGACATGACAGGGTGGTATCCATGAGCACGGAGATCATTGGACAGGCATACACAGCACCCATGTGACCAATATTGGAATACACATCACCCTCCATGGGTAGGGCCCATGCGTGGATGGCTGATACCAGCCTCCACAATACTCACCTCCAGTATGCAGCATGCTATCCACCTTGCATACAGACATATGCCACACTATGCTGTTAGACATGCTACATGTCCATAGCCTGATCTGAAAGACATACGTCATGGACAACCACCGTCCTATGACTAGGATGGCCACATGCTGGACAGATCCCTGTGCCATACCTGTGACATACTCCTGCCATACCATGCAGCCCTGTCCACATAGCTCACATATCATCCCTGTCATACATGGTGTGATGGCCGTATGGTAGATGTAGTATCATCTATCTGGATCAGTAATGTGTCACTGATGCCCCTCGCGGTGGTGTAATGGATGTTGGATACAGCTAGGAAACCCAGCCCATACATGCTATAGCCGATAACCTTACCTGCGAATGACGTCCGACTAGCCATTGTCCCATGTCTATCACATGTGCAACACAGGTGATCCGTGGCAGGATGTTGAACAGCTGTACAGTGCAGTGTAGATGTCTATGGCAAAACAGATGCACGTACAGGTTTCCATGCGTACTTGGTGCATTGTCACTGCCCAAGTCCAGTAAGGCTGTGTCTGTGTTGATATGTGACATATCCACAGCATCAAGGTCAACAGCATTACTGTGGATACATCAGGCATGAGTAGATAGGTAAGAACACCAGTGCAGGCAAACAGACATGCCCACATGGAGACAGACGTCACATGCAGTAGGAACACTAATGAGGTGACACACATATATGGGGATGATATCCAATGCATACTGGGTGTTACATGTGTGTGACACATACATGCCAGTCGTGTTAGTGTCATGTTGATTTGCAAAGATAACTGTGCAGATGTACTAGAAATGTATGTGCAGCAGTATCACTGTACATGTCTGTAAATGTGACCTGTCACCTTCATCATGTCTTACAGATAATGCCGCGTACACGCCTACCAGCATACAGCCGACAGGAGGACGATGTTGTAATCCCATACCTCCATGGGAACTACGAGGTGTTATTTAGCCATGTGCCACAGCATGCACAGCAGCGGGATGACCTGTGGCAGGATCTTCACAGGAGGGTCAATGAAGTGGGCAGCTACAACCGCACCTACCAGCAGGTGCGCAGACACTGCATGGACCTGATACATCATGCAAAACAGCGTGCCACTGCAATCGCCAGGGAACAAGGTGGAACAGGTGGTGGGTGACCAACCCAGCCTCCACTCACACACACAGAGGAGCTACTGGCCAGTCTGGGAACACCCTCGGAACAACCCCCACAAACACTAGCTGCCATTGTGGAGGTGGGTGTCTCCCAACCAATGAGCCTGGAGTTGCCTGGTAAGTCAGTACTGAACATATGGCCAGTATATCCCACGTACGTGCATGTGTCAGTGTACATCATGTAATGTAACAACATATGCAAGGTATGTGGACACACATGCTTTATGCTACCCTGTGTATGCACCATACCTCTGAACTGTACAGGTATTTGCAGGATGTCCAGATGTCTGCCTCATATTGTCAGTGTGTTCCCCTTAATATATGTCCCTTTCTGGCAAATAGCTGAGGAATGGAGTCATTAAATGATGACATACATTTGTGTTTATGACTGCACATTCTGTGTAAAACCCATGTGCATGCAAACCTATTAGTCTAGCAAATTTCTAAGTTAGTAAGAGCAATATGTCACAGTTGTCCCTATATGTCCCCCATCATAGTAGGCTTTGTCCACATTTATTGTTCTAAGAGGTTGAGAGGTATGGTATGCACACATGTGCTGACTATATGCTATTGTACAGGCGAATGTGTTAACTTGCACTGTGGCTGTCATACAGTCATGGATAATGTTCATACTGCTGTGTCACCCTATACAGGTACCTCTGGCATGCCACACAGACAAGACTCTGTTGCAGGTGAGACTGTCATTGGTATCAGGCATGTCAAAGCATAGATCTATTTGCCATGTGGCCAGTTAATACATGGATATACAGGTCGCATCACCCATCATCCACACAGGCCACCCATGGGCAATATATGCAACTGAAATGATACACAGACATGAAACTACAATATTTGTCATTGCTACATGTGTGTCCAGCTGTGCATACAATGGTGGAGGTGTTCTACAATGGAGGCATATGTACTATACAGTGGAACAAAATGTGTGGTACACAAACCAGTACCACACAGTGAGCAGTGATATGGGCAGACCACAGGTGTCACCATTGTGTTATATGCCCCAGCAATGGTTTCACACAATGTGATGTTCCATCCGACATGTCTGAGACACGTAGCGTTTTGGTTGCAATATTGTCACAATTTCCCATAACCCATACCCAACATACCACACATACACCTGTTGTCTGCATAGCCCTGTGGATGGTGACATATCCAACATCTATGGGTGTATGTCATATGGGACAACACAGACATGTGTGATAGACGGCCATGACATATCCAACATCTATGGGTGTATGTCATATGGGACAACACAGACATGTGTGATAGACGGCCATCACATACATGACCAACACATGGGCACACATGGCCATGGGGGATGGCCAGAGACATGTAGCCACACAGAAGATGGGATGTGGATACACCTTGTCCCACTTTGTCCACACATGGTCCAATTACAGCCGTACTACACCGATTGTACAGGTGATGTGGTACGCTGCACATCCTAAATGCCTTTGCACAGCTAGTGGAGGTGTCAGTGACGTGTACCTCATAAGATGTGTTGAACATGATGTCTGTGTCATAGCATGATGGTAGTCACCTTCACAGATTCCAATGACAGTAACACCAGGCCACAGATACTGTACTTTTCCCCTCCTGCCGTAGGACATCACTGTTAGCTGTGCACCTTGTGTGCGTGGTACATCAATGTCATGTGTGAAATGGTGACGTGACAAGTCCTCTATGTGTGGACATTGTTGGCAGGCAGCTAACACTCTGTAGCCATCGTGCAGGGGTGTCATCTGTATGTCCTCCAGTGACCTGTCACATGACACAGCATGGTTGGGTGTGTATACACCTCAGCATCGTAGGTCACAATCCACAGGTATGTCATGGGTATGCATGCAGTTCTGGATATGCAATGCGTACATAACATGCACTGTTTAGCAATATAGATGCCTCATGATGCCATGCAATGGCACAGTGTCTGTACATCACACTGTACAGCAATGTAGATGGCTCCTACCATGCCCATGCACATTTGCTCAACATGCATTCTATCTGTAGGCCATATGGACAACACCGCAATGTGATACCCAGTACGATGCTGTACATGTGTCAGGACACCATTGTGTCAGGCATGCATGCATGTTAATGCACACATCAGCAGATTACATGTCAAGGTCACGTCAGCCATGTGTACTGTTATCCTGTTCTGGTCCACATGGTGTATCACGGGGATGCATGCATACTATCATGATCGTATGAATTGCATGGATAATGATATGACACCTGCCTGCTGTAATGTGCATTCCAAGGGGTATGCTTACAAACACTATTGATGTCTGAGCTGCATGCTGTCAGCTGTATCACAAGCATGCTGCATGCCATCTGTCATCTCACATGCATGGTGTGTCAGTGTGTGTGTGTGTCAGTGTGTGTGTGTGTGTGTGTGTGTGTGTGTGTGTGTGTGTGTGTGTCAGTGTGTGTGTGTGTCAGTGTGTGTGTGTGTGTGTGTGTGTCTATTGTAATTTAGAGTCTTTCTTTGCATTCAAAGGTGATGTAGGTGCGTTACCCTCCTGCAGTCCATCTGATAGTGTCCCCACAGATGCTAGCAGTGATGAACATATGCACGAGGTACAGGCAGGGATGTCAGGGGCGGAATCTGTGCCAACAGTTGCCATGCCAGCTATGTCCCCCTCTTCCTCGCACACAGTTCAGCTGCCAACACATACCGCATCTACAGTGGTCATAGAGGAAGGACAGTCAGCGTTTGTTAGCGTTGAACAGGAACGTATGGTGGCTACAGAAGGTGTGTCTCCACACCATGGTGGGAGTATACTGACTGCAGATGTGCCACACAGGCATGTGGCTGGTGCTGCTCGTAGGAGGACCTCTGGCAGACATGCACCTGCAGGACATAGTGCAGCAGCTGGGATCACCAGATGCATGTTCCAGACTGTAATGGCAGCACAGGCACGTGCCAAATGGCAGAACAGAGAAGGGCAGAGGCTGCAGAGGGCTGCTATCAGTACCCTAAACAACAACATCCAGGCATTGGCAGGTGCTCAACAGCAGCTTGCTGATGTTCTGGACAGGCAATTGGGTGATATGGTCAGAATCCCCGACTGTGGCATGGCAATCCACGAGCGTGAGCTGTCTGTGCTGGAACATCTGGTAGGGGTGAGGCATAGGACACATGGACGTAGGCCAGCTACACTACCTAGTGCAAGTCAACGTGAGCATGCCACCTCACAGGGCCACTCCCATAGTGCCGTGGCCCTGGATGTTCCCGGCGGGGACACGGTTCCAGTGGCCATGTGTTGTCAGACAGTAGCCATTCTGTACCTCTGCCTGGTAGTACCCGTGCAACCCCTGGCAGGCACAGGACACGTGGCCATGTCCGGTCACAGTGAGCTGTACAACCTGGTCTGTACAATCTGGAGCTTTCCATAATACCCTTGTGTAGGCCTCACAAATGACAGAACTGTGTGCACACATAGATGCACACAGCAAACACAACTGTAGGGCTCCACAACACCCACATGCATACAGAACAGACATGTCCATTCAAATCACCGGCCCTTACTCGCACACATGATGTCATCCATTGGTGCAGCCTATGCCCCTGGCAAACAGTATCACCCTGTGCATATGATGAAACCTGTGCTGCATCCCTGTCATCCACACCATTGGTGCAGGGATATGCTCAAATGGTCTGATGCACAGGGTGAACAGAATAGTGAGAGGTGTATCTAACATTACTTGTGTATGCATATTGAGGGATGTGTATGTTGCATTGGTTGTGTGTCAATACTGAGTGCAGGGATATGCTCAAATGGTCCGATGCACAGGGTGAAAAGAATAGTGAGAGGTGTATCTAGCATTACTTGTGTATGCATTTTGAGGGATGTGTATGTTGTATTGGTCGTGTGTGAATACTGAGAGATGTGAGAGGTGTATCTAACATTACATGTGTATGCGTATTGAGGGATGTGTATGTTGCATTGGACATGTGTGAATACTGAGAGATGTGTATGTGACATCAGTGGTGTGCTGTCGACATGCACCAGTCATACCATGTAGTCCAGGTGCAGCATGCATTGTGATATGTTCACAGTATGTGTCTCGCTTACAACAGTAACAGCATGTTGGTAATGATGCCCTGGTTCCCTTCTATGATGTACTGGCATGTGCCTACAGGTAGCAGTGTTTGCAGTCCCCCATGTGTAACTGTGGAGTACTCACAGGCATGTATGGCAATATCAGCATGCTAAACGTGCCCTCAACCTGACTGTTGGAAAGTCGAACATGACACAGATGTCCGAACATGACACAGATGTCCGCACATATACTGCACCTAAAGCATGTGGTTAGTTGAACAGGCTACAGTGGACAGAGATGTGACATACATACCGGGAAACATTACAGGTATGTTGACATGGTACAGGGGTTGTACACAGCGGTCTGGCCAATGATGACGATAGAGGCCACCTGATAGCATGAGGCCACACTATGTAGCAGTAATACCCTGTCACAGTACAGGAACATGGCCACATGCACGGCGTCTACAGCACTATAACGCACACCCCATAGTGTTGAGGTGTGGACCCTTGCCTATGTGGTCATCACCCTCGCAGTACTTTGCACGCACACGATGTGGCACAGAGAAGGGACATGCACAGGTAGCCAGTACGGCTGGGACCGATGGCATCAACAGGGTAGTAGACTGCATCACCATGAGGGGTTAGAGATCCTGTTTCCACAGTATGGTAGCATACACCCTCACACCAAGCACCAGACAGTCATACATACATACATACACACACACACTGTGGTGACCAGATATGTGTGTACGGATAGTTGATGTGTGTGATATACCACACCTTCCGACGTCATGCTTTCCACACTGCAGTATATACAGATCTCTACAATGGTGTACAGGGATGTGTTACAACTGGGATGTAGTCCCCACCATATGTGGCATGTGTGGTCACACAAGCAGACACACATGGCAGTGCTGGGAATGATACACCTGCCATATGATGAGCTGTTTGATAGACATGCAGCGGTAATGTCTGCAGTATGTGTACCAACGCTATGTCTGGCAATTGTGTGGCTATCTGCACATGGGAGGATGTCAGTGATACAGGTGTCACGTGACATACAGTTGGTAACACCTGACCGCTGTGTATGCATTATGTCATCACCGTCAAGTAACAGTGACAAAGCGTACTGTTTGCACATGGCATGGTAGGATGGCGTGTGACACACCTGTGAGCCATCCCTGGCACACATACATCTACACAGGTGGATCACCACTTTATGTGCACACATCCCTCCATATGTGATGTACAACTAACCGTACTGTCTGTATGTCACCATATACAGGTGTCAATGATGGGGCTGCATTGCGACTGCATGTTGTAGTTAGGCACAGCTGTGTTATGGACATCGGCCACTGCACATGCATGGTTGCTGCATGCACAGTACAGATTGTACATGTGCGTTGATCCTACATGTGTCTCCTGTAGCCATGTTTGTATGCATTGCTATTGGTGGACATGTGTGTTGACATACATAACACATGGACTGTGGTATGATATCACGGGTGTCATGGGCTACTACTACAGGGGAATGTGTCCCCCGTCAACATTGCTATCTCCTGTACTGTGAGCATTCAACAGACATGGACCCACCTTCCATTTCCATGCATATGATTGCTTAGGCCACTGTTCTGCACAGGGGACAGCAAAGGCTTAGCTATGTACATATATGTTGTGTGTGGTCCATGCACACATCCACTACAATCACATGTTTGACATATCCAAACATGTGTGTTTGTTGGTGTACAGCAACACTCATCTGTCACAGCTCTGTAAGACCCGGGGCCCCTGGTATGTCTTGAGCTGACCTGGTCATGTATAGTGGTATAATTGCAATGCATAACACTTGTTGGAACCCTGTCAGTACATGTGTACTCTGCACAGTTGCTGTAGACCACTGTACAGTCCACTGGTCATGTGTCACATGGTGTTGTGGTAATGTATGGCTGTGTAATGCTGCAGCAACAACATGGTGATGTCTCGAGGGCTACAGTGTAGACTGAGGTGTGTACGTCTGTGATATGCACCTGTGACAGCTGTGATGGCAGCTGAGTGTGTACTGGTCACTGCATGTGTGTGACTGCTCTGTGCGTGGGGACAGTCATACCTTACTGTGCCCTTCCATATTTAGACTTCGTCTGCATGCAGGATGGCCCACCCTGTGCGTGGGGACAGTTATACCTTACTGTGCCCTTCCGTGTTTAGACCCCATCTGCATGCAAGATGGCCCTTTGCCACTGCTAAGTCTGTGAGCATGCCCAGTACGCTGTTGTGTAGATGGACACACATGACAGTCCAAACTGAGCCCTTGCGATGGCCCTTTGCAACTGCTAAGTGTGTGAGCATGCCCAGTATGTTGTTGTGTAGATGGACACACATGACAGTCCAAACTGAGCCCTTGCGTGTTGAGACTCCGTCTGCATGTAAGATGGCCCGTTGCAACTGCTAAGTGTGTGAGCATGCCCAGTATGCCATTGTGTAGATTGACACACAGTACAGCCTGAACAGACGTGTATTACTGAGCGTGTGGCCATGCCCAGTGACACCTTGTGTCAGTGATGTCCCTCTGTGCATGGGCATGGCCGTTGACATCCTGTATAGCCATGGTGGTCATCCAGGCAACAGATGTCCATTTTCAATGTCACGATGGATGCCTACCGAGTACACACTGGTCGACTATCTTGAAGGGTGTACTGTCTGTGGCGCGTCCCTTGTCTATGTCTTGTTGTTGTGGTGCTCTGTAAATCTTACGTAGCCCAGATCACACCACTGCCGTGTGTTTGTCTATGTCTACCGTGGGACAGTAATATGTCTGTATACTTTCAGACTGATCACTCTCTATACAATCCCTGTCGGTGTCCTTGTCAGTGCGGATGATGACACGTGCCTAGAAGTATGCCTCTGGGACTAGAAGTATGCCTTTAGTAATATCGGTAGTGCATTCTGTAAATGCATCATGCTGTAGTGTGATAGGGTAGTTAGGTGTATGTTCGACTCCCAGCCCTGCCAAGTGTGTGTGTGTGTGTGTGTGTGTGTGTGTGTGTGTGTGTGTGTGTGTGTGTGTGTGTGTGTGTGTGTGTTTGCGTGCATACTCCCATCCGCCTGGGGACTCAGTCTTGCTTTTAGACTCCTCACACCACAGAAATTTCCTACAGACGTCTTTGCCTTTGCGGATGATGACACACACCTAGATGTCTGCCTCTGGGACTGCTGTGTTTAGTAGTCTCGGTAGCGCGTTCTGTAAATGCGTCATGCTGTAGTGTGATAGGGTAGTTAGGTGTATGTTCGACTCCCAGCCCTGCCAAGTGTGTGTGTGTGTTTGCGCACATGCTCCCGTCTGCCTGGGGACTTAGTCTTGCTTTTAGATGCCTCACACCACAGAAATGTCCTACCGACGTCTTTGTCTTTGCGGATGATGACATGCACCGAGATGTCTGCCTCTGGGACTGCTGTGTTTAGTAATCTCGGTAGCGCGTTCTGTAAATGCGTCATGCTGTAATGTGATAGGGTAGTTAGGTGTATGTTCGACTCCCAGCCCTGCCAAGTGTGTGTGTGTGTGTGTGTGTGTGTGTGTGTGTTTGCATGCATGTTCCCGTCTGCCTGGTGACTCAGTCTTGCTTTTAGACGCCTCACACCACAGAACTTTCCTACCAACGTCTTTGCCTTTGCAGATGATGACACACACCTAGATGTCTGCCTCTGGGACTGCTGTTTTAGTAATCTCGGTAGCGCATTCTGTAAACGCGTCATGCTGTAGTGTGATAGGGTAGTTAGGTGTATGTTCGACTCCCAGTCCTGCCAAGTGTGTGTATGTGTGTGTGTTTCCAGCTGCATGACAACAGTACATTGCTTTTACAGTATTCACTCTCCATAACATCCGTGCGGCGTCTTTGCCTTTGATGCTGCTGTCTGCAGGCTAGACATATGCCTGTGTGAATCCTGTAATCAACTAATCACTGTAGTGTGTTCTGTAACTGCGTAATGCTGTCGTGTGGTACAGTGGTTACGTTTGTGTTCTGCTCCCAACCCTGCCACGTATGTTGTGTGTGTGTGTGTGTATGTATCTATCTACATATAGATATATAGCTATATATATAGCTATATATATAGCTATATATATATATATATATATATATATATATATATATATATGTATATATATATATATATATATATATATATATATATATATATATATATATATATATATATATATATATATATATATATATATATATATATATATATATATATATATATATATATATATATATATATATTGCATATAGATATGTATGCTGGGATTATCACTCTTGAATGTGCTGCATTATCTGTACGTGAGCACCTTGGATGTATGTACATCTGCTATGGCTCTGTGATATTGCACATATGTGTGCTGTAGTGATCGTGGGTTATACTTGTGTAATGACCGGTTATTGTGTTGCTGGGTATTACACAGACATTGGAAACAATGTTAGTACAGCACCTTTGAATGGTCATATGCACATCTTGGCAACAGTCAGCAGTGGTTATTACATTGGAGTGTTTGTATGGCTCATATCCGTATGTAGTAACTGACAATTTTATGCAACTCAGGTTAACATTACAGACTCATGTTTATCCACAGGTTGTGGTACAGATCCCAGGACTGTATGTGTATACATTGACAGGTGCAGGAATGGGTTGTGTTGGATGCATGGAGGGGTGTCCATGGCCAGTAATGGCGATCTCTACAGCCTGGCAGGTATGGCCTGTGACTGTCCCACAACCTCCTGTATATGGCTGACACATGCTGTACCTGTGTATATGCAGACACACACACTTACCACAAACAGCTACAGCTATCACATACACAAACCTACTGCATCACCATTGGGCCATGCAATAACCGTTGTCCCTCACACACACACACCTACGTGTACATTGGATGGCTCAATGACAGCTCTGGAAATGTAACACCACACCCGGTGCATATGATGTCACCTGTGCCACCACCTGTGATGTGTAACATTGATGCAGGATCAGACTAACCTGGTGTTGATGCACACGGTGGCTTTATTCCACTGTATTGATGTTAGCATGCTGTTAACACACAGTGTATTACTTCCAGGTGTATATCAGCAGGCATGATGCATTGCAGCTATGACCATCACTGCAGCATAGTTTACAGCACTGTTAATTCTGATGATGTATTCTCCAGCCATGTGCCATTTCACTGATGTGTGTAGTATTGGCAGCATGTGTGTGTCTGAGTGTGCAGTACGTGTGTGATGTGTGTAGTACACATGTATATATGCTTACAAATGCATACACGACATTACACGGGCTTCACCATTCGTACACTAGCTTACTCGTTCTTTCACACTCCACATGCGCACACAGGCTAACACGTGCGCATACATGCTTACTGGCATGCACGGGCGCAGACACACTGTGGGCAGGTTTGCAGGTCACATCGGTGGTACCCATGGCGTACACCGTCAGTCTCTTGATGTTCCCTAGGATAGCTCATAACATGCCTCTTCCACTGAGTACTGACAGCAAACATGTGACACTGCTTCGGTGAGGTTACAGTGTTTTATACATACACACTTATGTTGTCACCTATCTTCGACTCTAATAGTCCCCTTAACCTACACTACACTGTAGAGGCTTGACCCATATGGCATGACATGTTGTGATTCACTATCCTCAGCCTCACTTGCATCACATTGCCTACAAATGCTTCATTACATCTCTGACAGAGCTCTTCCACACATAAGAACCAGTACGCAGTAGCCATGTTGTCTCCAGCTTGCCATTCATCTGCATAGCATACTAATATCTAACTAAACCTACATTTTGTATGTATATTATACATATTTGACTTGTTTTGAAACACAGCGCATTCTCGTGGCACTCCGCTACACTTCCACACCGGAGATCGGGGGAGGACAGCTACTGTTTTATTGATATCCAATGGACAAAGCTGCCACTGGCCTTGGACTTGGACATTGGCATGCTTCTTTGACTGTATTCATACTGTAGTTGCAGCTGTCATTGCTCTGTTTAGCAATGTGCAGAACGTTAGTCGCCTAACATCCGGGTACATTTCTGCACATAACTCTGCTCTTGCACGGACAGCTTACTGCTTCATGTATTGCGTAATTACATCATTTGCATAGCTTTCACATACAAATGGGGTATGTTGCAAATCCCAACATTGTCCGTGCAATGTTCGTGTTACGGGCGGTCTTGCACGCCCCTACGAGTGTTTGCTGAATAGCCTGATAGTCATCTTTCCTTGCTGTACTCTCACTCAATCCATAAACGCTGGAGGCTTCGTGTATCATGGCCTAGGCTTTGCTGTGTGCTATGTCTATTTGTGGTGTATGCATGGCTGTGGGTATGTCCCACTGTCATCATTGGTAAAGGTGACAGCCCTATAGGTACTTCATGTAGACTGCTGTGTCATTTGACATGTCAGCACATACCTGCGGCCAATACTGAACTTCCTACTCAGCGCTTTTCATACCTTCTGAGTTATCTTGCGGTCGATAATGCTGTTTCCTCAGACATGTATCTGTTTGTGATCATACCTCTCAACCTCCTAGAGCAAAACATCTGTACAAAGCCTAACATGATGGGGGGACAAATAGGGGAAGATTTTAAATATTGCTCTTACAAACGTAGATAGTTGACAGTATGATAGGTTTTGCATTAGTATGACTTTTCTGAGGGATTTGGGGTCTTAAACTCAAATGTTTGTCATTATTTAATGATGTCAGTTCTCAGGTATTTGCCAGACAGGTACAGATTGTAAGAGGAACACACCAAACATATGAGGCATACATCTGCACATTCTGCGAGACTCTGTACAGTTGCGAGGTATGTTTCTGATACAGGATATCAATTTTCTTACACCAATACACACAATATATGGCGCCATCACAGGCCAGATGCCATTACATTCCTATTGCAGGACACACCCACCCAGAGGGTTATATTCCTCACACAGGCCAACAGGTGCTTATCCACACTAATTATTCTATCATGTACCTTATGTGTACGCCGGTATTTGCGCTTTCCGTCAGTGGCAGAGCTCATGTACGAGTATGGGGGACTGGACACTGTATTGGTGACACTGCATGACACCCTGAGGGACACATGTCTTTTGAGTCTATTAACCTTCCACATTGACTTTCACAGGGCATACATTGTCATTCACATTTGTGGAAATACATGCTTTTCACTTGTACATGTTTTGTCATTTGTCCTGACGTCTTTTTTCTCACCTGTCCACCTAGTATCACTAGTTCTGTACATTTATTTTGGATGGGTTACCTTCATACCTCTCACCTGTACACATTATGGGGACAACACCCTGAGGTTTGACCTATGATTCTGTTACATTTGTCATAATAATGTGCCTTTCTGGTAGATTGCTGGCAAGGCATGACGGACTGTGCGGTTAGGTAATAATGACTGACATTTCTATTTCATGATTACTAACTCTCATAACATTCATATTCCTGACTACGCCATTATTCTATCAACATTCTGACTTTGTCTGGGATATATTTAATATAGTCCCTATTTGTATTTCATGTACTATGCCTTAGTCCAGCTGTCTTATTCTGACAGTTTGTCAGGTATGGTTACCATCTTGGTCATACGCATGTCCATCCATGATAATCACCTACATGACACTAATATAGGTCCCTACGTCTTCCCTCAATGGTTTACACAATATCCAGTAGATGGGTTGCACCTTTTTGGAGAATATAGGCGTGTGCTATACCCACATAGGTATACTGATCACTCCCATGGGGCGTACCTAATAGATCTGTGCCAACCAACACCTAGGCCCATTTCTGCATACCCATGATTCCCATACCTGACACCCCTCCACAGTACCCATTAGACATGTTTAATGTGAGCGATAATAAAGTGTGAGGACACTTCTGAGCACTCCCCACTCTCCGGATATCAGGTCGTACGTCATACATTCTATCGACCCATGTGTTATTACCCTTGCACCTGCTACTGTTGCATGTACAGCTATATCATAGTTGCAGTTGTGACGTCTTTTGCATCAATGATGGTTCGCACTTCGTACGGGATCAATTTTTGGGGTCCTGCAAAGGACACCTATATTCATGTTTAACATGTAGAACTTGCAGGCCCTGTCACACTGGTACTTTCTGGGCAATGGTTTGGAAAGCAGCGGTGGATTCTCCTTTCATGCATGTTTGTCTGTCTATCCATAATAGCTATACCGTGACCTATTTATGTACATGTGTTATATGTACAGGGACATATGTTTGTTGTGTATATATATATTCATGTATCGTGTGTGTATAAATATATATATGTACATATATACATATGTCTGTACATTCCTCATTTCATAATTTGCTTTGGTTTATGTCTGTGGATATATGTGTATATATATATATATATATATATATATATATATATATATATATATATCCATATCATACCTTTCAACTGTACAGATTTTTGCTGCATGTACAGCTGTTTGCCTCTTATCTTTGGTCCGTTTTTCATAACCTTGTGTCTATCTGGCAATTTAGTGGCATATCATTAAAGACTGACGTTGGTAAATAATGACAAACATTTCAGGTTACGACTTCATACCCTTCAGAGAATACATGCTAGTGACACACCTGTTATTCCATCCACTTTCTGTTTGTTAGGGCAATATCTGGGGATTGTCCCTATTTATACCAGTTGTTTTCATGGCTTTGTCCGGTTTCGTATCACTCCGAGGATATGCAGAACACCAAGGCATATAGTCCAGGCACATACAGATCTTTGATTGTCAGGGTGTTCATGTAGTGATCTGGGTTTAGGCTTGTCCATCTGGTGAACGGAACTTCCCTGGCCGAGTTCAAATGACAGACGAAGCATATGGACAGGGAGTTTCTCCCTATTATGAAGCTTTACCTGTGTTTATAGACACAGGTGTTTGGGCACCTGTCAGCAGCTTATTCTGTTGGCAATACATATTATGGGTGGGGTTGTTACAGTCCATACTCCACGGTGAGGGGTGTTCCCATTCACATTTGACTATTACCTGTATACAGTCATACGGGGATTATTATTTTGGACATGAAGCGACTACAGTATGCAGTTGTACATTATACAAATGTGAAGGGTTGTTACTGTAAATATGTATGGGCCATACCGCTCAACCTCTTAGAGCACCAAAACTGCGCAAAACCTACACGATGGGGGGACAATTAGGGACACATTTTAACGATTGCTCTTACAAGCTTAGAACGTTGATAGAATACTAGGTTTTGCATTAGCATGACTTTTCTGAAGGATGTGGAGTCTTAAACTCAGGATATTTCTCATTATTTAGTGACGTCAATCCTCAGCTATTTACCACACTGGTGCAGATTGTCGGAGGCACACAACAATATGAGGCAAACCTCTGGTCATTCTTAGGGTTGCCACCTTTTCAAATGCCCAAAGTGGGACATGTTCTGTAGAAATGTCAGATTTTACAGGACAAAACATAACTACAGCCGTGCATAGTACAGAACTTAACCTTTTTTGCACAAATAATAGCTTATTCTAGTAAAATTTGAATTGCTTATGCTACTTCACATAACATATAGAAGTTTCATATATAAAATAACTGTTTCATGCAACTATTAAAGAAACTTAGGAAATAACTTTGTCCTAAAATCTCAGGACATTTGCTATGTCTTGATTTTTTTCACAGGACACAACTGCCTACAGAGGGACTGTTACTCGCAAAGTGGGACAGGTGGTAACCCTAGTCATTCTGCGAATATCTGGACAGTTGAGTGGTATGGTACGGACCTCTGTAATACGCTGTTGTGTTCTGGCACAGCAGTAGCTCAGCATTAAAGACTGCAGTCAGAACGTGCTGACAGACAGTTGGGTTTCAGACTTCATACTCCGGACATTAATGCCAATGTGCAAACTGTTATTCTATCATATGTCTATGTTTCTAAGAGCTATCTTTACAGATTGTCCCTGTTTTTGGACCTTTGTCTCACTTGTATTCATGGCTCTGTCCAGATATCTTGCTCACACAGGCTGACAGGTATGGTCGGTCATGCCTGCACACAGTCAGTGTCCCTCACACTTGATCAGGGTTAACCTGTTTACATCAGTGTCTTCCTCACCCTCATTCTGTTTGCCACTATGCAAATGTGTGCATTATATTCTCCCTCCTATTCGTGTCTGGACACGTGTGTCACGGGAAGGTGTTTTATCCTGGGTAGTAGGTTATGCATGCCCACTTAGGGCTGGACAGTGTCATGGACCTCCACTGCACGTTCTGACTTGTGTCTAGATATCTACAGGATTGGACATCATCTCGTCATACCCATTCTACTATTTACACAGGTTGGTTATCCCATGAGGGATATCCCAAAAATTGGACAAGACCAAAACAAGTCAGATAACGAAGATATTTGTGGCTTTACAAAAACGTGCAGGTGGTTTTACATGCAGGGGATACATGGTTTGCAATCCTGACACTGCCTAGGGTGACAATACCTACTACATATGCATAGGGGTCACTGTGTGTAGCTGTGTCTGCAACAAACCAGTGGACCAAGTATGGCTGGATTTGGTGGACGTTCTGGTATGGAGGCAGGTTGTTTGGTGTGGAGGGTATGCTGGGTAGGCCATTATGCATCCAGGTGTGTTGCGTTTGTTATGGCCAGTTCCATCAGGACCCATCTGTGGGTATGTGATGGTGACGTATCTATACATTTGTCTGGCACATTTCCATATTCATGTGTTTGTGGGATTGTGGTCTACACTATGGCCTGTCTGCTTGTCTTGCAGCTGTTTCTACATGTTGTTGTGTTTCTTTCCACTTCATCTGCTGCCCCCTCGTACACCTCCGGTTCACCTTTTCTGCATACAACACAGTATCGCCTTTGAGGATTTTACCATTAACAACCCACCCCTCACACGTGAATTCATCACACCCCATAGAGCACTACTTTGGTTGTTGGCCCATGACACGGCCAGAGTTACACATTGACTACCCTACATGTGTCGGGTGCCTTTATGGTTGTGTGGACTACCCTGCCATGTTTGCTTTCCACATGCTATACCTCACACACATAGGTACACTCCCATACTTCACTTCCATTACTTGATTGGTATATCCGGGTACTACCCATTCGACTGTGTCACATACACATTCGGATTATACAGCTGACTTCCGGATTTTGCCAGCCTGTTGTACTCATTGGTAGGATGGCACCTTTTCCTATGTCCAAGCTATTCCTTACACATGTCCGACTGTTGTGGACAATGCCTCCCCACAGTCATCGGTTGTGTTTCCACCTTTTCAATTGGCCACAGTGTGACATTTGCAGTGAACACAGCATATTTTACAGGCCGACACATACCCATGGTCAGTTTGGCAGATAGAACGTACAATTCTTGCCTATATCTAAGCTTATTCTTGTAGCATTTCGGTGCCTTATTCTGTTTCTTATGACATTTATGTAATATACGTTCAGTGAAATATGTTTAATGCAACTATTACATGACATCTACAGAATAATTATGTCCTATATTCTTTGGACATTTGCCATTTTTACATGTTTGTGTTAGGACACATCTGCACACAGAGGTACTGTCGCTTGCAAAGTGGGACAGGTGGTAATCTTAGTCGACGGTACGGATCATACTGTTCCTTTCGGCCACATGTGTCCATATTGTTATAGCTGTTTATATGCTCCTTCTGTTTCGTTTACATGTGTATGCTATTTCCTATCACATTTGGTATGTGAAATACGGACATACCTTTTGTATGTGACTATTACATGCCTTGTGGGATATGATTCAGACATACGGTCACTCCATATATCTACATTTCTCTTCGTGTATTTTGTTATGGACACATCTGCACAGCTATGTTCCCTCCCTCACATTATGGGTCAGCTGGTGACCCTCTCCATTGGGCTGGACGTACCTACTGGCGGCGCGCTAACATATGATACATTTCACTTCCACATGGTATAGCTATCAACACTACGTTGGACTACGGGCACACGGTTTTCATGTCATTTGTTCAAGAGTAGGGACCCGTTATTCACTACCGTGCATTTGTGTTTGATTCTTCATTTTCTGTTCGCAGGGACTATCTTGCTTGCTTTGCATACGTTTCAGTATCCACAGACACTGATAGGTGTGATTACTATTGCAGACGGAATATAATATTCAGCAGTTTAGGTTGCTCATCGACAGTCGACATTGACACGCCTCCACGCGCAACTTCGCTACACCCCATGCACTCGCGCACGTTTCCTATGCACGTGGCTGTGGCGGCTGCCCGCCTTCATTAATATGCATATGGCACGACTACTCCATATATATGCCGCACGGACGGCGCAAGCCTTACGTCGGCCTTGCGCCGAGCTTCATGAATCCTGGGGCATACATGATACAGAGATCTTCTGATATTTCTAGCACTTGCAATGGAAAAATGACCAAATTTGGTTTGTGCAGACAGTGTAATTATATTTATAACACAACAGATATCTCAGTTAAAAACTATCAGATGAAAATACCTTGCCCTGGTAGATGCAACTGCAACCATAGGGCAGTTGTATACATCACACAATGTCTTTCCTGTGATGCATATTATATAGGGGAAATGGTGCATTCCCTCAAAAAAGGATTTATGAGCATGTTAAGATGTTACGAAGAAAAATGTCAACACTGCACTATCTAAGCATTCACTTATTTGTCCAAACTAAAAGAAGTTTGCATTTTTTGTTCTTAGTAAACCAAACACATCTGAAGGGGGTACCTGCAAATATAGGCTTCAATGAGAGGAATTGTTGTGCAACTTTTACACAATGCCACAAAATTTCTAGGAATCAGTGACAGTGTTTCTATATCTTTGATGCTGACATTAAAGTATTTGGTATAACTAAATATAGATGCATGCATATTTATTTAACATTTGTTAACCAGGAAAGTCCAACTTGCAACAAAGCCAATTTTTAGTGGATGCAATGGGAGAAACGCTCCAGACGCATATCTTTCTATCATGGGAGAAAACAGGAGCACCCAGAGAAAACCCATATGAATGCAAGGAGGGCATGCAGACTCTGCACAGGAGGCACCCCAGCTGAGAATTGAACCAGAGAACCTCTTACTGCAACATGACAAGGCTACCGCTGGACCACTGCAACATCTAATGGAACTAAACTGCTCAAAAAAAAAATTAAATAAAAATAATGGCAAACAGGCAAACACACAGCATTATTTCAGTGTCTTATCACTTTAAGCTTTTGTGCACATTAATTTTATTTGCAGATTTTGACTGGCTAATGCTGATTACATTACTGATGCTCATTTTTAAAGAGAAGTTGAGAATGCTTTTAAGTGATTTGATAAATTCTGTTTGTTATTACAGGATTAAAGCTCTCAACTGTTTTTGTAATTACACGCAATTTCTTGTGGAAGTAAGAGGGGCAGTTTAATTAATAAGAACATATATATATATATATATATATATATATATATATATATATATATATATGTGTGTGTGTGTGTGTGTGTGTGTGTGTATGTGTGTGTACACACACACATATGTATATATATATATATATATATATATATATATATATATATATATATATATATATATATATAAAAGGGTCCCCTTCAGATGATCAAAGTTTCAAAACTTCGACCATCATATGGCAGAGGACTAAATGATCAAAGTTTTAAAACTTCAAGCATTCTGAATGGAGATCGCCATACAGGGCAGAACTGGAAATTTACCATTTGCCTCACTGTAGTGAGGTCTTGGAGTTGGTATATTTAAGTTGCAGGGGGTGTGGGGTGGTGTGCAGGTGGCTTGCCCCCCTGCAAAAACAAAAAAGAAAACTTTTTTGTTTTTATTTTTTTTTATTTTGGTGTTTGAGGTTTCAAAACTTTGATCATCTGTTCTTCAGCCATATGATATTCAAAGTTTTGAAACTTTGATCATCGGAAGTAGAAATATATATATATATATATATATATATATATATATATATATATATAAATATATATATATATATATATATATATAGATATATATATATAAATAAACCAAACTAAAAATCAAAAAGGGCACAGAGAGAAACTACAAGGAAAACTCAAACAAGTTATAGTTTTCACCGTGTTACTCCTTAAAACTCCTTTAGGGGAGACAATGGGATATATGTGAATGAACTCTTTAGGAATCCTGTTTCAGCCCCGTAGCTTCTGTATGTCCATGACTTTTTTTTTTCTTTTATGTTTTTACTTTTTAAGTCCTTATGTTTATATTCAGGACAATAAAATCAAATCTTACTAGATATAGACATGCATGTTTTGGACTTTTTATTGACTTCATCACAACAGCATACTTAAATAGTTTTGCTATTCATTAGAAACACAGCCTCTTTAAACCCAGCCAATGCCAATAAAGATTAAGGTTCCTGCAAAATATCCCAACTAATTCCCAAACCACAGGATAAAATGGACGCACAGACAAATCTTTCCGTAAAAACTACAAGGAAAACTCATACAAGCTAGAGTTTTCACCGTGTGATACTTTGACTTTAAACCTCATATAGTGAAGGCCTATGGAATATATGCAAATGACCCCTTCAGGGCATCAAGTTTTTCAGCTACATGGCTTCTGAATGTCCATGACTTTTTTTTTTTTGTTAAGTCATTATGGTCACATTCAAGCCAATAAAGCCAAACCCCACTAGCTGTGGACATGCATGCTTTGACATTTTTAATGACATCATCACAGTGTAAGTGGATAGTTTGGCTAAACCTCTCAAACACAGGGCCTTTAAACCCATTTATTTGGTTGATAACACATTTGGTTAACAAGCTTTTGTAGGTATAAACATGGCAGAAAGCAGAAATGTGTTACTGCACATTTCAGTGAATCAAATGTAGGTGAATTCAAGCTTTATGTAATGCAGGTATGTAGACGTGTGCAGGAAAATGAATTTAGTACTGAAATAGTGGCATTTGTGAAAATCTGAAAGATTGCATTATAGTGGCTAGTGTGTATGTGTGAGTGTTCACAGGTTAGAGTTAGAGTTAGGGTTAAATAAGGAACACATTTAGTATTTTGCCTATATGGTGTTGTGCATATTCTATGTCCTTTTGTCTTGATTAGTCTGCCATATTATTAAGGAAAGGCAAATCCCACCTGCACGATCTAATTCATGTGGAACCCTAATAAGATGCATCCAGGGATACTGTCAGCCCCCACTAGATAGCTTTAGATAGCACTTTTAGGACTTGGTCTTGTGTGATTGCTGGAGGTGAGCCAATTTCAGGTATATCTTGAGACATGCTGAGGGGCAGATGGAGGAGAGAGAAGGGTAAAACTAGAGCTAAATATATCTGCCAGTAGTTAGCTATATCTTCAGCCTCAATGTAGGAAATATCATTTACATTGAACTCTGCGTATTTTACAGCATTGGGCATTTGAGATTACAAACATAACTGAAAACTGCCTTGTGACACTCTTCATAGGTTCATAGGTTCATAGGTTGGTACTAGGCTATCGGCCCTAGGGCCTATGTAAGCCTAGCCATAACAATTCCCTGGATATTTCTTCCCACAATATTTACTTCTCTGGACCCCTGTCTAGCAGGGAGACTGACATTAACCCCGAGGTTCCTTTTGAAGAGGGCCAATGAGGCGCTCTGCTTGACATGCATGGGCAGTCTATTCCAGAGTATGGGGAGTCTCCGGGTCAGGAACCTATCCCTCCAGCATGTTTTGTTCATTGTGATGACAAGGTTTAGATCCCTGGAGCGTGTGGCTCTGAGGGATTGGGATTTCTTTAAGTGGAGAATGTCCAACAGCTCAGAGTTTGACATGGCCTTGTATGTTAAGCAGAGATCACCTATGAGTAGACGATATGCCACAGAGTATAGCTGGAGTTTTTTTTAGACGGTCAGCATATGTCATCTGCTTTAGGCCTGCAATTCTTTTAGTGAGGTATTTCTGTGGCCTTTCCAGCTGTTGCAGATGTCTTGTGAGGTACATGCCAAATGGGGCATTATACTCTATAATGAGTCTAATGAGGGATGAGTGCAGTGGGACAATTGCCTCCTTTTTTCTGGATGAAAAGCCCTTAGTGATGAGGTGTGCCACATAGAAGGATTTCCTGACTGTTGTGGCAATGTGGTTATCGAAAGTGAGACCACTGTCCACCTGTGTCCCTAAGTCTCTCATCACACTTTTGATGTTTAATGTCCTGCCACCTATGTGGTAATTCATGGGTACATTTTTTTCCAAAGGGGATAACTATACATTTCTTGGCTTTAAGCTTGAGCCCATGGCTCTGGCACCAGGCATCTGTTTCTGTAAGGCCCTTTTGTAAAATATCCACATCATTTGGGGATTCAATAATGGCTCCCAGTTTGTAGTCATATGTAAACTTTGTTAGCCAGAGTCCCTTAGTGTTGGCCTGTACTTCAGAGAAGTAGATGCCAAACAAGAGTGGTCCCAGGACTGAACCCTGAGGTACTCCACTTGTCACTTGTCTAGAGCTGGATTTGGAGTCGGCTACTTTTACAGTCTGGGTTCTGTCAGTAAGCCAGTTGGCAACCCATTGAGTGATGTAGGGATTTATGCCCAGCTTAGTAAGTTTATCTATGATTCCAGAGTGGGGGATGGTGTCAATGGCCTTGGCAAGGTCCAGATAGACTGTGTGGACCACCTTACCCTCATCCACAGCTCTGGAGACTGATTCGAAGAAGTCAATCAGATTCAGGACACAAGATCGGCCCTTCACAAACCCAGACTGGGTAGGGCCAGTGTTTGAAGGTTGCCAATGTCTTTGTTTATAAGTTCCATGATAATGCATTCCATACCCTTGCAGACCAGGCTTGTCAGACTGATGGGACGGTAGTTGCCGGGATCCAAGGCGGATCCTCCCTTGTGGAGCGGGATAACTGTAGCTGTGCACCACTCAGTGGGCACGAATCCTGAGGTGAGGCTATGATTAAACATGACACTTAGGTGAGGTGCCAGTTCATTTTGTAGTTCATGTAGTACACAGCCTGGGATGTCATCTGGTCCCATGGATGCTGTATTCTTAGCTTTGGAGAGTGCGGTTTCTACCTGTGTGGCCGTGATTATCAGAATTTGGCAATCTTTTGGTCTTGAGATGGGCCCTTTAGGGGGTGAGAGGGGGGTGAAGGTGGCACTAAATCGATCTGCCAGGATATTGGCAATATCCTTGGGATCAGTATATTTAATGCCATTCTGTTGTAGCTCGGAGCAGATCTGAGCATTGCCATTTAGATTCTTGACATAACTATAGAATGCCTTGTGGTTGTCTTTGGAATATTTGGCAATTTTATTTTCATAACTAGCTTTTGAGGATTTTATGAGGGATCTCAGCTTCTTACTGAGGCTGGTGAGGGAGTTTTTTGCATCCTGGGATTTTTGTCTTTTTTGCAACAGTTTCTTCCTTCTGTTGTATAGTTTGTTTATAGCAGGGGGCCACCAGATCGGCTTCCTTTTTTTGGAGAAGAGCATCTTGGTTCTATTTGGGATGGCACGATTCATGCACGAGTGGATGTGCTCGTACAGTGCCTTAGTGTAGGATTCTGCAGTCAAACTTCCAGATGCCGTCTTCGTGGGTGTTGTGAAGGTTGTCACTTATGACTTCAGTAGCTTGAAGTTGGCTTTGGAGAAGTTTTTTAAGGAGGTTTTCTTACTGGGGGGTGGGGGTGGGATGTGAATGTGAAGGGTGATTTGCTTATGGTCAGACCTGACCAATGAGGGGGTGACCACTGATGTGGAGCATCTATCTCCCATGTTGGTAATGACCAGGTCTAGGATATTAGAGCCCCTGGTGGGACAATGGATTAGTTGATCCAGGGCATTGGAATTTATGAATTCCAAGAACCATTAGGAAAAGGAGTTGGTACCCGAGTAGTTTT
This sequence comes from Protopterus annectens, assembly GCF_019279795.1. Classification (NCBI taxonomy): domain Eukaryota; kingdom Metazoa; phylum Chordata; order Ceratodontiformes; family Protopteridae; genus Protopterus; species Protopterus annectens. The sequence continues at coordinate 1,635,461,555 of NC_056733.1, forward strand.
CCCAATTAATGGCAGGGTAGTTGAAATCACCCAGTATTAGGGTGTTTGGTTCTATCTTAATATTTTCCAGTATGTTTAGAAAGGTGTATTGGGAATCTTAGGGCATGGTGGGGGATCTGTAGCAAGCTACAATTTGGATTGCAGTCTTACCTAGTGTTAGTTGCACCTGGAGAATTTCAGATGCATTGTGTTGGACAACTAGCCTGGAGGTGTTAATATCCTTGGTGAATATGGACACTCCTCCACCTTTAGTGTTTCAGTCTTGGTTTTGTGGACGAGAAGTGTGGTAAGAATTGTAGCCTGGTATTGCAGGGGTGCTCTCTGGAGCCTTGAACCAGGTCTCAGTTACTGCACAGATATGGATGTTCTCCATTTTTAGGAGTGCCTCGAGAGCGTGCATTTTGAGGTTTAGACTTCTAGCATTGAGTAGCATTACCTTCAAATTTTGCATGCTTGTATCTGTTACCGTGGTGGTTTTATCCTTTGAACCTTGCCTAAAAAAGGCACTATAGGGGTGGCAAGAGCTTTAGCCAGTAACCTGAATCCCAGGGGTGATAGGTGCAGACCATCTCTGGCAAAGCATCATGGTTTGTCGATCATGTCCTCCCAGGCAGACAAATACTGGATCCCCTTTGAATGACACCAGAAGCTTAGCCAATTGTTGAAGTCAATTATTTTGTTCTTATACTGTGGTATCATTCTGGGTGAAGGCAGGATGCTACTCAGGGCTAGGGTCATACCTGCCTGGGTCACATGATCCAAGAGCTCTTCCATGTCTCTTTTCATGTAGTCCAGGGAGGTACGTCTAAAGTCATTCACTCCAGCATGGACAATGACAGAGTCATATTTGTACTTGTTATGGAGTGACTTGAGTGCATGCGTTATGTAGTGGATCCTGGCACCTGGCAGGCAGATGACTGTAATTTTCTCCTTGTTCAACCTGGTGAGTGGGACATCAGTGTGCCTGACTATAGAGTCATCTATGACTGAAGTGTTGGGTACATTGTCTTGCCTTAGGGGCTGTTGTTGGGTGGCACACTGGTGTTGTGAGCTATGTGTCACTGTGGTTGTGACTGGTGTTTGTTTGCATTTTGGCTTCGGAGGTCCTTGTTGCTTGGGCAGGTTAATGTTAAGGGCCTCCACATATGTGGCTTTAGTGCTGCTATGTGTGGGTGTTTATGGTGTGGGTTTTAAAGGGCTATGAGTTGCTTGAGGTGTAATGCAGGTGTTAACCTTCTCCTCTTGACTGTCTTTGCCTTGATTAACCACTTTAACCTCAGACTCAGCTTTGGTGGATTTTATTAAGCTCTTGAGTTGTTTGTTTATTTCAGTACTCTAACATTCTGGGAATTACTCTTCTTACTTATTTTTTTTTTCAAATAGAAATGTTATTGATTTTAACACACACCACACACACACACACACACACACACACACACACACACACACACATATATATATATATATATATATATATATATATATATATATATATATATATATATATATATATATATATCACACTATCACAACTATAAATGGATTAATCATAAGCAGTAATACGTAAGAGATCCAAAACATAACCTATAATACACTATATACATATGTGCTGATAAGAACAGAAAAAAATGACTGCAAAAAAGAGATCTCTCAATGCAGAGCTAGTTAGAAAAGGATGGATAAAACATACACACACACTGCAATTCACCCTGATCATTACTCAGATTTCAGAAGAAAAGGGGGAAATTAAATATCGAACACAAAATTGCCATTTTCAAATAGAATACGGGTAATAGAGGGAGAACAAAGGGGATAAAGGGACTATAGGTGAACAGGGATAAGTGCTAATAAGGACATAGAGAACTGTTAATTGTCAGTCAGGAGTAGAAATATAAAGTTCCAGAATTTCTGATATAAAGTCTGTTTACGAGGGTTAGTTAGTACAGTTTCTACTGCGGTGGTGGTGCTGCGGTAGCGTTGTCACCTCACAGTAAGACGTTGTCCTGTTTGATTCTCAGCTAGAGCGTCTTCTGTGTGGAGACATGTGTGAATGGGTGCCTTTGTTGAAGGTTGTGCATCAGGGCCGGCAACTCGGCACTTAAAAATCTACTGCCAATCATTAGTGGACCGGAGTTCCGCTGTGGCAACCACTAAAGACACAAAGTTAGTAATAATTTTTGAGAAGTAATGTATTTGATAGCTAAGTCCTTAAACCCCCTCCAGGACAACTTGAAGCGATCTAGCCAGTGTTTAGTAATATAGAATTTGACCAAAAGGCAGAGTGTAATTAGGGCATGGAGTTTGAGTTTTGGTATGTTTAGGCTGCTAACATGTAGTAATGCTATTTCCCAGGACAGGGTTGATTTGTGGTAGACCATTTTGCCAAGTCTTACCCTGAAAGAGCACCAGATACTGTGGGTGTATCTACAGAACCACAAAATATGAATAATATCTGCATGTGGATAAGAGCAGCAGGAACATGAAGTGGATACATTCGAATCAAATTTGTTTAAGTGGACTGGAGTGAAATATAAATTGTTTGCAATCATAAATTGTGTATAGGTAAGTTTTTTAAAGGGCGAGAACAAAAGGATAGATTTAATAGCTAAAAGTTTCTGCTCCATCAAGAAGTTAGTCCCTTGGTGATTCCAGTAATCTGCAAAAATAATTTTTCCCTGATCTAGATTTGAAGAAAAGGTTTTGTAAGCAATGGATAACATATTTTTCTTGCTGACTAAGTTCTGTAATAGGTTAGCCGCTAGATTATGATCATTGTCAATGCTGGGATATCTGTGGAGTACTGATAGAATAATCTCTCTTATTTGCCTCAAAATAATGATATACTTTTTAGGTAAATTTAAAGTGATTTGAAGATCTGTTAGGGAAAGGTGGCTGTGTTTATGAATATCCCATAAAATTAATTCCTTGATTAAAGGGTAGTTAATCAAACTAATCATTTTGCAGTTCAGGTTGAAGTTCGGGTTAAGATGGATTGGCTGAAAGAGGAGAAGTGCATTCCCTATATTAAGGGATTGGAATAACTCCTGAAAAGTTTTTATTATATCTTTTAAGGAATGATGGAGTTTTAGTTCCTTAAGGTTTGATTTGCTTAAAAAAGGAAGAACGTTTGGGTTAAGATTATTATTTAGGGCATGGTTATACCACATTTTAACCCAAAGAGGAGTTCAAGTAGAAGAGTTTGATTGATGATTGGCAGTTGTAATTGTCCTGTTTGCATGTATGATTCTGTAGTACAAACGGAGATCGGGCAATGCTAGACCACCCTTAGATTTCAGTAAAGTAAGTCTTTGATAAGAAACTCTTACAGCCTTAGGGTGCCATATGAATTTCACTAAGGCTTTGCGCACTCTGTTGAAGAAGAGATTTGGAGTAGAGGAGAGAGATGCATTGATAAAGAAGCTTTGGAAGAATATTCATTTTAATGATAGAAGTTTTAGCTAACATAGGGAGTTTAAGCTGTTGCCATCTCCACATGTCTTGAGAGATAGATAACCAAGTTTTTAATAAATTAGAATGTAGAATGGAAGAAGAAGAGTGATCATATGAAACTCTGAGATATTTGAGAGAGTATACCGTGTGAAAAGAGGAGTCTGGAAAGAGATGCTGCCTATGTGCTAGTGGGTTGATTGAGAAAATGAAGGATTTGTTTTGATTAATTTGGTAATCTGAAATATAGGCAAAGGTATTTAAAGACTCAACTAGTTTCTAGGTGTCAGAGAAGGGATGTTCGAAGTAAAGATCCAGATCATCTGCAAAGGCAGTCAAGCTAGTGTTAGTATTGAAAATTTTAGGAATTGAATGATAGGTTCTCTGCAAAATATATAAGAAGAAGGGTTCTAAATACAAGTTGAACAGAAGATGGGATAGAGGGCACCCCTGCCTAGTACCATTAGTGATCTTTATTGGTTGAGAATATTGCTTGTTTATATAAAGGCGTGTGTAAGAGCTCTTGTATAAAATTTTAATAATATTGACAAATTCAGGGGGGATGTCAAAAAAAGACAATACCGTGAACAGAAAATACCAATTGACCTGGTCAAAGGCCTTGCATGCATCTAAAATCATAGCATATCTAGGGTTTCTGTCTTTTGTGGTGAGGTTTATCATGGTTTCCAAGGTTAAAGTATTGTCCCAGGTATGTCTACTAGACATAAAACCCACTTGTTCTGCAGAGATTAAGAAGTGTATAGTTGTTTTAAGCCTGTTTGCAAGGATAGCCAAAATAATTTTTATGTCCTCATTCATAAAAGAGATTGGCCTATAGTTGTTTAAATTGGAACAATCTAGGTTATTTTTAGAGATTAGTATAGCTTTAGAGTGGTTAATATAAAGGTTGTTAATACCATTATTTGAGATACACTCATAATTTAAGCAGGATGGGAGCTAGGGTAGATTTAAATGTTTTATAAAAATCGGGAGAGTAGCCATCTGGACCTGGGGCTTTCAATAATTTAAGATTAACTATGGCCCCATGGATCTTTAGGATAGACAAAGGTGCTGAGAGGATATTTTTCTGAGTTTCATTTAATTTTCTGGAAAAGTAAGGCTTTTCAGATAGTTTTCCATCTCAGGACAGGAGGAATGAAGATTATTGCTAATATAAATATCCGAATATATTTGGTGAAATAGTTGAATAATTTGTTTATCTGTTTTAACTAGTGTATTTTGATGCTGTATAAGTGCAATTCTAGGGGATTTAAGCTTGTGTTCTATCAATCTAGCTAGAGCTTTGGAAGGGGTTTGAATCCATTCGGAGTATTTAGTTATATATCTTAATTCTTGGAGGGAGTAGTTAGATTGATGAAGTTCAAAAAGTTATTTTTGCTTAATTAACAACTCTTTTTCCATGTCCAGGGAGTAGTTAGCTAGGAGCTTATCATCTAAAATCTTTTTTTTATAAAACACAATTTTATTGATTTACATAAACACAGGAAAAGAAAAATGGAAACAAAAATATAAACATTCTTACAAATATGATGAATTAGTCCCACTAGGTGGATATGAGTGATTCAAAATACAACTTATATACATATGTGCCAATACTAAGCAAGCAAATCTATAAAACAAAACAGTAAAGTATATCAGATAGGTACTTAACATACTACAATTCACCTTGAAACATCCATATATTTCTAGTGAGATGGGGGAAATTGATTATTCAATTCTTCCAGTTTGAAATTTATATGGAAAGTGACTACTGAGAAATTGGTAGGCATGTTAAAAGATCAAGAATAGGAGGGGTGGGTTAAGGTATTTAGTAGGGGGTGACTGCTAATCATTTGACAGGAGTAGAAAGATAAAGTCCCATACTTTCTGGTATGAGGCCCACTTATGAGGATTAATTAATAGCAACTTATGGGAGCTGATGTACTGGATAGCCAGAGCCTTAAAATCCCTCCAGGATAATTTAGAGTGATCCAGCCAGTGCTTTGTAATATAAAATTTGATCAGGAGGCAGAGAATAATTAGGGCATGGAACTTAACTTTAGGTATATAGATATTTGTAATATGTAATAGCACCAGCTCCCAGGATAGTGTAGATTTGTGGTATCACATTTTATCTAAGTGGACCTTGAGTGAATACCAGATACTGTGTGAGTATCTACAAAACCACAGTATATGCATAATGTCTGCATGTGGGTACGAGCAGCAGGAGCATGCAGTGGAGTGATTTGGATCAAATTTGTTTAAGTGGATTGGGGTTAGATATAAATTGTTTACAATCATGAATTGTGTATAAAGGAGTTTTTATAGGGCGAATATATAAGAGTATATTTTATAGCCTGAGATTTCTGTTCTATCAGGAGATTTGTACCCTGTCGATCCCAATAGTCTGCAAATATGATTTTTCCCTGATTTAAAAAGGTGGAGATGGACATGTAGGTCATTGAAACCATGTGTTTCTTTTTGGTTAGGTTTTGAAGTAGGGTGGCCACCTGGTTTTGTTCCTCCTCAGTACTAGGAGAGTTATGAAGTGTTGATATGATGAGCTCTCTAAGTTGTCTTAAAATAGTGATATATTTTTTAGGTAAACCTAATACCATACGCAGATCTGTTAAGGTCAGGTGTTTGTATTTATGTATATCCCATAACGTAAAGTTTTTAATTAATGGGAGATTGTTCAGATTAATCATTTTACCATTCAAGTTAACATTTGGATTAAAATGGAATGGTTGAAAGAGTAGGAGGGCATTACCTAGTTTAATGTTTTGGAATAGCTCTTGAAAGGTTTTAATTACTCCCTTCAAGGAAGGGTGTAACTTTAGCTTTTTAAGGATGTATTTATTTAAAAAGGGTAGAGCTTTGGGGTTGAGATCGTTGTTTGGTGTATAATTATACCATAGTTTGACCCATAACGGAGACCAATTATGGGAGTTTGGTTGATAATTTGTGATTGTGTGAATCCTGTTTGCTTGGATAATTTTATAATATAAAAGTAGGTTAGGCATTGCTAGCCCCCCCCATATTTTTTAGCAGGGTGAGTCTTTGATATGAGATTCTGACTGATTTAGGGTGCCATAAAAATTTTGCGAAAATTTTGTGTATTTTGTTAAAGAAAGAGTTTGGGGTGTAAGAAAAGGAGGCATTCAATTGGTAGAGAAGTTTAGGAAAGATATTCATTTTAATGATAGAGGTTTTAGCAAGCATGGGGAGTTTTAGTTGTTGCCGTCTCAAAATGTCCTGGGAGATGGAAAGCCATGTTTTTGATAAATTAGTCTGTAGAATAGAGGAAGAGGTGTGGTCATAAAAGACTCCTAGATATTTAAGGGAGTAAGCTACACGAGATGGCACTTCTGGGAATAGATAATTTTTATGCGACAAGGGGTTGATCGGGAAAATAAAAGATTTACTTTGATTAATTTGATAGCCATGAATAGAGGCAAAGGTATTCACGGACCTCTCTAACTTACTCAAGCCAGTCATAGGGTATTCAAAGTAAAGGTTCAGATCATCAGCAAAGGCAGTTAAGCTAACCTTGGTGTTGAACATTTTGGGGATTGAATGGTATGTATTTTGCGTTAAAAACAAAAAGAGGGATTCTAGGTATAGGTTAAATAATAATGGTGAAAGAGGGCACCCTTGTCTGGTACCGTTTGCTATCTTTATTGGTTGGGAGTATTGCCTGTTTATGTATAACCTTGTGTAAGAGCTATGATACAGTGTTTTAATAGTGTTGATAAAATCAGGTGGGATATTAAAGGAAGACAATACTAGAAACAAAAAATTCCAATTTACCCTATCGAAGGCTTTACTGGCGTCTAAAACCCAAGCATATCTAGGGTTTCTTTGTCTTTTAGTAATATTTATCATAGTTTCTAGTGTTAGGGTATTGTCCCAAGTATGTCTCTTGGGTATAAATCCTGTCTGTTCTGGAGAAATTAAAGTATGCATCACCTTTTTAAGCCTAGTAGCTAAAATGGCTGAAATGATCTTTATATCTACATTCATAAGAGAGATTGGTCTATAATTATTTATGTTAGAGGCATCTAGAAAATTTTTAGGAATTAGAATAGTTTTAGAGTGATTAATATATCGGTCAGTGATTCCATTTAATGAGATATACTCATAAAGTTGAAGCAGAATGGGAGCCACTTTAGTTTTGAATGATTTATAAAATTCAGGGGTATAACCATCTGGGCCAGGTGCTTTCCCTAATTTAAGATTATCAATAGCTTTGTGGATCTCTGAAATCATTATCGGGGCTGAGAGGGTATTCTCCTGGGACTTAGTGAGTTTTGGGAAAGTAAGGTTAGCTAAACATTTCTTCATCTCATCGGGGGGGGGGGGTAGCATGTTATTGGTAGCATACATATCTGTGTATATTTGGTGGAATAGTTGAATAATTTCTGCATTTGATTTATAAAGTGTATTGCGATATTTAATAAATGTGATTCTAGGGGACTTGGGCGCACAGTTTATCAATCTGGCAAGAGCTTTGGATGGTGTTTCTGAGGATTCAGAGTATTTAGCAATATACCTCAGTTCTTGAAGAGAAAAGTTAGAGTGTTGGAATTCCAGCAATTCTTTTTGTTTGGTATGTAATTGTTTTTCTATATCTAGGGAGTAGCTATCTAAAAGCTTGTCATCTAAGGTTTTAATTTCAGATATTAGTTTATTTTCCTGCTCTTTATTTAGTTTTTTAAGGTATGTAGCCTTCTTGATGTAGATTCCCCTCATCACAGCTTTACATGCCGCCCACCTAATATCAAAAGGAATGTCATTATCTCTGGAGGGGGAAAAAGTTCTTTTAAAGTGAAAGTAATTTCTTCATTTAGTGATTGTTCTTTTAGTAAATTACTGTTTAGTACCCAGTTATAGTTCTTGTATGTTGGGGTTGGATTAATAGTAGGACTTATCTCTAAGATAATTCTTGAATGATCTGAGAGAAATCTAGGTTCAGTTCAAAATTTGATTTGTCCGTTCGTTAAAGTGTTAGATATTAGAAGAAAGTCTATACGTGACCAAGAGTGATGACACTTTGAGTAATAGGTAAACCCATTATTATTCCCATGGTCACAATCAAATGAGATAGGATCAATCAAATCAAAATCAAGTATCAACTCTCTCAGGGCTAGGGAATCCTGAAAATTTAGGACTTTCGTTTTACTTGACCAATCTATGTTAGGGTCACTTACCATATTCCAATCCCCCCCCATAATAAACATATGATTTGGGAATTTAAGTAAAAAGTTATAGACCTTCATAATAAAGTCTTGTTGCCCTGAGCATGGGCCATATACATTTAGGAATAGGACAGGTTTATTTAAATCATGTGATAGGCATGTAAAATAACACCATCTGCCTTCATGGTCAGCTCCTCAGTCAATAATCGTAGATTTGAAATATTTTTTAATAATGATAGCAACCCTTCTGGAGTTATTAGAAATACCTGACAAGATAATATCCTTAACCCATTTTCTATTGTTCTCTTTTTTCCATTCATCATTTTTCATGTGAGTTTCCTGTATGAAACACAGATCTGCCTGGGATTTATAAAGTAGGTGTAATACCAGATTCCTTTTGTTTTTCATTTGAAGCCCCCTAACATTCCAAGATGTAATATTCCAAATTTTATCCATATTTTAATAGGAAGAGAGTAATCATATGAGGGTATTTGGAATGTAGAATAACTAAAAGGGAGTATCTTTCAGTGGACTTGTAGTAAACAGTAATATATAAAGCAATGGCACATATCTCTCTCAATTCTGACCCCGTGCCTAGCCACAAATTCCCTATCATTGAGAGAGTAACAAAACTGTGCACACTAAATAAGTATAAGTTTACTAAACATGTGACACATAACAGTGTAATAAAGAACCAACAGTATTTACAATCAATATACACCATTGGATTGATTCCCCAACAAGTCATCAAAAACCCTACTTATCTTATCCAAATAGCTTCCAAACACTGTGAGTTTACATGAAGAGAGTGGTTAACTATACTAGAGTTTACCATATACATGAAGTTCAGCACTTTTTAGCCGATCTATGTAAAGTCCTCTAGAGGATTTTAATACTAGACATCCTTAGAGTTTAGCTAGTATACCTCAGGTAGATATTAAAGTATCCGGGTGTGATTGTTAAGTTAATCTCAGGAAGTATCCCTATACAATACTCAATACATTTATAATAGGATATGGTATAAGTGTTGTTCGTTAGAGTAAATATTGCAATAGAATAATAAGTCCTCGAAGTGATGTTACATTATACCTACCCCCACTGAACTCTTGACTATATATGCTTTTCTTCAAGCATTTGTCTAATAGAATATATAATCCTCTTTAAAACCATTGGTATATGAGCGGATAGTAAACTTCAGTTGGAACCTATAAACATACTTAAATGTAAGAACAATGGCCTAGGTGAATGGTTGCATTGCAAGTTAGACCAGTTCCGGTTCTGCCTATTTGTATTATCAGTTTAGGCCAAAGCTATGAAGTCGTTATCCCTCGCCCTGATAGTCATACTAGTTTAGTTAGTACCATTGTTCATAGTCGTTGCATAGATCCATCATCCCCAGCCACCGATGTTAGTGATGTTTGTGCTTTCCTGGAAGACCGTAGCGTAATAGGTCTTCAGTGGAAGTTTATTGTTGTGTTTCCGGGTCTGGGAGAGTAACATGTAAAACCTGTACCTGTTGTTACAGTCCGGGGATCCCTGGAACATCTAAAATCAAGATAAACGGTCCCACTAGACCGGATGGCGATCTAAGCAAAAACGTTTAAGTAATTATTTATTTTCCATCACTTAAAAGGTAAACTGTCATCCGGAGAGGCATATGAATCAGCAGACAGTCTCCGACATTTCGGCATAGTCCTCGGAGGTGTTTAGCGTGTGGAAGGCGTTGATCCAAAACATTTGTTAAAGATTATGTCCGCCTCTTTTGGTGAGGACATAGTAAATTTCACATCTTTAAAGGTAAATGACAGAGAGTATGGAAAACTCATTTGAAATTTAATTTTTCGGGCAATAAGATCGGTGCAATATGGGGAAAGTTTGCGCCAATTTTCTCTAATTTCCAGGGGTAGGTCCTGTGAGATAATAATGGTTTGGTTATTCCAAGAGAAGTTATTTGATTTTTTTATAGGCTGCAAGAATATTTTGCACATCTTGGTAATTGAGCATTTTCACGTAGATGGGTCTTGGGGATGAAGTAACTTGTTGCTTCCGTAAAGCTCTATGCGCTTTTTTGATGGTATATTTAGTTGGAGAGTTATTCACATGTAGAAGATTATTAAATATTTGAGTAATAGTTTCAATTAGTTGGTAGGATTCATATTTCTCAGAAAGACCCCTAATTATTAGGTTATTATGTCTGCTTCTAGCTTCTAGGTCGACAATATTCGCTTGGATGTCATATATTGTTTTGCCTCTAGATTTGATTTGTTCTTTCAGACGTTCTATTTCTATTTCATTTGAGTTGGATTTATTCTCTACCAAGTCTAGACGATCAGCTATTTTATTTATTGCAGATCCGAAGGAGTTCATTTTTTCAGATAATTCTTGAATAGCTGAGTGCAGTGGAAGTAGTGCACTTTTCAGTTCATCAGTCTGTAGTGCTCCGTCCCCTTTCTGCTTAACCGGATCTTTTGTTTGTTCTTGTAGGTTTTTAGATGATCTCAGTCTTTTTGCTTCTTTCTCCGGTGAAGCTGATATAGCAGATAGTTTTGTCTTTGTATTTTGAAAGTCCATATTTTCAATTTCCTTTGGCATCGTTAGGTTTGCTTCTTATGGGTACTGTCAATTGCTGTGGTGCTGAAAGTTCAGGCCTCTAAATGTCCACGTGTAGGATCGCTGTCTTCTTGCTGTTGATTAAACTGTGCAAAATTATAGCACTATTCTCATGAATTTGTATAGGTTTCAGTTCTAATTTCTTTGAACCAGTTGGATTTTAAAGGTATATGGTCTAAGTCCAGGAATTCACTGAATTTAGTGTATAACCCAATATAAGAAGTAGGAGCTATGAGGAGAGGGTACTTCTCAGACGACCACCATTTTGGAATCCCTCTTCTATTATCATCATCTAAAATCTTAATCTCTGACACTAATCCATTTTCCTTCTCCTTTCACATTTTTTTAAGATAGCTAGATTTTTTAATAAAAAATCCCCTAAGTACAGTTTTGCACACTACCCATCTAACATCGAAAGGGATATCAATGTCTCAAGAAGCAGAAAATAGTTCTTTTAGAATTAGGGGAATTTCTTCAATTACTTTCTGGTCCTTTAGAGTATTACTGTTTAGAGACCAGTTAGAGCCTCTATCTACTAGGGATATATTTGGTGTAACATCTATTCCTAAGACTATCATTGAATAATCTGAAAGGAATCTAGGTTCAATTAAGAATTTAATTTGCCTTTTAGCTAGGATATCTACATGAGACCAGGAGTGGTGACACTTGGAGAAATATGTGAAAAAGTTGTTATTCCCAGAATAGCTATCAAAAGAAACTGGATCCATCAAATCAAAATCAGAAATTAACTCTTTCAAAGCTAGGGAGTCTTGAGTGCTATGAACTTTAGATTTACTGGAGCGGTCAACTTTAGGGTCAATAACCATATTCCAGTGCCCGCCTAAAATATAAAGGTGATTTGGGAATTTAAGTAAAAAAATTATACATTTTTAGGATGAATTCTTGTTGGCCTGAGCATGGTCAATAAAGGTTCAGAAATAAAACTGGTTTGTCAAAATTGAGTTAAGCATGCAAAATAACACCATCTACCCTCTTGGTCAGCCCCTTTGTCGACAATCGCAGGTTTAAAGGAATTTTTAATAATGATCGCAACTCCCTTGGAATTACTACTGAATCCCAATGTAATAATATCTTTAACCCATTTTCTGTTCTTTTCTTTAAACCAATCCTCATTTGTCATGTGTGTTTCTTGAATAAAACAGAAATCTGACTGAGATTTACAGATTAGGTGCATTAACAAATTTCTCTTGCTTTTCTCCTGAAGCCCTCTGACATTCCAGGAAATTATGTTTCAGGCCTTATCTGTGATATATGGGAATCTGGGTTAAACCATAAGGGTATATGTAGTGTAAGATATATGGCTCAGAGTAAGCTCCAATAGAATTGCAGTTTGTGGCAATTATAAAAAATACAGCACAAGATCCTCTCAGTCCTATCCCCTTGCCTACCCACAAAACCCCTATTACTGAGAGAAAAAGAATAAAATACATAGTAGATAAGCATAATTTTGAAATTCAGTTGAAAACCAAAATACAAACAATATTTACAATAAATATACATCACTAATCCAACTCCAAATGAAGCCATCAGAAACCCTTCTTATCGTATCCAAATAGCTTCCATTAAGTGTTTAACCAGATGTAGGAGTTGGTCAACTACATAGGATTAGACCCAATTCACTAGCCAAGTAGATTACTGAATAAGGTAGCTTAGTAGACTATAAAATTAGCAACACATAAGTAATACTCAGAAAATAGCTAGTGAAATATATGCAAAGGGAGGTATCGAGATAAGGGAATATATTTCTACAGGCTTACAATTATAAAATAAGATTGTTTAACTTATATTCCCTTCCCTTAAAAAAGCCTGATATAACCTAATTTAAGCATATTAAAACCTTATAATTACTTGAATTAGTAGCACAACATAGCAGAGAACCGCAATACAATTTTCCATTTACCGAACTCACAAAATGTGCTAAAAACATCGAATAAGAAAATATTAACACCTATAAAAGCCAGGTCGATGGAGAACAGGTACGATTTTTGATATTGTATGACTAGAGCAAGGAGGACCCAGTTTGTATAAAACTAACCTTCAAGTTTGATCTATTAACCTGATTTTAATGGACAAGCCTCCTATTGCAACCACAACTTTTATATTATCATTAAAGTATATCTTAGGTGCCACAAGATGAACTAAAAAATGAATGAGTATACAAAACATTTTCATGTAGAGTAGTAACACAGCATAATAATACCCCAGAACATGAGTTCTGCAATCCTTCTGTAACTGAGAGTTATAGCAAGTTATATATAAAGCCAGGGATTTTTCAACAAGTTTACACAACATATAAAAGGACTGTCAACAGTTCAGGGCTCCAAGCTAAAACCACAGGCGAAAAAGGAACCTTAGGGGAGAGCCTGTTCTAGCTCTAAAACTAGGAAGCGGCTGTACAGATACAAAAAGAATTCTCACCTTTCCCAGCAGCAGAACCCAATTAGAAACTTGTTCAATGATCAAGAAGACAGTCCGGATGAAACAAATCTGAACCCAACACTCTTGAGCTGGAGAAAACGGTCCTCATGGAAGGAAGAGATGAAATAAAAATACTCACAACAAAACAAAACAAAAAAAGATATCAGCAAGTGACACAGAGCCTCCTTAACTCGGACACTGCACCACAGGTCACCAGGGGAATTACGCTAACATACTTCCAGCTTAGAAGGTGCACCAGCAAGGTGTTGATAAGGTTTTCACTCTCAAAGTTTCCCAGGCCAACCAAATCCAAAATAAGCATTCCTAGGATCAGCCGGCGAACAGCGGAAGCAAGTCTCAGTTCCAAATAAGCATTTTTAATAACTGGGAAGTTATCGACCATCATCAGTGGCCATTAAATATGATCAGAAATTACAGCTGTAGCCTCCAGTAAGTAAAACAATGCAGTCGGGTACTTTATTGATTAGTCAGAGCCAAGCCAAAGCACTTAGTGAAAACTGAGTCTGCTTCTTTGGGTGAGGACATAGAATATTTAATTTCTTTATAGAAGAAGGACAAGGAACATGGGAACTTCATTTGGAACTTGATTTTATGTGATATAAGGTCAGCACAGTATGGAGAAAGTTTGCGGTGCTTCTCTCTTATTTCAGGAGGTAGATCTTGAGAGATGACAATTGATTGATTATTCCATACAAAATTGTTTAGTTTTTTATAGGCTAAAAGAATGGCTTGCACATCTTGATGGTTAAGAAGTTTAACATAGATGGGTCTTGGGACTGAAGTAGTTTATTGTTTCCGCAGAGCTCTCTGTACTCTTTTAATGATGCATTCAGTTGGGGGGGCTTCTCTCATGTAGCAGGTTATTAAAAATGTGTGTAATGGTTTCAAGCAGGTGGTTTGATTCATATTTCTCAGATAAACCCATAATTATAAGGTTATTACACCTACTTCTAGCCTCTAAATCCAAAATTTTTGATTGAATGTCATTTATCATTTTATCTTTAATTTTCAGCTCATCTTTTAGGTGTTCAATCTCCATTTAATTTGTCTTGGATCTCCCTTCAACTAGTTTCAAACAGTCGACAATTTGGTTGATTGAAGTCCCGAAAGAGTTCATTTTATCAGACGGATCTTGTATAGCAGATTGCAGAGGTATCAGGGCACTTTTCAGCTCATCCACTTGAATTGTTCCATCGGCCTTCTACTTGCCTGGTTCCTTTGAGTGCTCTTGATAGGTTTTGGAAGTTCTCAGTCTCTTACGAATAACATCTTTTTCAGGAGAAGAAGATATAGACCATAATTTAGTTTTAGATGTTTGGGTATCCATATTTTCAGCTTCTTTTGGCATTTTTTAACTTTATTTTTGCCTAGATGGTCTTCTTGTGGTTGCTGTCTGTTGCTGTGGTGCTGAAGCCTTAGGCCTTTATAAATCCATGTGTATTTTCATTTTAGGTATTTGCTGAGCAATAAGTGTAGACCTAAAGTTCCAAGCTGGCAATTTTTAGGTTTTTCAGAGAGATCAGACCTAAATCAGATGAATCTTCATAGATAAAGGGTCTTCACTAAGGAATTGCTGATTTTTTTGTAGTTAACCTACTGAGTAGTGCAGGAGCTATGTGGAGAGGGTGCTTCTAGAACGACCACCATCTTGGAATGTACTCTTCTTACTTTTTGTCAAAATTATTTTCCTTTTGTTATAAAGCTTGTTGAGAATATGGCTCCACCATGTGGGTTTGTTTCTGGGATTTGACTACTTGTTCCAGGGCAATTGTATTGACAAAGTGCAGGAATCTTTGTGCTTGCACATTAGTGGTGGTGTAGGTATCACAGTCTATAGTTGAATCATTTGAATCACCTAGGTAAATGGTATTAGGTTTAATATTGAGTGATTCTAGCTCCTGTAGATTGTAGATAGGTGTTGTACCTTTCTTTTGTCATAGAACAAGTACTATAGCTAGCTAATATATGGTATGAGACTTTTCTGATGGCTATTTGGACATGAAAAAAACTCTACTGCATCATGCTGCTTTACCAGCCTTGATGTGAGCCTCTTCTGAATGTGGACTGATACACCTCCACCATTTTCCTCCTGCACAGTAGCTAGTCTAAAAGTGTGGAAGTCATTATAGTCTTATACTCCTGGAGTGGTCGCCACTATTTTAAACCATGTCACTACACAGACATCAATATGCTCCAGGGTGAGAAGGGTTTGTAGGTAGTGAAGTTTCTTGATCAGGCTCCTAGCATTAATCAGTAAGACCTTCATATTTTCCTTTGCTTGTTATGTTATGTTTGCAGGTTTATCAGGGTCGCATCACCTAAAAAAGGCACTATGGGGGTGGGCAATGTCTTTGCCAATAATCATAACCCTACAAGGGACAGATGCAAGCCATCTGTGTTGAAATAGTGAAAGAGCATCTTACGTAGTTGTTCCTAAGAAGATTCTAATCCTTTGGGAAGTCGTTAATTCACCTGAAAGGATTTGATCAGACTATGTCAGTCACTGAATTTTTGGATAAGGTATCTGCCACTATCAGTTGCTTCCCTAGAACATGCATTGTGTTTACACTGAGTTGTCCCATTTTAATCAACAGCTGTTGATGTCCCAGGAACCTTAACAAAAACATACATTTATTAGTGTCAATAACAGATTATGGTTTCTTTGTAAATGGAAATTATCTAGGCCCAATAGTTAACATGAAAATCATTCATGTGCCTACACTATTGTCACATAGTCCTTCTCAATTTGAGAATATCTCTTCTCATATCCAGAGGTGTAAGGGCTATTCTGGTGCTCAGTGCTGTCTTCTAATTTAGTACCACCCTCTTCAACTTCAGGATTAGGAGAAAAACAAGTCTCAGTCTAGCACTCCTAATTAAAGGAGCAAGCCAGCCAGAGTCATTCATCCCAATCTGCTTTGTGATGAGCACAAATAAAAAAAGCTTTGTTCCTGGATCTAGCGCCCCTAATGCAAGGAACAATCCAGGTCTGTTCATTCCAATCTGCACTCCTCAACTTTTAGTTGAGGAGTAAACAAAAACAAAAACTCTACTTCAGCTATAACACATTGCTTACTACATTTGTAACAAGCAATTTGTTACAGTTTATACCACATATTGAGTGCTAAAGCACTATAATTCAGATCAGAAATGCAAAAAAAAAAATGCTCTTTAATTTTAAAATGCAGCAAAATACTCCCTTCATTTGTAGCAAGCAGCTTACTCCAGTTTATGCAGCACACAGAGTACTTAAGCAGTTTTGGTTCAGACCACAAATGCAATAGCAACATTAATGAATGCTGGTAGACCTGATTGAGACCTCTAACACTTTGCACCCAGGGTGCATTGCCCTTCGTTCTACTCTAGCTATGTATATAACAGTCTTTGTTATTATTATGGACCAGAAAGATACAGGCTTTAGTGTGCCTTCAGCTTTTTATAACACCATAACTGCTGGCATCTGCACTGACCATAGTCAGTTTACTGACATAATTGTCAAGTAGTGGTGTGAGCACTGATATACAACTGACCTGCTTGAAAGTCTGCTCTTGGGCATTGTACTATTTCCATGCTAGATTTTTTTTTTCTTTAGTAGCTCTGATAGAGGATGATTAGCAGCTATAGCATGAACTTACTCAGATAGTTTACTATGCTCAACATTTGTCAAAATTCCATGACATTACCTGGACTTAGTAACTCAGTCACAACTTTTTTTTCACTTGGATGTGAGCCATACCTCACAACTGTACAGATTTTCACAAAATGTCCAGATTTTTGCCCATATTTCTGGTCTATTTTCCATAAAATTGTGGTTGTCTGGCAAATTATTGGCAAATCATTGAGGAATGAAATCAGAAAATAATGACAGACATTTGAATTTCAGACTTCATACCCTTCGGAAAATGTATGTTAAGGTAAAATCTATTGTTCTATCAACTTGCTAAGTTTGTAAGAGCAATATTTAAAAATTGTCCCTATTTTTTAGACATTGTTATGCCATTATGTATGGCTTTGTCCAGATTTACTGCTCTAAGAGGCTGAGAAGTATGATTTGATCTAGTGCACTCTCCAGTAATACTAATGTACAGAATACCAGATTTCATTTTTAAAAACAGCATTTTTCTCTTGCTTAGGTTAAGCTCTGATTTTTCAGTGGTGAGAACTATGGCATTTCACCTGTTATCATGTGACTATTAGGCCAGAACTATAAAACATCATCCATTGTGACCACCATGCCTTTGTGGTCTTTTAGGAGGGAACTCATTCCATGCTGAAACATTTCAGGTGCAGAAATAATTTCAAAAGGTAATTATTGAAACCAGAATCATCCTGCTGGAGTAATAATAGCTAGGGTGTAGTGAAGTGGACAGCATCCCCAGGCACAATGTGTAATATATATATATTTTTTCTCCATGCAAATATATATATACATGGGACAGAAGACCTTGAGGTTATTAGGAGCTGGAGCTCCTCTTAGAAGAAAGAAGTGCTAGATCATAGAAGTCACTTTTTTTGCTTTACAACCTAGTGTTGTGGTGAGTTATAATGGGGAGTGGCACTGTGTGCCAAACAAGCCAGCTACAGTTCTACTTTTGTTTGTTAGAATATTGGGTATTTGCAAAAAAAAAAAAAAAAAAAAAAAATAGTTGGTGTCTCTAACATATATACCATCACTGCAGCAGTAAGCATAGCCACTATATCTTCCAATGTAGACAGGACAAATTTGCTCCTTTGACTGCACAGGTCAACACAAAGTCTCAGATTGCAGTTGTGCTATATTGCTGCTCCCATTTGATATTATTATGTAGGTTTGGCTATCATTTCCAAAACTCCCATGGACTCGCCATGATTTAATTCAGCTTATACCTTAGCATTGAGTTTAGGAAAGGTACTTGTACTTTAGTGAGAGTGTAACATTAGGTTTCAGGTGAATGTTTATTAGTTCACACTTAAGGATCCCAACACCACCAAAGACATCAGCACAAATTTCTTCAAGTTTGGAAATCAAACCAATTGTTACATTTGCTGGTACTGCTCAACAAATTATTTACATGAGGCTACAACAATATATAGATTTGAAACTCTTATTTGTGCCTTTTCCATTTAGTTATGGCTAGGAACTTCCCCAGATGTCTGATTCCCACCTGAGCTGAGTACTTCCGTTTTTGCTTTGACAAGCTGGGGATATTCTGAAATGCTGAACACTTTAATCTTTCTAACAGCAGTAAAATATTCAATTTCATACTTACTTCCTTAATTCATTATCTAACCTTTATTTACTAGGTTAGTCCCACTAGGCTAGAGGCCTTTTTTAAGGGGAGACCCAAAGTGGTATTTATACTAGGAAGTTAGTCAAGGGCATCAGTAAACATGCCCTACTCTTTTTTGAAAGGTGCCATGGGATCTTTCACATCAATCTGAGCTACCACCAACACAAGCACATGGGACCTCAGTTTAAGATCTCATTACTCTGGTACCTTCTACTTTTCTCATCTCTGGCTCATTAGATACTCTTTTATACATAATGAACTTTTCCTTCTTGCATTCATTATTTTTACTTTCAGTTTAGCATTTATACTAGCCTGTCTCCCATACTTTATCCTCTACCTGTTCTAAGTTTTTTGCTTCCTTTCACTCACATCTTTCATCACTCTCATATGTGCATTTTCCTTTCTAAATAGTTCATACTGATTTGTGGTTTATCTTTCTCTAATGTTATGCTTGGCACTACCTGGGACTGTA
Source organism: Protopterus annectens (assembly GCF_019279795.1). NCBI lineage: Eukaryota > Metazoa > Chordata > Ceratodontiformes > Protopteridae > Protopterus > Protopterus annectens. Next base: position 1,635,481,012 of record NC_056733.1, read on the forward strand.
GTGAAACTTTGCATAGGCATTATATTAGAAAATTCTATATCTTATCTGCTCATCTTCAGAGCCACCAAAGTCACAGTATTCTACCAGATTGTACAAATGTCACTCACACAAATGCTTCAAAGCCAACTTCCTTTTTGAACACCTTTATGGAAACATGCTGTTTTATATATTACATCATTTAGGCGTATCTAGATTTGCCATCATTGCCTTAAATGTTAAGGCTTGCCCCTCAGTAAATGTGAACCGGGGTTTGACTTGTGACACCATCTTTGTAGGACCAGGAGGGAGGGAGAGGACTGGAGGGGGGTGGCCCACTTGTTTTTCCTGGGGTCGGATGGTATCAGTCACCTTCTGAGTACATACAGAAGTGCAGTTTTTCTGGTGGTGTCCAGGGAAACCACGTCCCATACTTGAAAGCAGGAGCAGCACTGCTTCCTAACAGCATCCCTTGTGTAAGGGTAGGACAATCAAAGTGAACAGCCCATTGCCTATCTCCCTTTGGCTCTGTTAGGTGGGTCTGCATGAGGAATGCAGTGCTTATATGAAAACCCTTCAAACTACGCTAATGACTCTTTGCTTCCTATAGTCATGCAAATCTGTGCTACAAGCATGCACTAGGCTTGTACAACTGTGTCCTCTATACAAATATGACATTTCCAATATTATTTTAATCGTATTCTCTTCACTTTTCAAAGGAGTGTTTACCCGTGAAGCATAGAACAAGTTCAGAGCAGAAGGGAAGATAAATATTCCATGATACATACTAGAGAGCATAAAACAAACTAAAAAGAGAAAGTTATCCTGTTATAATTACTACAACAATCACATTTTAATTGCATGAGTAACCATGCGAAGGCCTCTGTTCCTGAACATCCAGTTTTGTGGAGCTGTTTAACTTCACATAATTCAATGGCCATTCTCATGGACTACAGGCTATTAACTGGGATTTCTAGCAAAACTGAAATATAATTAGTGAAGAGTCATGTAGTACATTGTTTCATTTATTTATTAGCATCTGCTTGTATTAAGCTGAGAAGTGTAATTACAACACTCAGCCAGCTGACCCAACTACCTTAGTTCCACCAATAATTAAGAAAATCATTGCTATCCTACGTGTGTTGTTCAGCATCAGAATCAACTGGATGGCTGTCAGCCAAGCCAGTGATGTTGCTGTCACTGTTAATAAAATCAGTGAGACAGCAACAAACATGACACCTACCGGGCTATGAACTTTTCTTCATAACTAGAACAATGTTGCAACATTAATCCTTTTACAGTGATAAAAAGGCAGGAAATGATCAAATATGAAGTGTTGCCACTGACAAACTCCATTTTTTTTGTAACTTTCCTTTCCATCTTTCCACTCTTTTTTCTGTTTAACAGTTACTTGCCTCATGCGATTCATAATAATATATTTTATTTTTCTGCCTTGTTTGCTGTTATTTAGCTATATTTTAAAACAATTATTTGTCATACTCAGTTTCCATTGAGGTCACTGCACTATTATGTTTGCCTCTGTGACACATTCCTAATAATGTAATAATAATGCTGGCATATCTTTCATTATTTCACTTCATTCCTCCTTCTACAGAAAAAAGAAAATGTCCAAAACATATCATAATTTATGATTCACATTACAGTAGCCCAGGAAAAATGCAGAATCATGAGGGACTACATATATTAATGTTGTGCAGGTCAGGATTTTAATAATCTACCAGCATAATTACAGCTGTGATTGAACATATTTCTTCTTCATCTACTGTTAGAAAATGATGAAATTGTAAAATTGTATTTTTAGAAATCCAGAAAGCTGGGAACATATCTGGATCATAATGCTTTATTACAGACTTTCAAGATTTTGTCTGTTTGGGCACTGGGCTTTCATATCATGGCAATGATATGTGCTATCAGTGCTAGACTGATTGAATGTGATTGTGCAAACCTGAAGGGGGTTTCCTGGAATGCATGGGGCAGTATTGAGAAGTTGTGAGTTGTCTGTGATACTAACAAGACACACTTGTTCCTGTCCTATATGTATGTGTGCAATTGGTATGGAAAATACATGCAACAGACTAATAAACACTATTTCTGGTATCCAGTGTCTGGTGTCTTCAATACATCATGGAGCATAAAATGTTGTCAGAAGATGAATACTTTTAGTTATAGTTTGAAACACCACCAAAGACATGAAGAAGCAATCAAATGTCAAGACATGTGGGGTAATGTGCAATTGTGTCATAAGATACGCTACCAACAATTGTACTGACATCTTGGCATGGTGCTGACTCAGATGAGTTGGCTTCTGACATAAAAAAGGAAGATAACGACAAAAAGAACATTAAAATAACATATTTCAGTCTACTAGCGCTATTTGATTTTGCCCAAACATTAGCACAGCCAATACAGGAGCAAAAATGTGCTTGCTACTGAATATCAGCAAATTAGGACAATAAAGACCAAAGTATTCGTGGAAACATCTTACTTTACTTTAATTTACTTTACTTTACTTTATGCTGTGGACAGAGATGTTTAGGCTGTTTTTTGACACTCTTTACCCCCACTGCTTGTTGATCATTACTCCCCTCCTGGCCAATTGGCCCATCGATTACTCGTCATGTGGATGAGACACAGACAGCAAGAGTTCACTCCATTGACCTGATGCAGCTTTCTCACAAATATGGACTGTTATTAATTATTTTGTTAGTCTTTTCAGCCGTGACCAAAATGAAGAGATGAATTAGTGATAGTGGTAATATAATACGCAGAAACTCGTTATAGCCTTAACATGTATAGTTAATTATGTTTAGATGAGTGCTACAGTTCTGTAACTCCTACAGCATCAACCAAAACTCTCAAGCACCAAGGATTAAAAATCAAAGCACTGTCCTTTAAAAATCAGAGCAGATGACCAGAAATAGGACCACCTTCTTATTTTTTCACAATAGGTCTTTATATACTAGACTCCATATAGTTAGTGGTAGTGAATTCTTGTATGAGCTCACTTATTATATTTAATAAAGTATGTATTCATAAACAGATCTGACTTTATGATCTACATCAAAAATTTAGGAGGTACAAGGCCAAATCTGAGGGACAAAATCATAACAGTTGAGAGATGCAGCAGCAGCAGCCATCAATGTGTGTGCTTTCAGTCTGCATAAAGGCATTGGTATGGAACAGTTCTGTTCAGTCAGCTGAAGACTGTTTGATCAAATTTCATTTTGTGAGACTTAATGCGTGGAAAGTTATAGTTTGACAGATTCTGACAATTGTTATACTATCAACCCCAAGGATTCATAGCATCAAAGTGCATAAGTGTGTGTGAAATGCTCCAGGTGCTACATGGTGGTGAATAGAGAATAAGGCTTGAACCCTGCACCTTGGACCCAGGTGGCAAGAGCCTGAATTCCCTACACACCACCATTTGTAAAAATGCTGCAGATTATTCCCTCATACTTGTTCTGTTCCTCATAAAGTCTGTGGTTTCTGTATTTTTGTGTCCTTGCAAAGTCAGTAGTACATTGGTGCAGTGGTAGCATTGTTGCCTGACAGCTACATGTTCTCTGGTTTGATTCTTGCCTGGGGTGACTTACCTTCTGTGTGGAGTCTGTATGCTCTCCCTGTTTTTGTTTCCTGTAGTGTCCTCCCATCTTACAAAGACATGTGTCTGTCTGGAGTGTTTCTCCCTGGGCCTCTGCTAAAAATTAGCTTTTGTTCCAAGTCTGACTTACCTGGTTAACAAATGTTAAAAATGACACACATTTGAATATCAGACTTCATATTCTTCAGAAAGTGCATGGTAACACAAAAGCTTTTATTCTAGCAATTTTCTGAGTGTGCAAGATGGATATTTGAAATTTGTCCCTATTTTTGGGACTGTATTCCCCATTATTGGCTTCATCCAGGTTTTGTGCTAAGGTTGAGAGCTATGGTAAGAACTGAATCCACTGTTTGGGGGCTATATTCCCCCATTACTGGCTTTGTCCGGGTGTTTTTTGCTAATAGGTTGAGAGCTATAGTGAGAACTAAATTCACTGAATGTTTGGGGGCTGTATTCACTCATTATTGGCTTTGTTCAGGTGTTTTGTGCTAAGAGGTTGACAGCTGTGCTATGGTGAGAACTGAATTCACTAAATGGTAGTCATTTAAGTTTCCATCTTCCTCTTTCACAATACAGCTGATTTGGCATAGTGGTATGTTGCTCTGACTGTTTTGCACAGGGTCCCCTGGGTTCAAGACGTGGCAGTGAAATGTATGGTGGTAACACAGCATTTTATTCTAGCAACTTTCCAACATTATACAAGCAATGTTTAAAATGTGTCCCTGGTTTTTGATCTTTTGCCCCCCCCCCAATAAATTTTGGCTTTTTCCAGATTTCTTGTGCTGCAAAGTTCAGAGATACAGCTGAGTGTCATGTAGATTTTACAAGGAGCTGAGAACTGCAGGGAACAAAAGTTTAGTGCTGCTTATGCTAAGTCAGCTTGCATTGTTAATAGCACAACAGGTAATGTACTTGCGTTTGATGCAGAAGGTTGTGGGTTCTACTCTCACAGTAATTAGATGCATTGCTGATACTGTACTGTGTTGTAAAGGGGGTGGATGCTGCAGTCCTTTTTTGGCAAAGATACCTAGTAACTATGAACCTGTTATCAGTTTGCTATCCATTCCCTATTTCGGTATTACTAGCTTGTCATTTTTTTAATGCATGCAACATAGGCAATTTATTTTTCAAGGGCAACAGGCACTTTATTTGTAGATGAAACAATGACATATAAAGTTGTTTTCTAGCAGCAACCTCTTTATTAGTTACAGATTTCTTTAATGTGGATTTTACTACTTCAGAGATTGTGCATATTTACTGATACTGCTGGACTATAGAAGGTTGAGTAGACTTTTTATGACGGAAATGTTCTGAATTGGGCAGTTTTGTCATTGGTGTATGCATTTTGTTTCATTGTTTACTGGAAAAATGTTCAAAACAATAAATTTAAAATGCCCTCTAACAACTGCACTGAAATGTTCAAGGAATATAATGTAATACAGTCAGGAAGGTGTATCAAAGAGCATGTGTATGTTTCATGTTCAAGGGGCTATGATTTTGAAAACAGCCCAGAGTTAATCTTTATCTGCCACTGGCAAAATGTATTTTCTTTGAATGTGGGTTTCAATGCTGTTTCAATGCATGTTAGTTTCAAGGACAGAGAAGTTTTAATGCTAAGTCTATTTTCATTGTGAGACTGCATTGCTTTGTTTAACAGATATCTATTAGGGTTTGTGCTGCAAAATGCAAAATAAAACTTTCAAATGAAATCTAAATCATTGCAGAAGTAAAGCAGTATGCACATTACAGTGTTTATGGTAAATGGGGCAAAATAACCAAGGAATGGGACATTGGAATGTCTGCAGGGGGGAGGCTCCATTCGACCATGATTTTGTGAGGGGGGGGTAGTATACTCAGACAGCCCCGGTTGAACTATACCTCTCAGTTGTCCATATGTTTGCAGAATGAATAGATATTTGGTTCTTATTTTTGGTTTGTTCCTCATAAAATTTGTGGTTTTCTAGCAAATCATTTAGGAATGAAGTCACTAAATGATAGACATTGAGTTTCAAACGTCATAACCTTCAGAAAAATGCATACTAATGCAAGACCTGTTAGTCTATCAACTGTCTTAAGTTTATACAAGAGCAATTTTTAGTAGTGTTTCTATGTTTCCCCAATATATTTGGCCTTGTCCAGATTTCCTGCATTAAGAGGTTGAGAGGTATGTGCAGATCGCTTTGTAGAATTAGGAATATCCAGACCTCTCCATTGTCCCCAATTCTGTCTCAAAATGTTGCTCTCCCCTAATAATCCCTCCTCAAAATGGCAATTTTGGAAGAAACCATGGAGAGTTTACAATTATATATAACTGTAATGATCAGAGTTATAGATTACTTTTATTTCAGAAATGCATGTAGATGCTCTTATTTTGTTAGCTGCTCAAGTTAACAGTGCTAATACTAAAAAGGTGTCCCTTTTTTGACAGGTTCCCAGCTGTATTGTGTGGCAACTTTATATTTTTACATCACATTTTGGTCTGTAAAATTGTGGTTTTCTGGCAAATTAGTGGCAAGTCATTAAAGATTGAAGTTAGAAAATAATGACAGACATTTGAGTTTCAGATTTCATACCCTTCAAAAAATTTGTACTAATGCAAGACCTACTACTGTTCTATTATCTTAGTTAATAAGAGCAATATTTTAAATTTGTCCTTATTTTTGGGCCTGTGTCCCACTTCTAGTTCTATGTATGGCTTTGTCCAGATTTGTTGCTCTGAAGTTGAGAGGTATGAGTGTCAGAGCCATCACTGTCAGCCAGAGACATTTCACATTGTGACATACTTGTTGCACCCCACGCCCCATTGTAGTGCCTCTGTATGTGTCCAAGGAAGGCAAGGAGCAGTTATGCAGTGTAAGTGTGCAGAGTATTCCCCCATCCAAGGTAGACCACAAGTACGACCGTGGCTTTTCATCTGTCCTTGATTTTGCAGAATGTTCTGGTTTACTGTCATATTTTTATACTGTTGATTTATGCTTCTTATTATTCAGGAAATGCATGCTGTCACAGTGCCCTGTTGCTCTGTTTAAGTAGCAATGATTTAATGACCATCAGGTAAGCTTGTCGTAGATTGTAAGATGCAAGTAAGCTTTAATAATCATACTGTTAAAGAATTACCAGCATTGAAAGCCTTTTCGTTGTTGCCATGCCGAGAATACTTACATAACTAGATAATGTATAAGTCTTGGGTATTGAAATGCATATGACAGTATTTGTAATAAAAGGACAGGCTTATAGTATTTTCAGAAGCTCATTACATTTTTTGGAGACTTGCAGTCATCTTTTGTTGGAGACTTGCAGTCATCTTTGCAGGCTTTACCAGTAAACTAAACAGAACGCCAATCTATCATGTCTGGTCCATAACTTGTGCAGTAATTCTTTAAGCAATTTATCTTGAGCTTGTTTCTTCTTTGCTGCTCATTTTTTACTTTGATCATGTCTTCCCCATGAAACAAGTAGATAGTTGTGTCAGGCAGCAGGTTGTTTTTGGATAAGACACATTTTTACAAGTGGGGGTATCACAGAGATTGCTACTTTCAGCATGTTACTTGGTAATTTTATAAAGCTGAATATAAATTTATAATTAGAACTGCAGTGCAAGGAGTAGTGGTTTGAGTTGAGTGCTGCTTGTTTTTTATACTTGATTTTGACTGGCATTCCAGTAATGTATTTAAAAAGTAATTTATTTTTCATGCCTCACAACCTGTTTCCATCTGGATATTAAGTAAGTTGTCATGTAGCCAATGCATTGAAATATTTTTTTCTTCTACACTTCATTTTGTCTTGATTGGACTCTCCTAATGACTGTTTGGCACCCAGGGCAGCGTATTTAATTAAAGTTCCAGTTGTTGTGGTTTTGAGCATAGCTCCACCCCTTTCCAGTTGGCCACACCCCTTCCAATTGGCCCCACCCATTCAGCTGTCTCCTGCAGCCCTCCTTTAATTTGAAGTCACCAGCCACCACTGTGTTTCACTACATAAGCCTAAAAGATAAAAGTAAGTTTTTTTATTTTGGCTTTATAAGAGCTGAACTAGACTATATAAGGTTAAAACCATGGGATCATGAACAATAAGAAGATGCCTGATTTTTTTTCATATTCTTTGACTAATTCACACAAAGGTAGTTGTGATTAGCAGTCTATGAAACAGGACTAGGCACTGAGCACTTGCATACAAGCAGGACAATGTGAGGTGAGCAAAAATGACAATTCAGGCTACCATGATTGAGAAATTCTGATCTGAGCTTGGTATGATTATAGCAAGTAACTGTAAGTCTAAGCCAAGAACAAGCAGCTTATTTGTAATACCTAAAACATGAATGCATATACCAGTATAGATCACAAAGCAGTAGATTCTTTTAAATCTTTTACTATGACTTAAACCTTGTCTGCGATATAAATAGGACCTGCTGGAGAGATAGGTATGTATACCAGAGACTACCCCATCTATGGAACAGGCTCCCCATCCATGTGAAGCAGAGTTCCTGCTTAACCCAAAGTGCAACTTGGACAATTGGATGGGAAAACGGAAATTCATCCCAGGTTTGGTACCTATGTCTCTAATGGACAAAGGTAACCTGTAAATGGTTCATCTCATGCTTACACTTATCAAGGGTATCAGAGTTTGTCAGAGATATGGGATGCATGACTAGACTTAAAAAGGCCTTTGTAGTCCTAAGCCTAGTAAACACCTATGAACCTATAAAACAGTCATATGAAGTGTGTCACTACAATTTAGTATACAGAATCAGCTGAGAAGAGTAAGCACTCCCTTACAGTGGTTTACAAATATATAACACTGCAGCTTAATAAATATAGCAGGTTGTCCATATGGATTTCAACAATGTAAGCTGGTATAATGAGAATAAGTATGTATTATAAGCAGTAGCAAGCGACTTGTGTGCAGATGTTCTACATCTACAAAATGTCCATACTTTTGGCAAATGTTCACTATTTCAACAATGCAATACATGGTAATGGTTAATAACTGCAACAAAAGGAAAAATCTTCAAAATATAATATGGAAATATGAAGATATATGAGAGGTGGCCAAACTGAGCCCACATCAGGGAAAAGCAGGACAAGGTAAGTTGACACACTACTAATTCATGAGTACAGCACACAGGGTGCTATAGAATCCAACCCAAAAATATATAAGCAAATGTCAAATATGTTACATTGGCAGAATGATATATAATGTCCACAGAAATGACCATGTATAAATCACGCATGCACGTAATATGCAATCATGTAACATCAACATACATAAGTAAGCTTGCTAAGAACTTTAAACACATACACATATCTTGTCATGCCAGAGTTGAATAAACAACCGCAGGTGTATGTCATGCACCCTGCTCATTACTGAGCAGAGCACATGCCTGTGAACATCATTACAGCACATCAGCCCTTGTTCAGTGAATGCTGACATGTTACAGGTACAATTGTGTGTCACTATGGATCAGATATAGTGCACAGACATGTACAATCAATTAATTTGTACAACTATTTGTGGAAGGTGTGAACTTATGTTATCAAGCAATGCATGTGGAAATGTAAGAAAGAGCAAACATGGTGTAATGTACTGCTACAGAATAAATTATCAGTAACAATGTGCATACATTAATGTTGCATTTGTGTTTGATGGTGTCAGAAATGTAGGATAGCTATTACATACCTGTATATGACTCTACAGGGCATCAGCATTGCCAATACATGGCACACAACATTACATCATGCCAGTGGGACATCATGACAACTGTCATACAAAACTCATATGAAATGGCATGTCATTCTGTTGCACATACATGATATGGCCAAACCATACAACAGTAGAAGGGCTGAACTATGGACAACACTTGTCTGTTATTTGCCCTCAGTAAAACACATGTTTATAGGCCAGTTTTGCATAGCATTAGCTCTAGGTTAACTGGTACAATGCATGGACAGCTGAATGTGAATGGAAAGTGTAATTTGTTAATGTGTGTCATGCATACAATGAAACATAATTGCATGTCACATGATGAATATAACACATAAGCATGTCAGGTACATGGTATGCATGCACAAAAGTGCATATACAGTCCAGTCAATTATGTGGCAATCAACCTGCTGACAGCATAAGGCAATTGGAACACACAGACAATACTTATGGACTGGAGGGACCAGGTTGATGAGGATGAGCCTCATGAATGATCTCCCGGACTATCTCCCTGAATGAGTCACACATAGTTCATGCCATATCCTGGAAGAAGTTCCCAATCATATTCCTCATTTGTTTTCAGAACACATTGGTCAGACCCTCCGGGATCTCTTCCTGATAATCATCTCTGTTCCAGCCCTGGCATCATTGTCTCTGTGGTACAGTAGGTATGATGGCTTGGGCAGTTGGGGGTCCAGCTTCCTCATCATCATAATCATCAATGTCTCCATCTGAGGAATTCTAGTAGTGGTCTGGCATGTGCTTGCCATCATTGTCTAATAGGTAAATGACTATGGGACCCATTCTCTGTCAAGATGAATTACAAAATATGACAGAAATGAAAAGCAAATGTGCATCACACATATTATTCCCATGAAAATCATAGCAGAACTGAGTATGAAACTGATGTGCATATCTGCAATCTAATATATTTAATTAACATAACATCCACTGGTGACTTCTGAAAATGCAAATATGAGACTGAGTAGCATACATCAAACGTCTTTAATACACAGTTTAATTATAAATAATGTACACATTAATGAGTAGCACAGTTTTAAACAGCATTGCTGCTAGTGAATGCCTCATAATGCACATAACACACTCCCTATGTCACTTTATCTATAGTTATGGACGTGACGAATAACAAAGCATGTCAGGGGGAAATATCCATCACCAATGTGAGCAGGACATCAACTGAATATCTGAATACTGGCCAACACAAAGGAAGGCAACCATAAACAAATTAAGCACATGTAACATATCCTGACATTTAAATGGAGGCATGCATAAAACTGCTCCATGCCACATTAAAATAACTGAACTTTGAAAGACAAATATGCTGTAAATGTCAACATAACATTCGTCACAAATCTGTGTACACATGTAGACAATAGCCTTAATTTCGACCACCACATGGCCACAGTGGTGAAGTAATCCTTTTGTATTGCACAAGTTATAAGTAAGGGCATGGCAGCCAAGCCCAAGGAGATCATTCACACTGCAGTCTGCCCTTATCACTACAACCATGGTGTAGAGTGCTGCTTTTAGTATGTACCTGACCTGGCACAGGCAGCCAAGCCCAAGGAGATCATTCACACTGTAGTCTGCCCTTATCACTACAACCATGGTGTAGAGTGCTGCTTTTAGTATGTACCTGGCCTGGCACAGGCAGCCAAGCCCAAGGAGATCATTCACACTGCAGTCTGCCCTTATCACTACAACCATGGTGTAGAGTGCTGCTTTTAGTATGTACCTGGCCTGGCACAGGCAGCCAAGCCCAAGGAGATCATTCACACTGCAGTCTGCCCTTATCACTACAACCATGCTGTAGAGTGCTGCTTTTAGTATGTACCTGGCCTGGCACAGGCAGAAATTAGAGCCACTTCAGAGCTTAAATAAACAAAGAATACAAGGCGTAAGAAACATGCCTTATGCAGATGGCTTTAAACACATTTTTTTCTACTCACTCTTGTATATATTTCTTATATATATTTCTGAGGGGTGACATTATGATTCATTAAATGACATCTACAACCACACCAGTTATGAATCTCCTGCATATTCATGTCAAACTGTTCCAGAAATACAAGGTCATAGGACCACAGTTTTATCTGTGACTTAAAAGAACATGATGGAGAGACAGATATGTGTTCCAAAGAGTACACCTCCTATGATTAAGCTTGAAATCCAGATGTAGCTGATTTTGTATGTTATATAATTTAAGCACAACATGGAGCAATGTAAGGTGATTTGTAATTTTACACAGGAACTAACAAGCATGTCCATTATAGGCAAAAGTACCTTATAAATGCCTGTACTTCAATGTCCTATTTGTAAACAGGACATCATTTTTTTGTGAAAACTTGTATATGCTTAGAAACACCAACCAAAGTCATTAGCATTGTAAACATCTATGAATGTAGTGATCTACAGATTGTACTGCCTGCAGGTAATGATACATATGAACAGCGACAAAGTGTCATTGTTAAAATGAAAAGAAAGTGATATGTTGATATTGTGGACAATAGACAAGCCATATGACAAACATATGAGACAGGCAGCATGATAACAGGCTGAATACTCATCAATATAATGAATACAACAGTAACAAATATTTTATATTTTCAATCACCCCAGTCTGTGACAGGTGAGAAGGTAGTACATGTAATATATATGAGTGTGTAGCGGGAAATATGTTTAAGGCCTTCTGTGTAAGCCATGTTTGTTATCCCTGGTATTTTTTGTTTAAACTGAGGACATTGTAGTTTCTGCATAGGGGGCTGGTATAATGATTAAGGTGTTTAATTCACACACACAAGATACACTGTTTGATTCTCACCTTTGGCAGTGAAATTAGTTAAACTTAGAATTTAACCATCTGCAAATGTATATGGATTAGGTAGGCAACCCAGCACCCCAATATAGTCTATACAGATCACACATATTCCCATCCATGAGGGGTTAATTGTGTACACCTGCATTGCAAGTATTAATACACAGTTCACCTACTATCTCTGTCATGCATGATTATCATGGTTGTATGTTCAACTGTCACTGCAGTCTTGTGTGACACTCTTACCTATATTACCACTTCATATGTTGTCACCAGGTAAGGTTTAGGTACATATCACTCAATCAGCACACAGCAGTGGCTCAGTAGCTCAGTGTGATAAGCAATATATATGTTGTTCATTTTGACACACACAGACCGTGGTTTGAATTCAGGGACTCGTACTAAGAAAACTGGCTCACAGATAGAACCCACGGTGTGAAAGTAGCTGACTCCAAGTCAGACTATCAACAAGTCATGAGTGGAGACCCACAGGGTTCGGTCCTGGGTCCTCACCTGTTTGGTATCTACTTCACTGAAGTCCATGCCAACATGAAGGGTCTCTGGCTGACAAAGTTCACAGACGATTGCAAGTTGGGAGCTATTATTAACTCTCCAAACAATGTTGACATCCTCCAGAAAGGCCTCACTGAGACCAACAACTGGTATCTGAACAATGGCCTTAAACACAATGCCAAAAATATGTCATCATCCCCTTTGGGAAAAACCCAGTTGCCATGAATTACCACATCAATGGTAGTCCACTGAACACAGAAGCAGTTATAAGAGATCTGGGAACAAAGGTTGACAGCAACCTCTCTTTTGACCACCACATTGCCACTGTGGTCAGAAAGTCCTTCTATGTGGCACATCTCATTACTAAGGGTTTTGAATCCAGGAAAAAATAAGTCATTGTCACCCTCTACTCTTCCCTCATTAGGTCAATCATCGATTACAATGCCCAATTTGGCATGCACAATAGACACCTGCAACAACTGGGGAGGCCACAAAATTACCTCACAAAGAGGATCCTAGGCCTTTAACACTTGTTGTACATGGACAGACTCAAAAAACTCCAACTATTCTCTTCTCATATTGCCTACTTAGAGGCGATCTCTGCTTGACTTACAAAAACATGTCTGACCCAGCTCTGTTTGAAATGCTACCTCTAAAGAAATCCCAATCCCTCTGCACCACACATTTCAGAGACCTCAACCTCATTACCACAATCAACAGAACATGTTGGAGGGACAGGTTCATAACCCAGAGACTGCCCATGCTATGGAATAGATTTCCCATACATGTCAAGCAAAGCACCTCACTGGCCCTCTTCAAGAGAAATCTTCTTAAGTGGATAGGAAATAGAAAATTCACCCTGGGGATCACTTCAGTAGCTCTGCTTGACAGAGGCACTGGGTACTAAGATCAGGTAGCATGATGCCAGGGTAGTCCTATGGGCTAGGCTTGTAAAGGCTCCAGGGCCATTAGCCTAGTACACACCTATGAACCTATGAACCTGTGATATATTATAGTAAAAGATAAGTAGTACTGACTATTTATAGAAACAGTTATGCGTTGTTAGCAGATTTTCTACCCACAGGACTTACAGACAAATAAATGTCTGTAGTAGCTGTATGAAGGATATAGTAATGTCTGTGTCCAGATGTAGTAGTGTTTAAACAGCATTTCTCAGCAAGGTGATAAAATGACAGGACGTACAGTACTATCCCAAGTTAATAAGACAAATTAAATGGTCTATTCTTGGTATGGCTGTATAGCTGGTGTGTCTGTGAATGTCTGCTAATAGTCTAACCCCATGCCTGCCAGTGATGACAGAATAAGTATAAACTCTCTGTACTGTGCATGATACATGTCTCTCAAGTGTCACGCTGTCATGGATAGTGATCACTGTTGCCGAAAACCTTGCACATTGATATAAACCATGCTCACACAACATCAGAGCAGAGTATACCTTGGTAGTCAAATATGTTCCCCTAACATGTAATAGTCCCCTGTAGTTATGTACTTATAGGTGTTATGGCTTGGCCAGTACCATCCCATCTGGATAGCTTGAGAGGTATGTACATGCTGCAGAAGCTATAGGGAACTTCTAGACATAAAGTACTGGCAGACCTGTAGAGTATTGAGCAGTACTGTTGTGAAAAACATAGCCTATAAAGTTGGTAATGGAATGTTTTTTTCTCCCCCACCTCTTATCCGCATCACAAATTATTATTCTTATACGACGGATATGGTTCCATTTTCAAATATGTTGTTCTCAAAACCTAATGTTGGGCCTTGTGTTGTATTACTGATTATATATAACGGTTGCATACTAACATAACTTCTTGAAATACCAATGTTGTTGGCCTTCTGCCATAACTAACAAATAAAAACGACCACCAACCACAGTGAGCACCAAGGTCCTTCCAAACAAATGTTCAAAACATACAAAAAACAGCAGGTGGACCCAGAAACGACAGTAAGGCTTGCAGATGAACCTGTTTTTTAATTCACCAAAACTAAGGACATAAGCGCTTTTGTAGCATCACTACTTCATCAGATGTAAATCACATTAACAGAACCCTTCCTTAAATACCATTGGAATAAGTCACATGTATCACATCATTTGTTCATAGGTTCATAGGTTCATATTAGGCTATCTGCCCTGGGGCATTTATAAGCCTAGCCCGATTGTGTTTGGCTTACGCCACCCCTTGATTTGAGTATACTGTGCCCTTTTTAAAGTTTAGTTTACTGTGCCTCTGTCTAATAGTGACACGGAAGTAATCCCTGGGACAAACCTACGATCCCCCATCCACTCATCAAGATTCTTCTTGAAGAGAGTCAGTGAGGTGCTCTGCCTAACATGAATTGGAATTCTATTCCAGAGCGAAGGGAGTCTCTGGGTTATGAATCTGTCCCTCCAGCATGTTCTATTTATTTCTGTGCTGAGGTTCAAGTCCCTCAAGCACATGGCTCCAAGGGATTTAGATTTGCTGAGGTGGAGAATGTCCATTAATTCTGGGTTGGACATAGCTTTATATGTCAGGCATAGATCACCTCGAAATAGGCGGTATGCAACTGAGTAGAGCTGGAGTTTTTTTAACCGAGCAGCATATGGCATCTGTTTGAGTCCCTTGATCCTCCTGGTGAGGTACTTTTGGGGTCTTTCTAATTGCTGCAGGTGTCGGGTAAGGTACATCCCAAAGGGGGCATTGTATTCTATGATGGGCCTGATGAGGGATGAATAAAGGGGCACGATTACCTCTCTTGATCTAGATGTGAATCCTTTCATGATGAGGTGGGCTATGTAGAAGGTCTTTCTAACCACTTTGGCAATGTGGCTGTCAAAGGAGAGATTGCTATCAACATGGGTCCCCAGATCCCTAATTACTTTCTCTGTACTTAATGGGTTACCACCTATGTGGTAATTTGTGGGCACATTGTTTTTGCCAAAGGGTATGACTATACACTTTTTGGCATTTAGCTTTAGACCATGGCTCTGGCACCAGTTATCCGTCTCTGCGAGACCTTTTTGAAGGATGTTTGTGTCAGCTGGAAAGTCGATTACAGCACCCAGTTTGCAGTCATCTGCGAACTTGGTGAGCCATAGTCCTCCCACTTTGGCCTGTACCTCAGAAAAGTAAATACTGAACAAGAGAGGTCCCAGGACAGAACCTTGTGGGATGCCACTTGTGACCGGTTTCGAGTCTGACATGGCTCCAGCAACTCTGACTCTGTGGGTTCTGTTTTTGAGCCAGTTTGCGACCCATCTTGTGACATAGGGGTTTATATTTAGGCTGGATAGCTTATCTATGATGCCCGAGTGGGGTATTGTGTCAAATGCCTTTGCGAGATCCAGATAGGCTGTGTGGACTACCTTCCCTTCATCCATGGCCTTGGTGACTGTTTCGAAGAAGTCGACCAGGTTCAAAAGGCAGGATCTGCCCTTGACGAAGCCAAACTGGGTAGGATCTAGTGTCTGTAGGTCCCCAATGTCCTTGTTTATGAGTTCCATGATGATCCTCTCCATAGCCTTGCAGACTAGGCTAGTCAGGCTTATGGGGCGATAGTTTCCAGGGTCCGTAGAGGCGCCACCTTTGTGGAGTGGGACCACTGTTGCTGTACACCAATCTTTGGACACATATCCTGTAGTGAGGCTGAGACTGTACAGCAGTTTTACTTGAGGGATTAGTTCTTCTTGGAGTTCATGTAGGACGCAACCCGGGATGCCATCTGGTCCCATGGAAGCAGTGCTTTTTGCTTTGGAGAGGGCGGCCTTCACCTGAGCATCAGCGATGTTTGGGAGGCTGCACTCTGCCGGGATAGATTCTTGCTCTTTTGGGGGGGAGGGGGTGGAGAAGTTTGTACTGAACCTGTCTGCCAGGATATTGGCGATGTCTGTGGGTTCAGTGTATTTTTTGTCATTTAGAATCAACTCAGAACAAGTCTGGGAGTTGCATCCCAGGTTCCTAACATAACTGAACAAAGCCTTATGATTGTCTTTAGTGTCCTGTGCAATTTTTCTCTCGAAGCTGGCCTTGGAGGATTTTATGAGGGATCGTAATTTTTTGCTAGTACTGATCAGAGATGCCTTCCCTTTTAGGGATTTTGCTCTATCATGTAGTAGCTTCCTCCTTCTGTTGTACAGTTTATTTATGGCTGGGGTCCACCAGACTGGACGCCTGCCTTTGGATGATTGGGTCTTGATTTTGTTTGGGATAGCATGATCCATGCATTCCTGGAGATGTCCGTAGAATGCATTTATATAGGATTCTGCAGTTTGGTCCGTAGTTTCCCCTGGCCTTGGGGCCTTGAAGGATTCCACTTTGGTTTTGAGAAGTGTGAAGTTCGCTTTTGAGAAGTTTTTCACTGTGGTTTTCTGGGCTGGGGGTGGGGTCGGGATGTGGATATCCAGTGAAATTAATTTATGGTCTGATCTTATCAATGAGGGATATACTTCTGGTATGGAGCATAGAGTCCCCATGTTGGTAATGATCAGGTCTAGTATGTTTTCCCCTCTTGTGGGAGTGGTGACTAGTTGTTCCATAGCATATGAGTTTATAAATTCCAGGAACCTTTGGGCTAAGGTGCTGGGGCTTGAGTAATGCTCCCAGTCTATGTTTGGGTAGTTGAAGTCACCCAATATAATGGTGTTCGGAGAGATCTTCATGTTCTCCAATGTTTTCAGGAAAGCCGAGTGGGATTCCTGACTTTGAGAGGGTGGTCTGTAGGATGCTATAAACTGAAAAGCAGTCTTGCCCACTGTCAGTTGCACATGGATGGTCTCCGATACTTTGTGCAATGCCACTAACCTGGAGGTGTGGATATCCTTGATAAATATGGAAACTCCCCCTCCTTTTGTGGTTCGGTCTGGGTTTTGGGGCCGAAAAGCATGATATGAGGTATAACCTGGTAGTGCTGGGTTGCTCTCTGGAGCCTTGAACCAGGTTTCTGTCACTGCACAGATATCAATGTTCTCCATAGTGAGGAAAGTTTTGAGTGTGTGCATCTTGAGGTTAAGACTTCTGGCATTTAGCAGCATTACCCTTAGTTTCTTGTTCCTTGTGCTGTCTATGGAGGTGGGTTTGACTTTTGAGCCTTGACTAAAAAAGGCACTATGGGGGTGGCAAGAGCCTTTGCCAATATCCAAAAGCCCAGGGGTGACAGGTGCAAGCCATCCCTAGTGAAGCAACGTGGCTTGTCGAGCATGTCATCCCAGGCTGACAGACACTGGATCCCCTTTGAATGACACCAAAACTTTAGCCAGTTGTTAAAATCGATCATTTTGTCTTTATACTGTGGCATCATTCTAGGTGAGGGTAAGATGCTGCTCAAGTTCAGGGTCATACTGGCCTGGGCTACATGATCAGAGAGCTCCTCTATGTCTCTTTTCATGTAGTCGAGGGAGGTACGTCTCAGGTCATTCACGCCAGCATATACAATGACTGAGTCATATTTGTATTTGCTTTGGAGTGACCTGAGTGCTTGCATTATGTGGCGTATCCTAGCGCCCGACAGGCAGCTCACTGTGACCTGCTCTTTATTCAGCCTGGTGAGCGGGACATCAGTGTGTCTGACAATAGAGTCACTTATTACAAGAGTATCAGGTGTGTTATTCAGCCTTAAGGGCTGTGACTGCTTGGCACACTGACTTTGTGTGCTATGAGTTGTACGTGTTTTGTTTTGGGGCAGCGTTTGCTTGGATGTCTGTTTTGGAGGTCTCTGTTGCTTATATAGATTTTTATTTAGATCCTCCGAGTATGTTTTTGTGTTTTTATGTGTTTGGTTCGCTGTTGTGGTGGGACTATGTGATACTGGAATTGTGTTGTGTGAGGTTACCTTCTCCTCCTGACTGGTTACACCAGTTTTGAGATGAGAGAGCTCAGCCTCCAGTTTGACTATATGGTTGCATCTCTCACATATAATTGAACCTGTTTGGAGGAGGAGAGGGTTGTCCGTGTACATGAGACAGTTGTAACATTGCCTCAAAATTCCCAGATTCACCAGCTGGACTGGAGAGGAAACCATTGACTGACCTTTGGACATGCTAGAGTAATATAGGGAACTGAATTAAAACGGACCAATAGGGGACAAGGTAATCGTAGAGAGGATAAGAGTAAGTAGTGCTTATGGTTTATTAGTGCTAACTTGTACGATTACTTATTTGGACCAGTGAGGGGCCTTAGAATGAGAATATGGTGTTTAATTTGAGAGATAGAGCATTTCTAAGGGAAAAAGTGAAGAGCAGACTTTGTGGAGCCAGGAATAGTTTAAACCCAATTAGGCAGCGCTGCCCGATGTTGTGCAAAAATGCGCAAAACTGCACAAAAGAGGGTTTTAAGAGAGGGAGATCAAGGAGTTTGGAAATGACCCAAAATGGCCAATAAAACTACAGTTTCAAGGCAGTAACCACTCCCACAGGGGCAGGCAGGCTGCTCAATGTTTATCACTGCCACTGATGAACACAGAGACTTCCCTTTAGCCCAAGCAAACAATGGCCTCCAAGAAACTTACAAACAGTTCAGAACAGCAAATCTGTAACTGACCTTTTTTAAATCTCAGAAAAGTGGGAAAAAAGCAAGATTTTTTTGTTTTTTTGTTTTTTAAGGAAAGCAGAGGTTCACAAGTATCAACAAGTTAGAACAGTGCAGTAAATGACCCCACACTTGAGTGCTAGGCCAGAGACAGATAAAATGCAAGTTTTAAGAAAAAAAGATTTTAAAAATAAGTGCACGCAGGAAATTCAGTAATCAGCTCTAGGTTGTGTTCTAAATACAGTTACCAACACTGAAATCAAGTTTAACAAGCCAGAAAATGCTCAAACGTAGGCGGCAATGCAGAAAAACTTAAATAATCTGAAGCAAAATACTTAAAATCTCAAAAGTGGCTCCTTTCTTCTCTCAGCATTTTCTCTTCTTGGTGGGTGCTTCACCAACAGCCAACAAGTCCGAAAAGACGCCAAAACCACGAGGCAATCGGGTTTTAAGAGAGGGAGATCAAGGAGTTTTGAATTGACACAAAATGGCCAATAAAACTACAGTTTCAAAGCAGTAACCACTCCCACAGGGGCAGGCAGGCTTGCTCAATGTTTATCACTGCCACTGATGAACACAGAGACTTCCCTTTAGCCCAAGCAACAATGGCCTCCAAGAAACTTACAAACAGTTCAGAACAGCAAATCTGTAACTGAACTTTTTTAAATCTCAGAAAAGTGGGAAAAAAGCAAGATTGTTTTGGTTTTTTTTTTTTAAGGAAAGCAGAGGTTCACAAGTATCAACAAGTTAGAACAGTGCAGAAAATAGCCTCACACTTGAGTGCTAGGCCAGAGACAGATAAAATGCAAGTTTTAAGAAAAAAAGATTTTAAAAATAAGTGCACACAGGAAATTCAGTAATCAGCTCTAGGTTGTGTTATAAATACAGTTACCAACACAGAAATCAAGTTTAACAAGCCAGAAAATGCTCAAAAGTAGGTGGCAATGCAGAAAAACTTAAGAAATAATCTGAAGCAAAATACTTAAAATCTCAAAAGTGGCTCCTTTCTTCTCTCAGCATTTTCTCCTCTTGGTGGGTGCTTCACCAACAGCCAACAAGTCCGAAAAGACACCAAAACCATGAGGCAATCGGGTTTTAAGAGAGGGAGATAAAGGATTTGGAATTGACCCAAAATGGCCAATAAAACTACTTTGTAAATTAAGGAGACAAGTACTATAAGCAAAAACACTTATAAAACCATGAAAACTGTTAAAAACATTATTTCATACCATAATTAATACATCAATATCTAAAATAATTCATTAAAACAACAACATTCACAAAAGCACACATAAAAACATTTCCTAAGAGCACATTAAAGCCCTAACACATAACATACTACCTAAAACAATTCATTTCCTCGTATGGGCTGTAGCATTGAGTTTAGGTCTCAGTGGAACTCTGTCATTCAGGCCATGCCCAAAATCACCTCTCATCCTAATTATCCATTTCAACTCCAACTGCTCTGTTTGATTTCTAATATCTCCCTTTCTATTGCTTTCTATAACTTGTCCAATTACTAAAAATTTAAAATAGTGTGTTAAATCAGTCTCAGAGATGTGCTTAGAGAGAGCACTCACTGTGTCATTCTTACCTATATGGTAATAATATTCCCTAATTCTGTCCTTAAGTGCTCTATCCATCTTACCAATATAGAATTTTTTACATATGATACAGTGTTTCAGATAGACAACATGGAAAGTATTGCATGAGGCTTGAACACTGAACCTATAAATTCTACCCTGATTGGGTTGACTAAACACCCCACTACTATCTATATACTTACAAGCTTGGCAATGGCTGCACGCTGAGGTACACCCCTCATGTACACTTAACTGTTTCTGTTTGGGGTAGCATAACCTTTTCTTAAGTGAACACATATTTTTATAAACAAATGATGGTCTTACAACAGCTATGTCAGTGATATCACTATCTGTTGTCAAAACTCTCCAATGTTTCTCTATAACTTCCTTATAAAGTCTGACATCTCTGGAGTAGGACAGACAGACCTTCAGTCCATTGTTCCTGCCCAGTTCTTTTTCAATTTTCTTCTCATACTTCTCTCTAACCGGAGTTCCGCTGTGGCGACCCCTTACCGGGAAAAAGCCGAAAGACAAACAACAACTTCTCTCCAAAATAAGGCCTGGCAATAGTATCTTTGAGCCTAACAACTTGTTCAATGATTTAACTGATCTCATGATGTTTATATGCCCTTGATACTAGTGTTTCTTTCAGTAGCCCAGTATGTATGTCAAAGTCAGATTCTCTCACACTCAATCTGGAAGCCCTGAAAGTCTGACTCCTGAGAACACATCTGAAGACGTATGGTGGATGCATACTTTCTTTATACAAAAGATGATTACAACGACATGGCTTCTTATGTAATTCTGTATAAATATGTCCATCAGTATCACAGATTACTCTAACATCTAAAAATCAACAAAAGAAGTGGATATATACATGAAAACCTCAAATAAGAAGTAGTCTCATTCAAATATTTAATAAAATCATGCAACATGGATTCACTACCATCCCAAATGAGGAAGAGGTCATCCACAAACCTACGGTAGAATACAACCTGAGCTTTAAATGGTCCTTCACATATAAACCTATGTTCCCAGACCTTCATCACGACATTGGCATAGCTATTGGCACATGAAGTGCCCATAGCTACGCCATGTCATTGCCAGTAATAATGCCCATTGAATAAAAAGACATTATTATTCAAAACACACTCCAATAATTGACATATTAATCTTATCTTAATACTGACAAAATCTGTGTGTTGTAACAAAAACTGCTTAGTGCTTGATAAACCCTCCTCATTTGGGATGGCAGTAAATAAAGAAGTGACGTCAAGTGTCACTAAATGCAACATTGACCTTTTTCCACACAACATAAGAAAGGAATAAAGATCATTTAAAAATGTTGCGTATCACATAAGAAATTAGGGCATGTATTTAATACTGTCCTTAACTGCTTCTCTACATAAATGGAGGCTGGCTCTGTACACCAGTTCCTCCCTGCCACTATGGGTCAAAATGGTGGGTTCGAGGGGTCTTTATGTATTTTGGGCAGGCCCTGAATGACAGATATCAATACTTACCTCACTATCAGATATTTATACAGCTCTCTGTCAATAATACAACCATCTAAGAGCATTAAAAAGTGCTATTAACTTCTTTAATTATAGCATCAACTTGTGCAACATAAATTCTTATATAAAAGCTTTTGTCACCCAACATACCTTCCATCGCTTTGTTATATACTTCAGTATCAAAAATTACAATAGGCCCACCCTTATCAGTCAGTCTAATAGTTAAAAGACAATTATTTTGTAGGCCATTTAAAGCCTGAACTTCATCCTTAGACATATTAGACTTACCATACGTTCTATTATTACCAGAACTATACATCCTGTAGAAATCATCCAAACACAATTTCTCAAAAGCTGTAACTAAAGGATGTGGGTTAGGTATAAACGTGCTGGGCTTACTAAACAATTTCCTACTATTAGAAATTTCACTATTTTCACGATTTTTAAAACACAATTACTGTAAAACATTTCTAATAAACAATTAAAAGTCAGTAATAGCATCTGCGAAGTCTTCCATCTGAGTGGGGATAAACGTTAATTCTTTGGATAATACTCTGATTTTGGCAGCAGTTAATACATGGCTGGACAAGTTCCAAATAAGTTTATTGATACCTTGCTCAGGAACTTCTTGATGGTTGGTGTACCCATACCCTCGTCTTCTGGTTACCTCTTCATTCTCGCTGTCCCCCGAGAATGAGACCTGTCTGTGTCCCTCACCAACGTCTTGATGGGTAAGGGAAATTTCCATTGCCCCTGTAAAAAAGGGCCTGTAGTATGAGCTGAATTCATAGATGCTGATGGTGAGCCTGTAATGGTTTTCACCACACTCCTGGAAACATTACCGGGAACATTAGGCTGATGCACCTGCGCTCTGACCTGGGACGTACGCCTCCTCACTCCTGCAGATACAGTTGGCATGTCAGCTGATTCAATACTTGTCAGCTACAGCGATACTTCACTGCCTGGATCACAAACCTCACTCACATGTGGATCAGTACTTCTGCTCAATGGTGCAGATTGATTCCTAGTAACAGGAACAGTAATAAAATCATTCTGCACAGTTAGAACCACATAAAACGTTCCCTTGTGCAAAATCTGCTCTATCTCTACATAATTTCTTCTGCTTAATACAACACAGTCTGCATTCATATGCTGTAACAGAAACAATGACCTCCGTAATATACTTGTGAACTAGGTCATTATCAAGGTCATGCAACAGAATGTTGTATAAGTCCTTTATCTGACGAAAAAGTTCATTAATCTTGGTTTGTGCATGTTTAAGCTGCATATACTTGCAGCTACACTCTAAATTAAACAATTGCCACTCAGTTTGAAATTGTGGCATGGCGTTCCCTTGTGCAGGCATTAACAAAACTCTCAGTCCTCTTGGAACTATTTTCTCGTGTAGACAAACCTCTAAATGAAAATTTTTGCACTGCAGTCTTCTTAATTTAAACATGCTGCTTTCAATTAATCGAATGTTAGTCTTTAAGGCAGCAATATCCACAGGGACATTAGGGACATTAGAAGAGGAACAGTCAGTATCGCTAACACAAAATAGAGGGTTTGACTGACCCTCAAGCATAGTAAAAAATCTTACTGTAGTGTGTTCCATTTCCACTTCATTATTTCTGGGAGTATAGTCCAGTTCAGTAATATCATTAGTGCCTTCAGCCATCTCCTTGCGCTGGTCAGTGTTATAAAACCTTGTAACAAACCAATAAAAACGACCACCAACCACAGTGAGCACCAAGGTCCTTCCAAACAAATCTTCAAAACATACAAAAAACAGCAGGTGGACCCACAAACGACAGCAAGGCTTGTAGATGAACACGTCTTTAATTCACAAAAAATAAGGACATAAGCGCTTTTGTAGTATCACTACTTCATCAGATGTAAATCGCATTAACAGAACTCCTCCTTAAATACCAATGGAATAAGTCACATTTATCACGTCATTTATAAATTAAAGACACAAGCACTACAAGCAACAACACTTATAAAAACATAAAAAACTGTTAAAAACGTTATTTCATACCATAATTAATACATCAATATCTAAAATAATTCATTAAAGGAATAACATTCACAGAAGCACACATAAAAACATATTCTAAGAGCACATTAAAGCACTAATACATAACATACTACCTAAAACAATTCATTTCCTCTTATGGGCTCTAGCCTTGAGTTTAGGTCTCAGTGGAACTCTGTCATTCAAGCCATGCCCAAAATCCCCTCTCATCCTAATTATCCATTTCGACTCCAACTGCTCTGTTTGATTTCTAATATCTCCCTTTCTATCGCTTTCTATAACTTGTCCAATTACTAAAAATTTAAAATAGTGTGTTGTATCAGTCTCAGGGACATGCTTAGAGAGAGCACTCACTATGTCATTCTTACCTATGTGGTAATAATGTTCCCTAATTCTGTCCTTAAGTGCTCTATCCGTCTTACCAATATAGACTTTTTTACATATGATACAGTGTGCCAGATAGACAACATGGAAAGTATTGCATGAGGCTTGAACACTGAACTTATAAATTCTACCCTGATCGGTGCGACTAAACACCCCACTACTATCTGTATACTTACAAGCTTGGCAATGTCTGCACATTGAGGTACACCCCTCATGTACGCTTAACTGTTTCTGTTTGAGGTAGCATAACCTTCTCTTAAGTGAACACATATTTTCATAAACAAATGATGGTCTTACAACAGCTATGTCAGTGATATCACTATCTGTTGTCAAAACCCTCCAATGTTTCTCTATAACTTCCTTATAAAGTCTGACATCTCTGGAGTAGGACAGACAGACCTTCAGTCCACTGTTCCTGCCCAGTTCTTTTTCAATGTTCTTCTCACACTTCTCTCCAAAATAAGGCCTGGCTCTAGTATCTCTTAACGAAAAAAAACACCAGGCACAGGAGCTGAGCAGCTGAAACGGTTTATTCTGGTCCCTCGGCTACAAATAGCCTTCAAAGGAATAACCATTCAAGTTTCTTACATCTTTTTATAATAAAAATCAAATTGCTCATTAAACAATTAAACAATTAAACAGTGCATTACTAGCAAATTCAATCTGACAAAAAATCTTGTATTTAAAGTTTAAAGAGAAAACAAGCATCAGAATAAAGCATCAGAATAAAGCATCAAAAAAGGCATCAAAAAAGGCATCAGAAAAAGGGGTATCAGAAAAAGGCATCAAAAAAATAAAAAGATGTAAGAAACTTGAATGGTTATTCCTTTGAAGGCTATTTGTAGCCGAGGTACCAGAATAAACCGTTTCAGCTGCTCAGCTCCTGTGCCTGGTGTTTTTTTTCGTTATTTGTGGTTTTTGGTTTCTAGTATCTCTTAACCTAACTACCTGTTCAATGTTTTCACTGATCTCATGATTTTTATATCCCCTTGATACTAGTGCATCTTTCAGTAGCCCAGTCTGTATGTTAAAGTCAGTTTCTCTCACACTCAGTCTAGAAGCCCTGAAAGTCTGACTCCTGATAACACTTCTGAAGACGTGTGGTGGAGGCATATTTCTTTATACAAAAGATGATTACAATGACATGGCTTCTTATGTAATTCTGTGTAAATATGTCCATCAGTATCACAGATTACTCTAACATCTAAATAATCCACAAAAGAAGTGGATATATTACATGAAAACCTCAAGTAAGAAGTACTGTCATTCAAATATTTAATAAAATCATGCAACATTGATTCAGTACCATCCCAAATGTGGAAGAGGTCATCCACAAACCTACGGTAGAATATGACCTGAGCTTTAAATGGTCCTTCACATATAAACCTTTGTTCCCAGACCTTCATCACGACATTGGCATAGCTATTGGCACATGAAGTGCCTGTAGCTATGCCATGTCTTTGCCAATAATAATGCCCATTGAATAAAAAGACATTATTATTCAAAATACACTCCGATAATTGACATATTAATCTTATCTTAATACTGCAAAAATCTGTGTGTTGTAACAAAAACTGCTTAGTGCTGGATAAACCCTCCTCATTTGTGATGACAGTAAATAAAGAAGTAATGTCAAGTGTCACTAAATGCAACATTGACCTTTTTCCATACAACATAAGAAAGGAATAAAGATCATTTAAAAAATGTTGCGTATCACGTAAGATATTAGGACATGTATTCAATACTGTCCTTAACTGCTTCACTACATAAATGGAGGCTGGCTCTGTACACCAGTTTCTCCCTGCCACTACGTGTCGAAATGGTGGGTTTGAGGAGTCCTTATGTATTTTGGGCAGGCCCTAAATTGTGTCATTGTATCAAAGAGGTCAACAGAGTGTAACAGACATGATTGCTCCTTCACAAAACCTAACTGTGCATGATGGAATGTGTGGAGGTCACCAATGTCCTTGTTAATGGGGTTCACTATAAACTCAGCTATGCCCTTGCTGAACAGCTTACTTAGGCTGATGAGTGTATAATGTGACAGATCAGTAGATGCCACACCTTACTATAAAGGTGTGACAGTGGTTGTCCTTCACGTGGCTGGGACAAAGGAGGTAGTCATGCCTCCTTTGAATACAGTGCCTTATGGTGTTGCAAGGTTATGCTTTGGGTCATGTAGGAGGCATTCTGTGATGTGATAGGCTCCCATGGTGGATGTATACCATGATGTTCACATAGCAGTGGTGACCTATTCCCTACCTATGGGAGAAGAAGGCAGGTACTGTGGACATCCTGATGTACTGATGGGGGGGGACAGGGGGTGAAGCCTACACTGACTCTGTCAGGCATCAAGTATGAAACAACACTGGTATAGCTGGTGTCCTTCACCACCACAAGTTAGCAGATGCAAGTGCTTCCTGTGATTTTGCAGACATATTTGGAGAACAGGAGATGATTGTCTGTAGTGGATGTTGACAATGTGAGCTCTGGGTTTGCTGTGTAGGTTTCTAGTAGTGATCCCATTCAGTTGTTCATGCTAAGGAGACATTGCTACAAAATATGCACCTGCTCCTACTTTGTCTCAGACAGCGGCATGTCATTCCTGTTACACACACACACACACACACACACACACACACACACACACACACACACACACACACACACACACAGGTGTAAGTATCCTTGCAGAGGATGATGTAGTCCTGTCGGGTATACCTGACTGCATGGATCTATAAAAATGCACATATAGCACTTGTGTGTATGTGTGGATATTGGTGCCAGTCCCTACAGAGGGGTTGGGGGCTGTGAAGCTGTGTATACCACCCCCCAGGTGGCTGTAGTCCATGTTGGAGGTGTATGTATGTCTGACCCTAGGTAGATGGGTATTGTGGGAGATGGTGACTGCAAATGTGAAATCATGATTGTTGCTTTGACATGGAGGATGACACTGTAGGGATGCTGCAGTGGTAACCTGTGTTGTTTAATATCAACTGCACCACACCTTCACCTTATGTGGGGATAGCCCCTAGCTGCACCGAGGTGTTTGTAGTTCCACTGTTGATGGCTCTCTGGCAATTTGTGTGCTGGCATGGTTACGTTTCCCAATGTATGTGTGGGTTATTCAAGTGATGCAGAATCAGGGTACTGACCCAAATCATAATACAGTTGATGAGGTCCATATAGGCAGAATGGGCCTCTTGGTCATGTGTGGTAGCTGGTAGCTAGCTATGATTTGAATAGCTGTGTTGGAAACTGTGAACTGCTCCTGCAGTGTCCCCTGTGCATCTTACTGCCTGTACAACATGCAAGTTTGTATGAGTCTCATTTATACTGACATCACATGTCCCATGTCATTTCTGCCCACACTTTGGGGTATGACTGTATGATAGGATGGTTGACCAGGTAAGACTGGGGTGCTCTCTGCAGCTTTGTACCATGTGTGTGACTGCAAAGATGTCAGCATTTCCCAGGGTTAAGAATGCTTGCATTGAGGGCAGAGTCATGTGTAGACTCCTAGCATTTAGCAGCATAAAATTCAATGTGCACTGCTCTGACAGTTGTATGTTGGTAGTGATAACCTCACCAGTTTTCCTAATGAAGACAATATGGGGGTGGCGAGAACCATTGCCCGATGCCTGAAGGGCAGTTGAAACAGATGGAAGTCATCTCTGTTGAAGCATCATGGTCTGTTGACGATATCATCCCGGGCTCACTGCTACTGGAGCCCCCTGGAATATCACAAGATAAAAGGCTACATGTTAAGGTCAATCATTTCCTGAATATATTCTATCATTAGTCTGGGTGACAGCAGAATGGTGCATAACACTATGGACATACCTGCCTGGGACACATAATCAGTATTCTCACTTGTGTCTCACTGCATATAGTCCAGGGCCATACATCCCAGGTCAGGCATGCCAACATGGATTGTGACAGACTCATAACAGGATCTGTTGGTGAGAGTCAGCAGTGTGTATGTGATATGGCAGATTCTGTCACCTGACACACAAGTAACTGTGACCATCCACATGTATAGCCAGGTGAGAGGCACATCAGTGTGTCTCACAATGGAGTCTCCTATGTGTAATATGTTTGACATGTGGTGATGTCTGTCTGGCTGTGGGACAAATAAAACAAAAGGTGTAGGCAACCAATTATTCACCAAAGGCTGGTACGGTCTCCCTTGACCCGAGAAGGAGAATCAGCTAAAACGTTGGTTCACAAATGCAGGATTTATTCAAATAACACCAAAAACACAATAGCAACTTCGTTGTGGTTAAGCGCTTTCATCTGAAACAGTCAGATTTCATCAGAACCCTTATTCAATAAAAGTTCACAGTTTATATAACCATTTTGGCGCCATTTTCCTTAACATTAATTGAATAAGCACAACTAATTGTTTAAATGCAATTTCCTCAAAAATCACCTTAATAAAAATACATAATAATGTGTACAGTTAACTATATAGATTCTTACTAATTTACATATACATTCCCATATGTTACATGTTTACTATAGTAAAAACTCATTATATAAATATAGCATATATTAAAAATAGCATGTGTTAAAAACTGTTCCTATGTATACTCTACTAATATATTGTGTATATACAAAAAACTTATTAATTCAATTAACTAATGCTGTGAAGAAAAGAAATTTTGTGTATGTCCTATAAAGTAAAAAATATGACTTATGATTTCCCACAGGGACTGAAGTACATGTATTACAGTATACACCCACTGTTACATTACACAAAAATATATTAACTATAATAACAGGAAAAACATTATACAATTATTCCCTACTACAGAGCTAGAAAAGGTTTCAGGCTAATGTGGTCATTAATTCCTGGAGGTGTTGTTGCATCCAGGCTAATTTGCCATTTGCTTTCTACCCAAGCTAGATATGTCTTCCAATTACCTCCTCTATCCCCCATTTCAACCTGATCAATGATTGCAAATAAGAAAGTATGATCTTGACCATTTTCAATAATATGTTTGCTCAACGCGTTCTTAGGGTCCCCTCTCTTTATTCTATATAGGTGTTCGTAAATTCTAGTCTTGAATTTCCTCTCTGTTTTCCCTATATAGTATGCGGGGCACTTGGTACACGTGGCTATATATACTATACGTTGTGAATTGCAATTGCCTTTCCTACAAGCAACCAATGATCTAGTAATATTGTTGATCCTTAATCTAGCACTAATATTGATATTCTAAAAATTTAAAAATTTAATTTAAAAAAGTTTTAAAAATAGTACCTAAGGGCCTTAGGTTCTTCAAACTCCCACTTGGTGTTAGGTATAATTTAAAAACCGAACAACTGTTTAACAAGATGTTTGATGAGTTTGGTTTTACGTATATCAAACAATTAATTAAGTGTAATGAAGAAAAAATGAATGTGTTGACACAAGAAGTGGAAGAGATTAATGTGAATATTATACACGATGAAAAATTTCCAATATGGTATGATTTATATTCAAATCAGTTTAACATTGCTAAAAATAAAGTAAAAAATATTTATAACAGAAAACTACATAAAATTAATAGGGATGTAGAAAGGTACAGGAATGGTAGAGCATACATATGGCCTCGCTACCAACAAGAGGACATGGAGAATTTTGAGTTAGTTCTTACTAAAAGTAAAAGGAAACATAATAGACACAATCAAGAGGAGAATTTTCAAGGGGGAAGGTACTACCCGGCACCCAAGAGATATTAGATGAGGAATTTACAAGTCATTGTGGAAACAATATTAGTAATGTGTTTACACCCCCTCTTATATCAAATGAGACCTCTATAGCAACACCTGCAGTAGTTCCAACCACGGTTTCTGATTTAACAACTATACTAGCAGGTGAATCTACTGCTGAACCTCAATATGAAGGAAGTTCGGAAATGACACCTAGGGTTTATAGTTTTGGGGGATTTAAAGTATATAACTATACTGAAATCACGGTGACAGAAGAATTAACAACATTATTCAGTAAAGGAATGAAATATATCCCTACAGTACAATTTAACCTATTTGATGTCATAAAGGAAATTAAACTTTTTTGCAGAAGATTAAATTTAGCTATACAATTCCATGAGGATAACAATAAGTCTAGTAATAACACTAGTAAATCCAAGTTAGTTAAGAAAAGCACTTATATACCAGTTATGAACACACAGGTAGCCCTTTACGAAAGAATGGAGTGTAAAGAAATTTACACACTATATAGGGACATCAAGGGTAATACTAAAGGAATTATTGACTTTCACGATAATTTAGATCTAAGAGAAAGGAAGTGTATGGAAGAACTGTTACTTAACGAAGAGGTGAGAATAATGAAGCCTGATAAAGGGGGAGGTATAGTGATATATGATCAGAAAACGTACCTTACTGACATACATAACATTCTATATGAAACAGGTAACTACGAAGAAGTGTCTCTAAATCAAATCAATATTGGACATAGACGTATTGATTTAGCACTAGAAGAATACTTACTTGACAATAGAATAACTAGTGAACTTTATGAATATTTAAGGACTGATTACCCTATTTTGGCACACATTATAGGAATACCTAAAATTCACAAAAATTTAGTTAAGCCCTCTTTTAGACCTATAATATCAGGTTCTAAATCCAAAACTTTTAAAATTGGGGTCACTATTGATCATTGGACGAAACCAGTATATTCTAAAGTGAGCCACATTGTAAAGGATTCTTGGGATTTCTTGGGGAAATTAACTACTGAAGTATGGGATGAGAACCTTACGTTTCTTACCATTGATGTACAAGATTTATTCTCTAGTATCCCAGCGAATATAGGTTTGGAGTACTTAACAACAGCCTCATTAAATACTCAGGGCTTACTTGGGACAAAATCAATTTAATTATGGATATGATGGGTCTAGTTCTGGATTATAATTACATTTTTCATGCTGGTGAATATTTTCGACAAACTCGTGGGGTTGCAATGGGGGCTTCTTGCGCCCCTATTTTTGCAAACTTAGTAATGCTTGAGTGGGAGAACAACAGTATATTCCTAAGTGAGTATTACAAGCATATAAAGTTGTATATGAGGTTTTTGGACGATATGTTTTTTTCAAAAAAATATTTTTTTTTTTTAAAAAAAAAGGAACCCCTAATGAAATAATGGCTCTTTTTTGTAAATATGTCCATCAGTATCACAGATTACTCTAACATCTAAATAATCCACAAAAGAAGTGGATATATTACATGAAAACCTCAAGTAAGAAGTACTGTCATTCAAATATTTAATAAAATCATGCAACATTGATTCAGTACCATCCCAAATGTGGAAGAGGTCATCCACAAACCTACGGTAGAATATGACCTGAGCTTTAAATGGTCCTTCACATATAAACCTATGTTCCCAGACCTTCATCACGACATTGGCATAGCTATTGGCACATGAAGTGCCCATAGCTACGCCATGTCATTGCCAGTAATAATGCCCATTGAATAAAAAGACATTATTATTCAAAATACACTCCAATAATTTACATATTAATCTTATCTTAATACTGCAAAAATCTGTGTGCTGTAACAAAAACTGCTTAGTGCTGGATAAACCCTCCTCATTTGTGATGACAGTAAATAAAGAAGTGACGTCAAGTGTCACTAAATGCAACATTGACCTTTTTCCATACAACATAAGAAAGGAATAAAGATCATTTAAAAAATGTTGCGTATCACATAAGATATTAGGACATGTATTCAATACTGTCCTTAACTGCTTCTCTACATAAATGGAGGCTGGCTCTGTACACCAGTTCCTCCCTGCCACTATGTGTCGAAATGGTGGGTTTGAGGAGTCCTTATGTATTTTGGGTAGGCCCTAAATTGTGTCATTGTATCAAAGAGGTCAACAGAGTGTAACAGACATGATTGCTCCTTCACAAAACCTAACTGTGCATGATGGAATGTGTGGAGGTCACCAATGTCCTTGTTAATGGGGTTCACTATAAACTCAGCTATGGCCTTGCTGAACAGCTTACTTAGGCTGAGGAGTGTATAATGTGACAGATCAGTAGATGCCACACCTTACTATAAAGGTGTGACAGTGGTTGTCCTTCACGTGGCTGGGACAAAGGAGGTAGTCATGCCTCCTTTGAATACAGTGCCTTATGGTGTTGCAAGGTTATGCTTGGGGTCATGTAGGAGGCATTCTGTGATGTGATAGGCTCCCATGGTGGATGTATACCATGATGTTCACATAGAAGTGGTGACCTATTCCCTACCTATGGGAGAAGAAGGCAGGTACTGTGGACATCCTGATGTACTGATGGGGGGAACAGGGGGTGAAGCCTACACTGACTCTGTCAGGCATCAAGTATGAAACAACACTGGTATAGCTGGTGTCCTTCACCACCACAAGTTAGCAGATGCAAGTGCTTCCTGTGATGTTGCAGACATATTTGGAGAACAGGAGATGATTGTCTGTAGTGGATGTTGACAATGTGAGCTCTGGGTTTGCTGTGTAGGTTTCTAGTAGTGATCCCATTCGGTTGTTCATGCTAAGGAGACATTGCTACAAAATATGCACCTGCTCCTACTTTGTCTCAGACAGCGGCATGTCATTCCTGTTACACACACACACACACACACACACACACACACACACACACACACACACACACACACACACACACACACGCACACACACACACACACACACACACACACAGGTGTAAGTATCCTTGCAGAGGATGATGTAGTCCTGTCGGGTATACCTGACTCCATGGATCTATAAAAATGCACATATAGCACTTGTGTGTATGTGTGGATATTGGTGCCAGTCCCTACAGAGGGGTTGGGGGCTGTGAAGCTGTGTATACCACCCCCCAGGTGGTTGTAGTCCATGTTGGAGGTGTATGTATGTCTGACCCTAGGTAGATGGGTATTGTGGGAGATGGTGACTGCAAATGTGAAATCATGATTGTTGCTTTGACATGGAGGATGACACTGTAGGGATGCTGCAGTGGTAACCTGTGTTGTTTAATATCAACTGCCCCACACCTTCACCTCATGTAGGGATAGCCCCTAGCTGCACCGAGGTGTTTGTAATTCCACTGTTGATGGCTCTCTGGCAATTTGTGTGCTGGCATGGTTACGTTTCCCAATGTATGTGTGGGTTATTCAAGTGATGCAGAATCAGGGTACTGACCCAAATCATAATACAGTTGATGAGGTCCATAGAGGCAGAATGGGCCTCTTGGTCATGTGTGGTAGCTGGTAGCTAGCTATGATTTGAATAGCTGTGTTGGAAACTGTGAACTGCTCCTGCAGTGTCCCCTGTGCATCTTACTGCCTGTACAACATGCACGTGTGTATGAGTCTCATTTATACTGACATCACATGTCCCATGTCATTTCTGCCCACACTTTGGGGTATGACTGTATGATAGGATGATTGACCAGGTAAGACTGGGGTGCTCTCTGCAGCTTTGTACCATGTGTGTGACTGCAAAGATGTCAGCATTTCCCAGGGTTAAGAATGCTTGCATTGAGGGCAGAGTCATGTGTAGACTCCTAGCATTTAGCAGCATAAAATTCAATGTGCACTGCTCTGACAGTTGTATGTTGGTAGTGATAACCTCACCAGTTTGGTAATGAAGACAATATGGGGGTGGCGAGAACCATTGCCCGATGCCTGAAGGGCAGTTGAAACAGATGGAAGTCATCTCTGTTGAAGCATCATGGTCTGTTGACGATATCATCCCGGGCTCACTGCTACTGGAGCCCCCTGGAATATCACAAGATAAAAGGCTACATGTTAAGGTCAATCATTTCCTGAATATATTCTATCATTAGTCTGGGTGACAGCAGAATGGTGCATAACACTATGGACATACCTGCCTGGGACACATCATCAGTATTCTCACTTGTGTCTCACTGCATATAGTCCAGGGCCATACATCCCAGGTCAGGCATGCCAACATGGATTGTGACAGACTCATGACAGGATCTGTTGGTGAGAGTCAGCAGTGTGTATGTGATATGGCAGATTCTGTCACCTGACACACAAGTAACTGTGACCATCCACATGTATAGCCAGGTGAAAGGCACATCAGTGTGTCTCACAATGGAGTCTCCCATGTGTAATATGTTTGACATGTGGTGACGCCTGTCTGGCTGTGGGACAAAGGTCTGTGGCCATGTGTGGTATGTACTGTGTAGGGCTGTGGCATTCACATGTGGCATTGCCTCGCAGATCCCCTTTGTTTGTGGATGTGTATGTTGGGGACCTCTTCATGTGTGTGTGTGTGTGTGTGTGTGTGTGTGTGTGTGTGTGTGTGTGTGTGTGTGTGTGTGTGTGTGTGTGTGTATGTGTGTGTATGTGTGGAGGTGGTGTGTGAGGTGTAGTAATTGCATTCACATCCTGTTTGAGGATAGATATGCATGCTTGACAGGGTGAGAGCATGGACTATAGATTCCTAATGTCTTTGCATCTCTCACACAGTTTGTTCCTTGCTGGTGTTTGTAGATGGTTGTCCATCCGTGTTACTGAGGCAAGTGCTACAATGTGCCAGGATGCCCATATCAACAGGCCTGGCAGGAAACCTTAGAATATTGTCCAGCCATATAGTGCAGAATCTGAGAGAGGAAGGTCAGGGAAACCTAAGGGGTGGTCCTACAACCCAGGTGTTTCATACAGCAGTGGAGGCTGACACCACTGCATACAATGCAGATAGGCTATGAACAAGCAGTAATAGTTGCATCAAAACAATGCATTTGAACACCTTATAGGACATACAGCAAGTAGCAGGAAAAATCCAGATCAAGAGGGCAATGCATGATGTATTGCCACTATGTTGCTGATAGCCACATACATACTGTGGTGATAGATGGTGAGGTATGATGTGTGAGTTAGCAGTGTATAGTAGTGGAAAATGTGGATCTGCAGGGTGTGTACATAATGGTGAGCAATGTATGTGGTCCTTTGATGTGTTTCCCTCTTCATGCCTTTCAGGTTGGATGTACCACTGGAGGAATCCACCTTTCTCAGAAGACGAGACCGCCACCATGATTGATACGCTGAGACTCCATCACCATGTGCTGTGGTCAAGGAGTCACCATAACCAGCAAGAATGCTCTGCACTTTGGGCAGACCTTGTGGTATTGGTTAATCATGTGGGTCAGCATTGCAGAAGCTATGAGCAGGTCCGACACCGGGCCACAGATCTGATACATCATGCATGGCAAAGGGCTGCAGTTGTGGCCAGGAACTGTGGTGGCACCAGTGGATGGTCTGCTACACAACATCCACTCTCAGCCACAGAGGAGTTCCTGGCAAACCTGGGTTCAACCACCAGCTCCCAACAGTCAGTAACACCATATGTCATGGAGGTGGGTGGCACAGCTTCCACAGTCAAGGAGCAACCACATAAGCATCCAGTTGTCATCATGTTAATACTGTAGTATTCATAGTGGCAGCCTTTGCATACCTGTACACATATAAGATAAATGAGAACATTTTCATACTCCCTGTTCTAAAGAAGAGAGCATTAGAATTGTGATTTCTCAAGTTGTTAGTTAGAACAGGCATTAGGGCCTAATTGAGTATTTATTCAAGAAGTAAGGGTATGGTATTTTTCTCTACCATTTTTTGATTCTCTGACATAGTTTTAAAATGTATCATTTCTGTTTGAAACTGAGCCTTATATGCTCACATCCATATATTTCTAGCAGTCACATACAAGTATGAACTTTTGTTAATGGTACATGTGTAAACCATATATTTTAGAATGTATTCACTATTCAAATTAACATACATTTTTATTTTTCAATAGGTGTGTGCATGTCTATATAATTCTATTGGCACAAGATGCAGGAATTGTTTTGCATACATAAAAGAAACATGATAATCATATTTTAAAGTTTTTATAGTAACATATATCTTTAAAGTTGATGAGTTGACAGTATTAGTTAATTGGGTAGGGTTTATAAGGAAGTTGTATTTATACTACGTTTGTTCTGATGAAGTCCCAGTATTAATTAGCCTAATCTCTAACTTCCTCAGACTAATAAACTGGAACATTCTCAATACACTTCCTCTTGACGATGCCGTTGACCAGTTTAATTCCACTTTTCTGGATATTTTAAATAGTGTAGCACCAACTAGAACAAAAAGAATAAAAAACAACTCTTCCCCATGGCTCACAAAATATACTAAAATAACTAATACATCAAAGGGACAAATCCTGGGAACTTTATCAAAAAATAAACTCCCATAAATTTACTTCAGTACAAACAGCTCTGCAACCTCTCAAAAAAACTCATCCTCAGAGACAAAAAAATCCTACTTTATCAAATTCCAGTCCAACCATACTACAGACTCCAAACAGTTCTGGAAATCTATAAATTCTCTTCTCAACCCAGGCACCCAAAACAATCCCTGCCCCGATCCCAATAAATATGATAAAGAATTAGCCTCTCTATTCAATTGTTTCTTTATTAACTCCATATCTGAACTAACAAAATATTTTGCCAAAAACACTCCCTCATACACTCATACTTCCTCCATCACAAATCCTCCTTACACTGACTCTAATTCCACTCCAATCTTCAACCTAAAACCTATATCCACCAACTATATACAAAAACTTCTCTCCAAACTAAAACCCTGCTCTAACGCTCCTGACAACCTCCCCTCTAGTTTTCCTAAATCCGCTGCTGATGGAATTGCATTCCCTATAAGTATATTAATCAATAGGTCCATACAGGAATCCTACATCCCCAGACTCTGGCGCACTGCCTATATTCTCCCTCTTCATAAAGGTGGGAAAAACACTAACATCTCAAATTTCTGCCGCATAGCCATCCTGTACCCTATCTCCAAGATCCTAGAAAAATGCATTTGTCTGCAACTAACTCAAAACCACCTCCTCACTCCTACCCGGCATAGTTCTGACCTGGGCACATCACTACAACAGCTCTCCTCTCTTTCCTAGATTCAGTTAATCGTGCCATAGATTTTGGGGAAATAGTATCCACAGTGATCCTGGACCTCTCCAAAGCCTTTGATACTGTTTCCCACACCCATCTTCTGAGCCATCTCTCAAACCTAAATCTCTCTCAAACTACCTTCTCCTGGTTCTCAAGCTACCTGTATGATAGAGCTCAGGCTGTAAAATGGAGGAAAAGCATCTCCCCTTTTCTTCTTACCCCCACAGGCATGATGCAAGGATCCATTCTTGGACCAATGCTGTTCAACATCTTCATCAATACATTTCACTCCACCATTCCCAATACCAAAATAATCCAATATGCAGATGACTCATCTTTAGTCTGCTCTGCCTCTAATCTCCCTGAACTCTTAAGAAAGACTCAAACTGCCTTCTCAACAACTGAAGCCTGGATGCTCCAAAATCATCTCTCCTTAAACGCTAACAAATCCAAAATGTTTAATCTTCCTTCCTTCAAAATCCTTCTCTTTTGACAAAACATCTTTCCAAATTCTAAGCCAAAATAACTCTCCTATTGAAGTCACCCCTCATGCAACGTTACTAGGTGTAACTATAGATGAACACCTAAAATTTGACAACCATGTACTCCTAAACATCAAAAAAACACACCAAAAACTGGGTATACTTTATAGGAATAACCTCTTTCTCTCACCTATTACTAGACATACTCTTGCCTCCGCTTACCTCTTCCCCTCCCTAATGTACGGCGCCACCCTTCTAAACAACTTATCTGCATCTATTACATCCAAGTTAAAAACCTTTTATAACAAAATCTCCAAATTCGCCACTAACTCCAAACCCTCCTCCCATCATTGCCTTGCCCT
The DNA here is from genome assembly GCF_019279795.1 of Protopterus annectens. NCBI lineage: Eukaryota > Metazoa > Chordata > Ceratodontiformes > Protopteridae > Protopterus > Protopterus annectens. Next base: position 1,635,519,511 of record NC_056733.1, read on the forward strand.
TAACTCTCTAGACTGGCTATAACTTCCAAACTGTTTGGACTTCCTCCAACTCACCACTACTCACAAATTATTCTTCAACCCCAACAAATGCCCTGCTCTAAAAAACATCCTAGTCTCATATGTACCAAACAGAACTCTAAGATCTGCACAGCAAAACCTAATATCTGTACATAAACCCAACCAATCTCCAGGACAACTACTTCTCTCTTTTTCCTTAGTCAAAAAATGGAATTCTCTCCCTCCTTCCCTAAGAATAACAGAAAATATGACAAGCTTCAAAACACAGCTTCATTCCTACCTCTCCTATTTTTGGAAATGCACCTGCATTCTTCCAACCTAGCAAGCTCTCCCCCTCCCCTTATTCCCTTCTTGTTCCATGCTGTTCTTCTAACCACTTTCTGCCAATGCTTTAATCCTGCACTCAAACTAATTCCTAAACTCAATGGAATATATGCACCCAAGCATCTGTTACCTTGAGTTCTAGTTCTCTAATGCCAACTTCTTATAATCAGAAATGTTCTTCCTATGTCAAGATGTAAATATACATTTCTTTATTGTAAATAATCTAGTATTTGTATTAAGCATATGTTGTAAACTTGTATCCAGCTTTTTACTTTTTACTTTTTACTTGTATCATAAATCTTTACTGCATTTTGCTTGTTGGAGCTTTTCTCCCTGGGCCTCCACTGAAAATGGGCACACTGGGTCCAGTGGACTTTCCCAGTCAACAAACTGGAAATAAATAAATAAATAAGTGTGGAGGGATGAAAGCACTTGATAGAGTGGATTATGACTATGCTGCATTTTTGAACTCACACGTGTGAAGGTCTCAAACTGAGTTTTTTTTCCTTTATGGTTTATTCTACCTGTACACATATGTCAGGTCAATCAGCATTTGTGGGAGTTGTTTTGTAATGCACACCTGTGCACACATATTGTGAATGTCAGCAATGTGGGTACTATTACAGTTTGTACTGTACATGGTAATGTATGCAGATATTATCCTGTACCAATGTCACATTTGTGTCTGCTGACAATACCTCTCCCACACAAATCCATAGGTACCTCTGGTGTGGCCAGGATCCATCATGCTGTAGCTGGTGAGTGTGGCACTGTTTTGTTATGGTTCATCTATACCCTAGGCATTTTAAGGGCTGTCAGTTTGCCATGGACACAACTGTTAAGCTTAGCCATATTGCAATACATGCATGTTCACTTGTGGAGGGGTTCACTGCAGTGCATTACATCAGTAATCACAGCAGCATATTTGCAGGAGCTGTAACATATTAGCATGTATTTTTGTGAAGGTGTAGGCAGTCTGCTCTAAAGGGGTGCATTACTATTGCGGAAACGGGTGCACTGTATTTTAGGTGAAGTTCCATCACATACACTGACATGTCACTTACTTCACAGGTGTATAGTAGTAGTCACATTAACTGGATGTAGCTGCACTGCATGTTGTTAAGGGCCTGTCTTGTGTGTGTCTGTTGTCGTCTGCATGTGTGTTGTGAATGGCATCAGTCATAACATCTGATCTGTATAATGCATTTGTGGCACCTCACCTGTATGTGTGTCATACCTCTTAACTGTCCCTGATTTCCAGGGATGTCCCTGATTTAGATTCCATAATTTAGCACTGTTCTTCTTAATCCCTCCTAAAACTTGTGACTCTTGGAGGAAAGGTGGTGAATTATACTCAAAAATAATGGCAGTAAGTAAGAGTTATAGAGTTCTTTTATTTTGCAAAATTTATTTATTTAACATTTGTTTACTGAGAAAGTCTGACTTGGAATGAAGCCAATTTTCAGCAGAGGTCCAGGGAGAAACACTCCAGGCAGATGTCTTTGAAATGTGGTAGAAAACCGGAGCACCCAGAGGAAACCCACAGAAGCATAGGGAAGACATGCAGACTCCGCACAGATGACACACCAGCTGAGAATCGAACTGCAGAACCTCTTGCTGTAACGTGACAATGCTACCGCTGCACCACTGCACCATCTGCTGTATGTATAGTACATATACTATAATATAGTAATAATATATAACAACAAATGTATAGTAATTAACATTCTTTTATTCTGCCAATGTCTCAAGTTAATAATATTAATATTTTACAAAGGTCCCTGATTGTCCCAGATGTTTTGGGGGGGTTTGCCCTTCATTGTTGAAATATGTCCCTGATAACTTGAGAGCTATGATGTGTGTGTGTGTGTGTGTGTGTGTGTGTGTGTGTGTGTGTGTGTGTGTGTGTGTGTGTGTGTGTGTGTGGATCAGCAGACATTATAGTGCAGGACTTAATGAACTCATGTTGTCTTCCTCTCACAGGTGACCATGGAGGTTGGAGTGTGTCCCACCTCACAGCCTGATGTCAGTGTCTCGTTGGACTCTGATGATGATGGTGACCATAGTGAGGCACAGGTGGGGTTGTTGGGGGCTGAATCTATCTCATTGGTTGACATCCCACTTCCTCCACAATGGCCTCACAGATAGTCAGTATGCCCTCACTTATCCAGTCCCCAGCAGCCACAGATATTGGACAGTCAGAGGGTGGTGGCATTGAACAGGACAGTGTGGTGAATATGGCATCTGTGACTGTAGACAGTAGCCATAGCCAGAGAGATGGTGAGGTCCCACACAGGCAGGTTGACAGGGGTGCTGGAAGAAGGGCTGCTGCCCATCCAGCACCTGTCAGTGGTATCACAGCATGTGTCACCCAACACATGTTTTGGTCCATCATGGAAGCAGAGGCACATTGTGAATGGTATACCGGATGGATGCTCAGGGTCATGGATGCCACACTGCCTCTCTTGCATGACTCCATCCACGGCATTGATGATGCCTTACATCATTTTGCTGATGTAGTGAATAGATGGTGGGTTGAGACATTCTTAGTCCTTAACCATGCAATGTCTGTGCTTGAAAATGTGGTGGGAGTAGGATGTTGGACATGTGGATGTAGATCAGCAACAACATCTGCTGATAGATCACATTGCCATGCACAGTCACAATCCCGTAGTGGCAGTACCACCAGCACTACCAAAGGGGGGATGCTGTCCACAACACAACATGGCAGGCCATGGTCACGTGGTCCTGGGCATTCCCATGAGGGACACAGACCCAGCAGACACTGGTCACCATCAGCAAGTAGTACTGCATCTGGCCCTGGGCATGGTGGTGCCAGTGTCAATCCTGGCGGAACCAGTCCCGGTGTTCATGGCCAGAGACAGTGAACTGTCCATTCTGCCATGTATGGTCCACAGCTGTCCAAAATACCCTCGTGTAGGGCTGGCACATGGCTTGACTGTGTACATACCTCACTCACACATCACTGTCACATGCAGGTCACCACCAGACACATACAGCTCCTCTCCATGGCCCAGCTCACCAGCACCCCACCAGACACACATGCACAATGTCAACTGTGTGGCACAGCTTAGGCCTTTGGCAACTCCACATCACACCCTGTGCATGTGAAGATACCTGTGCTACATCCCTGTCATCCATACCATCAATGCAGGGACATGCTAATATGTGTCTGATACACATGGTGAATATAGTGCAGTTAATGGCAGTTTGTAGTGCAGTAGTGTTATGCCCTGTGAGGTGCTGTCTGCTGGCAATTGTCATGCGTACACATGAAAATGTATGTACCATTGTGCCATGATGCTGTATTGCTGTTAGTACTACTAAGTGACTATTGTCTCACAGACCTTATTCTGTTTCTGTTCCAGGTGTCTGTGTGTCTAAGTCATGGAGACCTGCTGCCAATACAGAAGCTCAGGATGGTGTAGTGTCAACACAGAGACATTTTCATCACCAAGGTATGGCTGTATATGTGCATGTTTACCTAGGTGCGTATGCATGGAAAAGTGTGTGAGGGACAATGGGGGCAGACAGCATAAACTTGTATGCGTACCCCTTGACACAGCATGCTACTCTTGATACATGTCACCTGGGAGTTCCATAGGATCGCAGGTCCATAGGTCCATAGAAGGTTACTAGAGTACTGGCTCTGGTCCCTTACAAGCCTAGCCATTACTTTATTCCCAAAAGAATAATCAATCAGCATCTGTTGCCCTTGTCATTGATGGACATAGGTTGGACCCCTGGGACAGATTTCTGTTCTCCCATCAACTCATCACAGATGCACTTGATGAGGGTCTGCATGGTACTCTACTCGACATGTATGGGAAGTGCATTCCTGAGAAAGGGCAGCCTCTGGGAGATAAACATGTCTCTCCATCAGGATTTATTGCTATTGCATAGGTGATTCAGGCCTCTTCTGCTGGTAATGCACAAAGAGTTAGACTCACGTATAAGGGGCAGCTGTTGAAGGGCTGAGCACAACATTGCCATCTAGGCATGCCACAGACAACCTGTAGACAACCTGTCTGATACTAAGTGGGGCACTACTGATTCGAGGCTGTCTGCATGGAACAGGTGTTGAAGGCCATGGATAACCTTTGTGAGTGTCAATATAGCCTTCCCAGTTGCTGCAGATGTCTGCATAGGTACATAACAGACTAGCCATAATTATAATTTATTGTTGTACTGACTGAGGACTATACAGAGGTAATGTCCAACGTTCTCTGGAAGTAGTCCCTTTATCTATGTGGTGAACCACGTCCAAGGCTTTTCTGACCACTGCCACTACTTGATGGCTGAATGCAACAGTGTTAGCAACCTGAGTACCCACGTCTCTCAGCACAGATTGTGTGTTTATGGGGTTGCCATTGATGTGGGAAACAATGGGCCCATGTCCTTGACGTATGGAACAATGGTACTGTTTGCTGCATTCAGCTTGAGGGCAGGACCTTGGCACCATTCCATACCCACTGTATGACCCCATTGCAGTGTGTTAACATCAGTCTGTGGTTATTGACAGACAGCACACTACTTACAGTCACCACAGCCTTAGGCAATGCCTACATATGTGGGTGGTGGCAGTTAGCATTCATGCCTAGATACATGTGGGTCATTGGGGGCAGCGGCTACTCATAGGGCCTACACATATCTACATATTTCACACACATAAGCAACAAAGAGTACGGTTGCCACCTTATCAAATGTGTAATGTGGGACACTTATTGTAGTATAGTGAGAGTTGACAGGATAAACCATACCCATGGCAAGTGCAACAGACAGGACTTCTCTTGGTTTGCCAATATGACAGCTTCTTTGTGTCACATTATCAAAGCTTAGACTATTTATCATAACATTAAGGTGCTTCTGATGTGAAGAAACTGCGTTATGCAACTAGTAGACAACTTTAGGAAATGTTTGTTGTCCTACATTCTGGGGGACTCTGTATTGTTTGACTCATTTTCACAGGTCACAGCTGGCCAAACATGGACTGCAACCTGTAGGATGGGATAGGTGGTGGCCATACCTCTCACCTCTCACCTCTACAGATTTCTGCAGAATGTCCTGATGTCTTCCACATATTTTTGTTTCCTTTGTCATAACATTGTGGTTTTCTGGCACATTAGTGACACATCATTAAAGACTGATGTTAGACAATAAGGACAGATATTTTCATGTCAGACTTCATACCCTTCAGAAAATGCATGTGAATGCACTACCTGTTATGCTATATACTTTCTATGTTTGTCAGAGCAATATTTAAAGATTGCACCTAATATTAGTCCTTTGTCCCACTTTTCTGTTTGGCTATATTCAGATGTCTTTCTCTAAAGGTTTATTACAAGAATGACTAGGGCAATAATTACTGTTTTCTAACAAGTTCTCAAAAAACTATATTTGGTGCATTTCCAAGCATAGGTTTATAGGTTGGTACTAGGGCCCTAGGGCCTATACAAGCCTAGCCATAAGAATTCCACACTATTTACTTCCCTGGACCCCTGTCTAGCAGGGCGACTGACGTGATCCCCAGGGTGAATTTCCTTTCTCCCATCCAATCGTCAAGGTTCCTTTTGAAGTGGGCCAAATAGGCACTCTGCTTGACATGTATGGGCAGTCTATTCCAGAGTCTGGGATGTCTCAGGGTCAGGAACCTATCCCTCCAGCATGTTTTGTTTATTGTGATGACAAGGTTTAGATCCCAGGAACATGTGGCTCTGAGGGATTGGGGTTTCTTTAAGTGTAGCATGTCCAGCAGCTCTGGGTTTGACATGGCCTTGTATGTTAAGCAGAGATCGCCTCTGAGTAGACGATATGTATCAGAGTATAGCTGGAGTTTTTTAAGGCGGTCAGTGTAGGGCATCTGCTTTAGGCCTGTGATTCTTTTAATGAGGTATTTCTGCAGCCTTTCCAGTTGTTGCAGATGTCTTGAGAGGTACATACCAAATGGGGCGTTGTATTCTATAATGGGTCTAATGAGGGATGAGTACAGTGGGACAATGACCTCCTTTTTTCTGGATGAAAAGCCCTTAGTGATGAGGTGTGCCACATAGAAGGATTTCCTGACTGTTGTGGTGATGTGGTTATCGAAGGTGAGACCACTGTCCACCTGTGTCCCTAAGTCTCTTATCACACTTTCAGTGTTTAGTGTACTGTCACCTATGTGATAATTCATGGGTACATGTTTTTTTCCCAAAGGGGATAACTATACATTTCTTGGCATTGAGCTTGAGCCCATGGCTCTGGCACCAAGCATCTGTTTCTGTAAGGCCCTTTTGTAGAGTATCCACATCATTTGGGGATTCAATAATGGCTCCCAGTTTGCAGTCATCTGCAAACTTTGTTAGCCAGCATCCCTTAGTGTTGGCCTGTACTTCAGAGAAGTAGATGCCAAACAAGAGCGGTCCCAGGACTGAACCCTGAGGTACTCCACTTGTCACTTGTCTGGAGCTGGATTTGGATTCTGCTACTTTTACAGTGTGGGTTCTGTCAGTAAGCCAGTTGGCAACCCATTGGGTGATGTAGGGATTAATGCCCAGCTTAGTAAGTTTATCTATGATTCCAGAGTGGGGGTGGTGTCAAAGGCCTTGGAAAGGTCTAGATAGGCTCTGTGGACCACGTTACCCTTGTCCATGGTTCTGGAGTCTGATTCGAAGAAGTTAATCAGGTTCAGGAGACAGGATCGACCCTTCACGAACCCAAACTGGGTGGGGTCCAGTGTTTGAAAGGTGTCAATGTCTTTGTTTATTAGTTCCATGATAATATGCTCCATGGCCTTGCAGATAAGGCTCATTAGACTGATGAGACGGTAGTTTCCGGGATCCAAGGTGGATCCCCCTTTGTGGAGTGGGATAACTGTAGCTCTGTGCCACTCAGCGGGCATGAAACCTGAGGTGAGGCTATGATTAAACATGGCACTTAGGTGAGGTGTCAGTTCATATTGTAGTTCATGTAGTACACAGCCTGGGATGTCATCTGGTCCCATGGATGCTGTATTCTTAGCTATGGAGAGTGCGTTTTTTACCTGTGTGGCTGTTATTACCAGAATTTGGCAATCTTCCGGTATTGAGATGGGCCATTTGGGGAGGGGGGGTGAAGTTGGCACTGAAATGATCTGCCAGGATATTGGCAATATCCTTGGGATCAGTATATTTAATGCCATTCTGTTTTAGCTCAGAGCAGATCTGAGCATTGCCATTTAGATTCTTGACATAGTTATAGAATGCCTTGTGGTTGTCTTTGGAATCTTTAGAAATTTTATTTTCATAATAGCTTTGGAGGACTTTATGAGGGATCTCAGTTTCTTACTGAGGCTGGTAAGGGAGTTTTTTGCATCCTGGGATTTTCCTCTTTTCTGTAACAGTTTCTTCATTTTGTTGTAAAGTTTGTTTATGGCAGGGGACCACCAGATTGGCTTCCTTTTTTTGGAGGAGAGCATCTTGGTTCCATTTGGGATGGCACAATTCATGCATGAGTGGATATGCTCATACAGTGCCTTAGTGTAGGACTCAGCAGTCAAACTTTCAGTTCCAGTCTGCATGGGTATCATGAAGTTTGTCACTTCTGACTTGAGTAGCATGAAGTTGGCCTTGGAGAAGTTTTTTTATGGAGGTTTCCTTACTGGGGGGTGGGGTGGAATGTGGATGTTAAGGGTGATTAGCTTATGGTCAGATCTGACTAATGAGGCAGTGACCATAGGTGTGGAGCATCAATTTCCCATGTTGGTAATGACCAGGTCTAGGATATTGGAGACCCTGGTGGGACTATGGATTAGTTGATCCAGGGCATTGGAATTTATGAATTCCAAGTACTGTTGGGCAAAGGTGTTGGTACACAAGTAGTTTTCCCAGTTAATGGCAGGGTAGTTAAAATCACCCAGTATTAGGGTGTTTGGTTCTATCTTAATATTTTCCAGTATGTTTAGAAAGGTGTAGTAAGAATCTTGGGGCATGGTGGGGGATCTGTAGCAAGCTACAATTTGGATTGCAGTCTTGCCTAGTGTCAGTTGCACCTAGAGAATTTCCAACTTCCTTATCAAGAGCAAACAAATTCCAATTTTTGTACAAAGTATTGACAATTGCTTTACTATGTTTGTTATAAAGGGTGATGAACGAGAAATTCCCTTTAGAAGTGATGTGTGGAATGTGTAAACAATGTCCACACATTAGTCACCCAAGAAAAATTCCAAATATGGCAAATAATGTTTTATGCAAGGGGTCACTTTAATTGTCAGTCCAAGAATGTGGTTTACATGGCTAACTGTTCTCAATGTCCTGTTTTCTAAATTGGGAAAACTTCAAGATTCCATGAGAGAATCTACAAACATCTTCTTGACATTAGAAAGGGAAAGTTATCTAACACTTTATTTAAGCATGTTAATGAGTTTCATGAACACAAGTTTAAGTTTTTGATCATTCAGCAGATAGTGATGGACATACAAGGGAAAGTTTTACCAGTTCATTTGGATGCATATGAACTAAAATGGCAGCTTTGACTAAATGCCTTTGTTCATCCAGGTTTAAATGAAAATTTAAATATTAACCGTGTTTCAAAACTCTAGTATCTAGAAGGTTAATTATACCATATGCCTTTGCCTTTTAATTATGTATTTAACTTTGTACTCTAATTGTCTTCTTTCATTGGCTGATGGTTAAGTGGTTGTTGTGCAATTAACATTTAGCCTTTTTATAGACCATTTTTAATACAACTTCTGTTCTGATGAAGTCCCTCAAAGTTTTGGGATGAAAGTGCTTAACTTTTGAATTTGTACTGAATTTCACTGGATTTACACTGCCTTTTACTGAGGTTTTATTTTTCGGTCAATAAAATATTTAAGTTTTATCAGATATTGTCTTGGGACTTTCAAGGCTGTTTCTTTCTACATGTCTGACTGTACCTGTTTAGCAGGTTGGCCAGCATTGTGCCCCACCACATCTGTTCTGGTCCTCAAATGGTTTGTGTTGCTCCATTATATGGCTACATCTTGGCCCATACCTCTCAAACTGTTACAGCCAGACATCTGGACAGGGCCATATATAACAGTCAGGCACAGGCCCACCCATGGGGACAGGATCTTAATATTGTTCTTCCAAATGTAGACAGTTGGTAGAATGTTTTTTTTATTAGAATGCATTTTCTTATGCATATGAAGTCTGCATCTCTCAACTTTGTCTGTCATTGATGTTTTCATATCAACCTTTATTCGTTTGCCAATAGTTTGCCACACAAATGCTATGTTATGACAAACAGAACAGATATATGAGGCATACGTGTGGACATTCTGATAAACCTTGTCATTCATGGGGTATGGATAGTGCCCACTGACTTGTTGTCAGTTCTGACACAGTTACGTGGCTGCCTTTATATCCTGGCACTAGACTGACTTGTCACAACCTGCTGTTTTACTAAGCACCATCTAGGTTACTCAGAGATATGTACTCCATATTAGTGGCCTCCTGTCCCTCCATTGTCCAGCTTTCCTACAGTAACAAATATTGGCTCCTGGACAGTCTGTAGAACTCCTACCATAGGTGTAGCTGACATATAAAACAGTAGGCATAGATAGTCTCAAACCATGGACCCTATCAAACACAGTAATGTACTTAGCCCACTAAACCACAACAGCCACCAATCAATGCTGTCTACTTCCTGACACTATTAACCACACACATACATATCACATTGACCCCTGCATTTTGTGGAAATGGAACATGTTAGCAAGTTGATTGGGACAGCCCAGGGAATGTGTGATCTGCTGCTATTACCTTGCAAACATAAATGTTACAGCAGTTCTATGTGTAAACAGGTGTGCTAGGTGTAGTGGATCATACCTCTCAAGTGTACAGATTTTCACATAATGTCCAGATGTTCGCCTTATATTTTGGGTCCATTTTTCAGAAAATTGTGATTGTCTGGAAAATCAGGCATTTGGCCTAGTGTTAGTTGCACCTAGAGAATTTCCAACTTCCTTATCAAGAGCAAACAAATTGCAATTTTTGTGCAAAGTATTGACAATTGCTTTACTATGTTTGTTATAGAGGGTGATGAATGAGAAATTCCCTTTAGAAGTGATGTGTGGAATGTGTAAACAATGTCCACACATTAGTCACCCAAGAAAAATTCCAAATATGGCAAATAATGTTTTATGCAAGGGGTCACTTTAATTGTCAGTCCAAGAATGTGGTTTACATGGCTAACTGTTCTCAATGTCCTGTTTTCTAAATTGGGAAAACTTCAAGATTCCGTGAGAGAATCTACAAACATCTTCTTGACATTAGAAAGGGAAAGTTATCTAACACTTTATTTAAACATGTTAGTGAGTTTCATGAACACAAGTTTAAGTTTTTGATCATTCAGCAGATAGTGATGGACATACAAGGGAAAGTTTTACCAGTTCATTTGGATCTACACGAAAACTGCCAGACAAACTAGTGAAATAAAAAACCCCGATGGAAGCTGCAACAGGCGTGGTGAAATAAATCCAATAACCAAGCGATAGCTGTAAAAGCTGTTATGTTAGCACTTTATTAAACAAGAACTTTCGGTAGGTTAATAACCAACCTTCCTCAGACAAAACAGTTACTAAGAAGTAATAGGGAGTTTAAATACACTTGTCCCTCCCAGTTAATCAAGATTTAATTGATTTCCATCTTCAATTAAAAAATTCCTTTTAACCATTTGTGTGCATTACAAATAAAAACAATTTTTTATGTGTTAATAAAAACACTTTGTTAAAAACACATTGTTTAAAAACATCCTTTGAAAATGATCTTTACGTACAAATTGTTAAAACTATTTTTCTTATTAAATAAATAATATAATATACAATCATCCAACCCCTTATAGAAATACAGAATTATTTCTACTAGAGTTACAATTGTGTAAACCAGTATATTTGATAAAGTGATCACAGGCTCCTGTAACTATACAAGGGGAGAACAACCCACCCCTATTTCTCGAATGAACACAAAAAAGCCCAAAAAACACACCGCAATTTATGTTTAGGGCATATGTATTTACTAATAATATGAGTGTAATACCCTAAGCTACACCTAGCTTAATCTATTCCCCACTCACAGCCCATAACCATTGTGGCCATACTGTGTCGTGAGTGAATAAATTTGCTTATTAAAAAGTCTGACAAAATCCATAATACATAAGGATAGCTGTCTAAACCAAATTAATATGTTATCTCCTCATGGCTATGATTTTAAGAATGCAGGATAGAGAAACAGCGTCGTTTAGGCCAGGATAAATGTATTCTAATTTCAGTAGACCATCTCCACATTAGGGAGATTTTACAAAAGAACTGGTCAATTATAAGGGAAGACAAACAGTTGTTGGACCTGTTAGGATCAGCTCCAGGCTTCACATTTAGAAAAGGTTGCTCATTGAAAACCCTTTTGGAGAAAAATAAACGAACATTCACTAATAGGATCAGGGGCATGACCCAATGTGGGACATGCCGTCAGTGTAAAAATATCCATGAAGGGTCACAACTTTATATCAACAAAAGGATATATAAAGTCACGGGCAACTTTAATTGTGGGACCAAAGCGGTGGTTTATGTTGCCTTATGTGATCATTGCCCGGCTTTCTATATAGGAAAGACCGAGAGGGCATTTAAAAGGCGCATATATGAACATTTATATGCCATCGCAAAAGTTGACATAAAGAATGCATTAGCCTGTCATGTCATTGACCATCCTGGTCACACTTTTCATTTTGCTGTTTTAAAACAAGTAGCAACAGATTTAAATAGTGGGCCATGGCAGGTAAATTTGGAAAGGGAAGAGTTATTTTGGCAGGTTAGAACAGGAGCATACATTTATCCTGGCCTAAACGACGCTGTTTCTCTATCCTGCATTCTTAAAATCATAGCCATGAGGAGATAACATATTAATTTGGTTTAGACAGCTATCCTTATGTATTATGGATTTTGTCAGACTTTTTAATAAGCAAATTTATTCACTCACGACACAGTATGGCCACAATGGTTGCGGGCTGTGAGTGGGGGAATAGATTAAGCTAGGTGTAGCTTAGGGTATTACACTCATATTATTAGTAAATACATATGCCCTAAACATAAATTGCGGTGTGTTTTTTGGGCTTTTTTGTGTTCATTCGAGAAATAGGGGTGGGTTGTTCTCCCCTTGTATAGTTACAGGAGCCTGTGATCACTTTATCAAATATACTGGTTTACACAATTGTAACTCTAGTAGAAATAATTCTGTATTTCTATAAGGGGTTGGATGATTGTATATTATATTATTTATTTAATAAGAAAAACAGTTTTAACAATTTGTACGTAAAGATCATTTTCAAAGGATGTTTTTAAACAATGTGTTTTTAACAAAGTGTTTTTATTAACACATAAAAAATTGTTTTTATTTGTAATGCACACAAATGGTTAAAAGGAATTTTTTAATTGAAGATGGAAATCAATTAAATCTTGATTAACTGGGAGGGACAAGTGTATTTAAACTCCCTATTACTTCTTAGTAACTGTTTTGTCTGAGGAAGGTTGGTTATTAACCTACCGAAAGTTCTTGTTTAATAAAGTGCTAACATAACAGCTTTTACAGCTATCGCTTGGTTATTGGATTTATTTCACCACGCCTGTTGCAGCTTCCATCGGGGTTTTTTATTTCACCAGTTCATTTGGATGCATATGAATTAAAATGGCAGCTTTGACTAAATGCCTTTGTTCATCCATGTTTAAATGAAAATTTAAATATTAACCGTGTTTCAAAACTAATTATACCATATGCCTTTGCCTTTTAATTATGTATTTAACTTTGTACTCTAATTGTCTTCTTTCATTGGCTGATGGTTAAGTGGTTGTTGTGCAATTAACATTTAGCCTTTTTATAGTCCATTTTTAATACAACTTCTGTTCTGATGAAGTCCCTCAAAGTTTTGGGATGAAAGTGCTTAACTTTTGAATTTGTACTGAATTTCATTGGATTTACACTGCCTTTTACTGAGGTTTTATTTTTCGGTCAATAAAATATTTAAGTTTTATCCAGATATTGTCTTGGGACACCAGGCTGTTTCTTTCTACATGTCTGACTGTACCTGTTTAGCAGGTTGGCCAGCATTGTGCCCCATACATCTGTTCTGGTCCTCAAATGGTTTGTGTTGCTCTATTATATGGCTACATCTTGGCCATACCTCTCAAACTGTTACAGCCAGACATCTGGACAGGGCCATATATAACAGTCAGGCACAGGCCCACCCATGGGGACAGGATCTTAATATTGTTCTTCCAAATGTAGACAGTTGGTAGAATTGTTTTTTATTAGAATGCATTTTCTTATGCATATGAAGTCTGCATCTCAACTGTCTGTCATTGATGTTTTCATATCAACCTTTATTCGTTTGCCAATAGTTTGCCACACAAATGCTATGTTATGACAAACAGAACAGATATATGAGGCATACGTGTGGACATTCTGATAAACCTTGTCATTCATGGGGTATGGATAGTGCCCACTGACTTGTTGTCAGTTCTGACACAGTTACATGGCTGCCTTTATATCCTGGCACTAGACTGACTTGTCACAACCTGTTGTTTTACTAAGCACCATCTAGGTTACTCAGAGATGTGTACTGTCCATATTAGTGGCCCCCTGTCCCTCCATTGTCCAGCTTTCCTACAGTAACAAATATTGGCTCCTGGACAGTTTGTAGAACTCCTACCATAGGTGTAGCTGACATATAAAACAGTAGGCATAGATAGTCTCAAACCATGGACCCTATCAAACACAGTAATGTACTTAGCCCACTAAACCACAACAGCCACCAATCAATGCTGTCTACTTCCTGACACTATTAACCACACACATACATATCACATTGACCCCTGCATATTGTGGAAATGGAACATGTTAGCAAGTTGATTGAGACAGCCCAGGGAATGTGTGGTCTGCTGCTATTACCTTGCAAACATAAATGTTACTGCAGTTCTATGTGTAAACAGGTGTGCTAGGTGTAGTGGATCATACCTCTCAAGTGTACAGATTTTCACATAATGTCCAGATGTCTGCCTTATATTTTGGGTCCATTTTTCAGAAAATTGTGATTGTCTGGAAAATTACTGGCAAATCATTAAAGACTGAAGTTAGAAATTAATGAGAGACATTTTAGTTTCAGACTTATTACCCTTCAGAGAATTCATGCTAGTGCAAAACCTGTTATTCTATCAACTTTCTAAGTTTGTAAGAGCAATACTTAAAAATTGTCCCTGTTTTGGGGCCTTTGCCCCACATTTCTTTATGGCTTTGTACAGATCTCTTGATCTAAGAAGTTGAGTTATGTATGTGACTCCAACATTGACATCTATGCATCTGTCCTGTGACCACACTGTTTGTAAGTCCTTCACATAGTGCAGTGGGTTTTGCTGGCTTGGGGCCTACTGCATATTTTGAGCAATCCGGTATTTGACAGAGAGTTACTGGTGTCCCACATAGCTGTCAGTTGTCTGCTGCCATCCTGGGAGCCCACTCCATTCCCTTGCATACATGCAGCAATACTGCAGATATGCTATCACAGTCTACTACCCCATTCATTTGTTGTTAAGAAGAGTGACTTAACTTGTGCCTGCAGCAGTTGAGAGGACAGTGTTTCAGGGCTGGCTCTATCAGATACATGCAGTGGTGCATGTGCTATGCATTGTCTCTTTGCCAAAGCCAGGGTATACTGGGCACGTCTACATCTGTCTACTGGGACAGGCTCAGGAATGGTCCTCCTCCAAGTCCCCCTGTGCCTTTGGGGATCTTGGCAGTGTTTGGGGCCTGTGTGTCCCTTCCCTCTGATGTTCCTGCCACAGCTGTTTCCACAGGATCATATTGTGCACATAGCACATACTATGAACATATGTGCACATGTGACTGGAGAGTACTGCAGGACTCCACCAGACATGTCAAGGCACTGGAACCATGACTTCAGCAGCTCAAACACGTGCTCTACTATGTTCCTAGTTTATGCATGTGCCTCATTATGGTGTTCTTCAGTTAGTGTGTGTGCATTTCTGATGGGTGTCATCATCCACAGTTCCAGTGCATAGCCAGCATCCCCCAGTAGTTGGCCGTACAGGATGTCCCCCTTGGTAAATGCCTGCTACAGCTGTGATGCATGCCTGATGTGGGAGTCAAGGTAACTGCCAGGGCTGCCAGCACACACATTCATGATAATGGCCTGGGCATTGCACATAATCCGAGAGTTAATGGAGTGATACCCCTAGCAGCTGACATAGACTTTACCCTCCTCTCCAGGTTGTGTTTTGTTGTGCAGATGCCTGCAGTCTATGACACCCTGTACCTCTGGGTAGTGTGCTACATTGTGGAAGAGATTCATATTGCTGGTCCTCTCCTCAGGGGTACTGGGGAAATAAATATGCTCACTGACATGTGTTAGCATGACATCCAGGAACTGGTGGAGTACCCTGGATGTGGATGCCTGGCAGAGCCACTTGATGTCCCCATTGCATCTTTAGAAAGTACCTGTAGCTAGTATTCTTAAAGCTACACATACCTTTGTTTCCACTGGGATGGGTTCCCCTTTGTTGACTCTGGGTCTGAGGTGAGGGTGATAAAACTGGGTGAGTTCCTGTATTATGTCTCTGTCCATCTTGTAGAGCTCTACTATCTCCAGCTCATTTAGCCCTTGAAAGGTTACCCTGGGCCTGAACACTCTTCTCCTCCTCAGTCTGGGCCTATTGTCAGCATCATCATCATCACTGACCTCAGCCTGTACCACATACAGATGTAGCAGAGCAGCAGCAATCATTTTGTCAGTTAAAATTCCTAAAGAGTGTACTCTAATGGTGCAGAGTATGTGGGAAAAATCAGATTGAACGGTGTATGCATACTTTATAGTGATGTGCTGCAGATGCAGCCTGTGTGATTGTCTGACTATGATACATTCAGCCTGCCAGGTATATCATTGAGGAGTTTGAATGGGCCAGTGTCAGTGAAACAGGGCTCATCAGACTTTTATACCTGATTGGCTTTCCCAGGCTATTTCCTTTCATTTGTTATTTTTTTAGTTTCTTCCACTGCAAAATCCCACGGCACTGTGCGCAAACCCGCAGTGCTAGTATAAATATTGCTCAGCAGTTTGGACCCTCCCCTGTACATGGGCACACTTAGATTCATAGGTTCATAGGCTCATAGGTAGGTACTAGGTTATCGGCCCTAGGGCCTATACAAGCCTAGCCATAACGATTCCCTGGCTATTGCTTCCCACAAATATTTACTTTCCTGGACCTCTGTCCAGCAGGGCTACTGATGTGATCCCTGGGGTGAATTTCCTATCTCTCATCCAATTAGCAAAGTTCCTCTTGAAGAGGCCCATTGAGGTGCTCTGCCTGATATATATGGGCAGCTTATTCCAGAGTATGGGGAGTCTCTGGGTCAGGAACCTATCCCTCCAGCATGTTCTATTCATCATGATGACAAGGTTAACATCCCTGGAGCATGTGGATCGGAGGGATTGGGATTTCTTTAAGTGTAGCATGTCCAACAACTCTGGGTTTGACATGTCCTTGTATGTTAGGCAGAGATCGCCTCTGAGTAGGCGATATGTGACAGAGTATAGCTGGAATGTCTTAATCGGTCAGCATAAGGCATCTGCTTCAGGCCTGTGATTCTTTTTGTGAGGTATTTCTGCAGCCTTTCTAGTTGTTGCAGATGTCTTGTGAGGTATATACCAAATGGAGCATTGTATTCTATAATGAGTCTAATGAGGGATGAGTACAGAGGGACAATGACCTCATTTTTTTTCGATGAAAAGCCCTTTGTCACATAAAAGGATCTTCTAACTGTTGTGGCTATGTGGTTATTAAAGGTGAGACCACTGTCCACCCGTGTCCCTAGGTCTCTTATCATACTTTCGGTGTTTAGTGTACTGCCACCTATGTGGTAGTTCACAAATACGTGTTTTTTTCCCAAAGGGGACAACTATACATTGTTTGGCATTTAGCTTGAGCCCATGGTTCTATCACCAGGCATCTGTTTTGATAAGGCCCTTTTGTAGTATATCCACATCATTTGGGGATTCAATAATGGCTCCCAGCTTGCAGTCATCTGTGAACTTTGTAAGCCAAAGTCCCTTAGTATTGGCCTGTACTTCAGAGAAGTAGATGCCAAACAGGAGTGGTCCCAAGACAGAACCCTGCAGTACACCACTTGTCACTTGTCTGGAGGTGGATTTGGAGTCGGCTACTTTTACAGTGTGTGTGTTCTGTCAGTAAGCCAGTTTGTAAGCCATCGAGTGATGTAGAGATTAATGCCCAGCTTAGTAAGTTTATCTATGATTCCAGACTGGGGGATAGTGTCAAAAGCCTTGACGAGGTCCAAGTAAGCTGTGTGAGCCACCTTACCCTCATCCACAACTCTGGAGACGGATTTAAAGAAGCTGATCAGGTTCAGGAGGCAAGATCAGCCCTTCACATACCCAAACTGGGTGGGGTCCAGGGTTGACGTTTGTCAATGTCTTTGTTTATAAGTTCCATGATAATACGTTCCATGGCCTTGCAGATCAGGCTCGTCAGACTGATTGGACAGTAGATCCCAGGATCCAAAGTGGATCCCCCCTTATGGAACGGGATGACTGTAGCTGTGTGCCACTCTGTGGGCACAAAGCCTGAGGTGAGGCTATGATTAAACATGACACATAGGTGAGGTGCCAGTTCATTTTGTAGTTCATGCAGTACACAGCCCGTGATGTCATCTGGTCCCATGGATGCTGTATTCTTGGCTTTGGAGAGTGCGCTTTTTACCCGAGGCTGTGATTACTGGAATTTGGCATTCTTTCGGTATTGAGATGGGCCCTTTAGGGGGTGGGGGGGTGAAGTTGGCACTGAATCTATCTGCCAGGATATTGGCAATATCCTTGGGATCAGTATATCTAGTGCCATTCTGCTGTAGCTCAGAGCAGATCTGAGTATTGCCATCTAGATTCTTGGGGGATCCACTATGGATCCCGGGATCTACCGTCCCATCAGTCTGATAAGCCTGATCTGCAAGGCCATGGAACGTATTATCATGGAGCAAAGCACTTGTTCAGAACTCATTTTAAGCACTAAATAAGCTACAAATTACTACAGCACTCAACTTTCCTCACTTGTCTAGAGGAAAACAGTTTTTAGGACATAATAAATAAGCACCTATCCAGGCATATCTAAGGGTCAGCTCCCACTGTTTTCTCCTGTCTACCTGATGAATCTGGGCATCTTGGGGCAATGCAGCACTTGCCTCATGTACACAGACAGCCCTCTCCTCCTACCACCCAACACTACAACCTGTAAGATATGCACTTATATAGCCAAACTGGATGCAAAGCTCTCTTCACCCAAGACTGGACTAGACAGTCAAGTGGAGAAGGTAAACACTTGCACCACACCACACTCATCGCATAGTCCCTCATAACCTACACCACCAAAGCACAAACATAGAAACACAAAACACACACCTACATTTGCGGAGGTTCTCAAAAAAAAAAATCTACCCAAGCAACAGGGACCTCCAAAGCAGAAATGCAAGCAACCTCCACCCTCCAACACAACCCAAATGACACATAGCCCATAAACTCAGTGTGCAATTCAACCACAGCCCATAAGGCATAACAACATACCCAACACTCTAGTTATAGGTGACTCTATAGTCAGGCACACTGATGTTCCACTCACCAGGCTAAACAAGGAGAAAGTGACTGTCAGCTGCCTGTCAGGTGCCAGGATTCACCACATAATGCATGCACTCAGGTCACTCCACAACAAGTACAAATATGACTCTGTTATTGTCCATGTTGGTGTGAATGACCTGAGACGTACCTCCCTGGACTACATGTAAAGAGACATGGAGGAGCTGTCCAATCTTGTACCCCAGGCAGGTATGATCCTAGCCCTGAGTAGCAACCTGCCATCACCCAGAATGATACCACAGTACAAAGACAAAATGATTGACTTCAACAATTGGCTAAGCTTCTGGTGTCATTCTAAGGGGATCCAGTATCTGTCTGCCTGCATGACATGGTAGACAAACCACGATGCTTTGCCAGAGATGGCCTGCACCTGTTGCCCTTGGGATTCCGGATACTGGCTTAGGCTCTTGCCACCCCTACAGTGCCTTTTTTAGGCAAGATTCAAATGATAAATTCACCACTGTAACAGGCACATGCAAGCAAAATCTGAGGGTAATGCTACTTAATGCTAGAAGTCTAAACCTCAAAATGCACTCAGTCGAGGCACTCCTTAAAATGGAGAACATCGACATCTGTGCAGTGACAGAGACCTGGTTCAAGGCTCCAGAGAGCACTCCTGCATTACCAGGCTATAATTCATAACACATCTTTTGGCAACCTAACCTGGATCGAAGCACTAAATGTGTAGGAATATCCATATTCATTAAGGATATCCACATCCCCAGGCTAGTTGCTTAGCATAATGCATCCGAGATTATCCAAGTGCAACTAACTCTGGGCAAGACTGCCATCCAAATTGTAGCTTGCTACAGATCCCCCACCATGCCCCAGGA
Organism: Protopterus annectens; assembly: GCF_019279795.1. NCBI lineage: Eukaryota > Metazoa > Chordata > Ceratodontiformes > Protopteridae > Protopterus > Protopterus annectens. The sequence goes on from NC_056733.1 coordinate 1,635,539,409, forward strand.
TTCCTACTCCTCATTTCTTGATACACTAGAAAATATTAGGGTACAATCTAACACCCTTATAATGGGCAATTTCAACTAGCCCACCATTAACTGGGAAAACTACTCATGTACCAACTCTTGTGTTCAACGTTTTCTGGAATTCATAAATTCCAATGCCTTGGATCAACTTATCCACACCCCCACCAGTGGCAGCAATATCCTAGACCTGGTCATTACCAACATGGGCAACCGGTGTTGCACACCAGAAATCAATTCCTTGTTGGTCAGATCCGACCACAAGCAAATCACCCAAGACATCCACACCCCCCCACCCCCCATTAGGGAAACCACCATAAAACAATTCTCCAAAACCAACTTCACGCTTCTTAAGACAGAAGTGGCAAACTTCATGACACCCATGCTGACGGACAATAGAGGTACGACTGCTGAATCCTATACAATTGCACTTTATAAGCACTTACACAAGTGCATGGATCATGCAATCCCTAACAGAACCAAGATGCTATCCTCAAAAAAGGAAGCCAATCTGGTGGTTCCCTGCCATAAACAAACTCTATAATGGAAGAAAGAAACTGTTGCAAAAAAGAGTAAAATCCCATGATTGGAGGAACTCCGTGGTCAGCCTCAGTAAGAAGCTGAGATCCCTCATAAAATCCTCTAAAGCTAGATATGAAAACAAAATCACCACTGATTCTAAAGACAACCACAAAGCATTCTATACCTATGTCAAGAATCCCAATGGCAACACTCAGATCTGCTCTGAGTCACAGCACAATGGCACTAAATATACTTAATTAACTGATATTGCCAACATCCTGGCAGATAGGTTCAGTGCTAACTTTACCCTTCTCTCATCCTCTAAAGGGCCCATCTCTATACTGGAAGAATGCAAAGTTCCTGTAATCATGGCTCCACAGGTAAAAAACACACTCTCCAAAGCCAAGAACACAGCATCCATGGGACCTGACAACATCCCAGGCTGTGTTCTACATGAACTACAGAATGAACTGGCATCCCACCTAAGTACCATGTTCAATCATAGCCTCACCTCAGACTTTGTGCCCACTGAACAGCACACAGCAATGGTTATCCCACTCCACAAAGGGGGAGCCAACACAGACCCCTGGAACTACCCATTAGCCTGATGAGCCTGGTCTGCTAGGCTATGGAACATATTATCATGGAACTTATAAACAATGACATTGGTAATCTCCAAACTCTGGTCCCTACCCAGTTCAGGTTTGTAAAAGGCATATCATGTCTCCTAAACCTGATAGACTTCTTTGAAGCGGTCACCAAAGCCATAGATGAGGGTAAGGTGGTTCACACAGCCTATCTAGATCTCGCCAAAGCATGTGAGACCATCCCCCACTCTGGAAATATAGATAAACTCACTAAACTAGATATATATCCCTATGTCACAAGATGGGTTGCCAACTGGCTCACTGACAGAACCCACACTATGAAAGTAGCAGACTCTAAATCCAACATCAGATCAGTGACAAGTGGAGTACTACAAGGTTCAGTCCTGGGTCCTCTCCTGTTTGGTATCTACTTCTCTGAAGTACAAGCTAACACAGAAGGTCTTTGGCTAACAAAGTTTGCAGATGACTGCAAACTAGGAGCCATAATCAAAACTCCTAATGACGTGGACATCCTACAAAAGGGCCTCACTGAGACAGATGCCTGGTGTCAAAGCCATGGCCTCAAGCTCAATGCTGAAAAGTGCATTGTCATCCCTTTTGGTAAAAACTCTGCATCCATGAACTACCACATAGGCAGTAGTCTACTTAACACCGAAAGTGTGATAAGAGAACTTGGGACACAGGTGGACAGTAGAAAGAGATCATTGTTCCCCTCTACTCATCACTCATTAGACCCATTATAGAGTACAACACCCCTTTTGGTATGTACCTCACAAGACATCTGCAACAACTGAAAAGGCCACAGAAATACCTCACAAAGAGGATTGCTGGCCTCAAACAGATGCTCTATGCAGACCATCTAAAAAAACTCCAGCTTTACTCTGTCGCATATCACCTACTCAGAGATGATCTCTGCCTAACATACAAAGCTATGTCAAACCAAGAGCTGTTGGACATGCTCCACTTAAAGAAATCCCAACCCCTCTGAGCTACATGCTCTAGGGACCTAAACCTTGTCAACACAATAAACAGAACATGCTGGGAGGGATAGATTCCTGTCCCAGAGACTTCCCATACTCTGGAACAAACTACCTATCTATATCAAACAAAGCTCCTCATTAGCACTCTTCAAGAAAAATCTTGATGATTGGATGGGAGATAGGAAATTCACCCCGGGGATCACTTTTGTGGCTCTGCTTGACAGGGGCACAGGAAAATAATTTTCTTGGGTGTCAAAAGCCAGGGTACCATTTGGCTAGGCTTACATAGGCCCTAGGGCCAATAGCCTAGTACCTACCTACCTATGAACGTATGAACCTATGACATAGCTATAGAATACCTTGTGGTTGTCTTTGGAATCTTTGGCAATTTTGTTTTCAAAACTAGCTTTGGAAGATTTTAGGAGGGATCATATCTTTCTACTGAGACTGGTGAGGGAGCTTTTTGAATCCTGGGTTCTTCCTCTTTTCTGCAACAGTTTCTTCCTTCTGTTGTACAGCTTGTTTATGGCAGGGGACCACCAGATTGGCTTCCTTGTTTTAGAGGACAGAATCTTGGTTCTATTTGGTATGGCTTGGTCCATGCACTGGTGAATGTGCTCAAACAAAGGGTTGGGAGGGTGGCCTAATGGTTAAGGTGTTTGCCTTACAAACACAAGGTGCAGGGTTGGAGTCTCACAAGGGATAATTGGCTAGGCTTAAAATGGCTCACAAGGGCAGTTAGCCTAGTATTAATCTATGAATCTATGAATCTATGAAAAAACAACACCTTAGTGTAGGATTCAGCAGTTGTAATTCCAGTTCCCATCTGCATGGGTATCGTGAAGTTTGCTACTTCTGACTTGAGAAGCATGAAGTTGGCTTTGGACAAGTTTTTTTATGGAAGTTTCCTTAAAGGGGAATGGGGGTGGGATGTGGATGTCAAGGGTGATTAGCTTATGGTCTGATCTGACCAATGAGGGAGTGACCACCGGTGTGGAGCATTGATCTCCCATGTTGGTAATGAAATGACCAGGTTTAGAATATTGGTACATCTGGTGGGACTATGAATTAGTTGCTCTAGGGCATTGTAAATTATGAATTAAAAAAACATTGAGCAAAGGTGTTGGTACAGGAGTAGTTTTCCCAGTTAATGGCAGGGTAGTTGAAATAACCAAGTATTATGGTGTTTGGTTGTATATTAATATTTTCTGGTATGTTTAGAAAGGTGTAGAGAGAATCTTGGGGCATGGTGGGGGATCTGTAGCAAGTTACAATTTGTATTGCAGTCTTACCTAGTGTTAGTTGCACCTGGAGAATTTCAGATGCATTGTGTTGGGCAGCCAGCCTGGAGGTGTGAATATCCTTGGTGAATATGGACACTCCTCCACCTTCAGTGTTTCAGTCCTGGTTTGGTGGTGTGCTCTCTGGAGCTTTGAACCAGTTCTCAGGTGTTGCACAGATATCGATGTTCTCCATTTTTAGGAGAACCTCGAGAGAGGGCATCTTGAGGTTTAGACTTCTAGCACTGAGTAGCATTACCTTCAGATTTTGCTTGCTTGTACCCGTTACAGTGGTAGTTTTGTCCTTTGAACCTTGCCTAAAAAAGGCACTATAGGGGTAGCATGAGCCTTAGCCAATAATCTGAATCCCAGGGGTGACAGGTGCAAACCATCTCTTGCAAAACATTGTTGTTTGTTGACCATGTTGTCCCAGGCAGACAGATACTGGATCCCCTTTGAATGACACCAGAAGGATAGCCAATTATTGAATTCAATCATTTTATCCTTATACTGTGGTCATACCTGCCTGGACTACATGATCCACAATCTCTTCCATGTCTCTTTTCATGTAGTCCAGGGAGGTATGTCTCAAGTCATTCACTCCAACATGGACAATGACAGAGTCATATGTGTACCTGTTATGGAGTGACTTGAGTGCATATGTTATGTGGCGGATCCTGACACCCCACAGGCAACTAACTGTAATTTTCTCCTTGTTCAGCCTGGTGAGTGAGACATCAGTATGCCTGACTATAGAGTCACCTATGACTAAAGTGTTGGGTACATTGTCTTGCTTTAGGGGCTGCTGTTGGGTGGCACACTGGTGTTGTGAGCTATGTGATGATTTGGTTGTGTTTGGAGGTGGTGTTTGTGTTTCAGCTTCAGCAGTCCTTGTTGCTTGGGTAGGTTAATGTTAAGAGCCTTTGCATATATGAGTTTTGTGTTGTTATGTGTGGGTTTTGGTGGTCTGGGTTTTGAAGGACTATGTGTTGTTTGAGGTGTTGTGTGGGTGCTAACCTTCTCCTCTTGACTGTCTAGCACAACCTTGGCTGGAGAGAGTTTTTCTTCCAGTTTTGCTATGTAAGTGCATCTCTCACAGGTTGTAGTGTTTGGTGGAAGGATGAGTGGGTTTGTCTGTGTACATGAGGCAATTGCTGCATTGCCCCAGTATGCCCAGATTCACCAGGTGGACAGGAGAAATCATCAGAAGCTGACCCTTGGACATGCCTGGTTAGGTGCTTTCTTTGTGTAGTACAAGAGCTGTTTTCCCTTACTTTTTGGCAAGGTACTTCCAATTGTAGGCTGTCTAGTGCCTATGATTATTTTCTCCTTATTACTAAGGAGAGATGAGTGCTTGTAACAAATTAAGGCTTCCTAGTGCTTTTTAGTGAGTTTTACAGCAAGTGCTAGTCACAGATATAGCTTTTCTGTAACCAGCTAAAACACGTGCTACAGGACAAAGTATAGCTTAGCAGCTTCATATACGCCCCCCCCCCCATTTAGCTTTGCTTAGCTGATCAGAAACAGGTCCCGCTAAGCTCCAATCCACTTACATATGGCATGAAACACCCCCTTTTAATGTTAGCTCTCTGTTCTGCCTACACCAACACAGTTGTAGCCCTACCAAGGTTAGTACCTATGGACACAGTGGCCCTTTTTGCTATTTAATAACCCTGGCTCATTTACATACACGTAATTGTGTATACCCAGGATACTGCACTACACCAGGGCCTGTCTCCTTATCTACCACTATAACCTGCCATTGTATGACTCTGCATGCTAGCCGCTATAATGCAATACCCTTGCATAGCTTTAAATTTCATATTTTACACTTTTTATTTATTTATATTTTGCAAAATAGCTGTTTGCACGTTACTGAGTGCCATTCAAACATGGCATATGTATTAAACATAAGTTTAATGTTTCATATATTCCATTACTTTTCTAACTTAATGGCCATAGTTTTGACCATTTGCATGCCTACTGTGCAATATATACCCTTTTATTTGGGCTGTTACAGCCCCTATTTAAATTTTATACTCGGTACAAGGTTTATAACCGCGTACATTTTTTATGCTGACACGGTACCTACACGGCTGCTTTTCTGCTTGCTGATTTGAAATATCACCTCATTTTTATGAATTTCACCAGCATATGAGGTGATTTGTATTCTGTGGACACCTCCATGTCCACATGGAGTCCTCATACTCATGCACGCCTCCAGCCCTGTTTTCTGGATCGCTCAGTGGCCATATTCAGAACATGTGCTGATCATGTAGGTAATGAGTTTGCAAAACTTAATTCATGTTAGCACTGTTGCCAGAAACATTAACAGTAATGGAAAACATTCATTTCTGAGACAGTGGGACAGTGTCATGTTTCACAGACCTTCCCCCGGATTCACTATACTTCCGTGCAGGACTAGCTTAGTTCTGCACGGAAGCCATTTAGGAGCAGAATGGCAGTGCACCAGGCATATTAATGTAGGTGTGCTGCCTGAGCTCCTAAACGGACATGGAGCATGTACGAGTGCAGGGGATGTGTCTGAGAGCAGAGCTCTTGGAATATACATGCCCCTGCAATCAAGAACAGCAATTTAGGACTATGAATGAGCAAGACCACTCATAGGTGTTCACATACCCCCAGCAACATCCCCCCAAGTTTATAAGAGCAATAGTTAAAATATGAACTATAAACAAGCTTTTTTTTTTTTAATGAAACAGATAAAATTTAACCATAGGTGCACGGGTTTGCCCATCGCTTACCTATGTTTATTACAGCTTAAATGGCACAAGAGGATAAAAATCAAGATATATGCAAATGAAGCAGTACTGCAATAGTGTAGTGGACAGAGCATTCGCCTTACGAGCAGTCATTCCCAGTTCGCGTCTCACTCCAGTACATTCCATTTTCCATGTCAAATCACTTTATGACCAATATTTTTTGTTGCATAACCTACTAAATAACATATATTTGTGAACTGAAGAACCGCATTAAATGCAGATGTGAGGTGTCATTGTCATAATGTTGTAAAATCCACAGATAATCACAAGTGTCCCATACAGTATATGTACACATGAATCAGGGATACAAATCGAAGGTACAATGTGTAATGTATGATACATCCATAGAGTTTCCAAATCCACCACCTTCCCAAGAACCATTTTACATTAGTGTCTAAATTAGTGCAGGGGTAAGCAGGAGTAAGCACTATTAAACAAGAGTAAGCATATTTAAGCAGTAGTAAGCAGGTTTAAGCCTGTTTGCATGGGGGTAAGCAATGCACACACAGGTTAAGCAATACTGAAGTTAACTCTCTGTAAGCCTATTTAACTGGAGGTTAGCATTGCTTACCTTTGCGCAAACCCCTGCAAACCCACTTACAATTGCTTAAAAGTGCCTTAATCACTCTGTATGCAACAGCCGCTGTTCTGGCCAGAAACAAAATAAACAACCTTTGCAGGTCTTGAACCTAGGACCCTGTACACTATAGTCCCAGTAGTTAACCACTAAGCCATCACTGCAGTACATAAGATTGAGGTATCACCAAGCAGATCCTCACTATAGGCAAATCAAACTGAACATCTGAAAGGAATCTATATACAGTTTTATGTTGTATAACCTACTGCATAACATAAATATGTGAATTGAAGTAGTGCATTATGCCCAGATGAGAGGTGTCATTGTAATAAAGTGTTGAAATCCCGTAATAAACACAAGGACCCCATACAGTGTAGGTATACATGAATCATGGATACCAAACACATATATAATATGTAATGAATAATATATCAATGCCAAAAAAGCAAATAGTATGCAAATTAAATATTAAGCAACACTAAGCATAGCACAGCCCAGCTTACTTGGTGTAAGCAATGTGTAGGCCAGCTAACTAAGTTTGCCCATTGGTATACCCCTTTAAGCAATGCCAACCTTAGGTAAGCAGGTTTGCTCCTAGTTTAGCATTTTCAATACCGTCCAGTCATGGTAAAGTGTGGGAAATCAGCTCTATTTAAACCCAACAGGTGGGACTAGATCTCATAACTGGTTGTAGCTTTCTCCTGTAGGCACTATGACTGGTATGGGAGAGGGTGTGTGCTTTTGGGCACAGTGCTGGGGCATCCAGGAGTCCAGAGTCAAGGCAGGACTCCTTGTGAAAGACCATGACCAGAGACCACTGCAGGGCCAGTACCAGGGTTCCCAATACAAAGTGGAAGCCTGGGACCATCTCACCCATGACCTCACCAGTGCCACTGGCATACCCTGAACTGGTGAGCAGGTCAGGCATCACTATGCCGACCTGAAGTGGAGAAAGGGGGATCTCTTGGATCAGTGGATCCAAGAGGCTAGGAGGACAGGGGATGTCCCAGCCATTTGTAAGTATCAGTCCACTACCTTTTTAATAATTGCCAGTTCATGTATATTATGGGTAGGTATGGCTAAATATTCCTCTTATGTCTTTCACAGTGGCAGATGTAACTATAGAAAACAATGGTGGCGTATTGAAACGCTGTACGCCAATGAATCAAGGAAACCAACTGCTGAAAAAAACGCTATAATGTAATAGTGCTGGCTGCAGATAGTAAATCCACGGATCACTGCGATAGTAAAAGCAAAAGTTTATTCCCACAAATAACACAAGGTTAAGCGCTTTCACACACCAACAAACGTGTGCTTCATCAGAACAATGCTAAATGATTATACCAAACTTTAAATATACATTTTGGCGCCAACTTTCCTTAGCGCATTTAAAACTACAATGCTTAATAGTGTCTAAAAACTGATGTTCCTATGCATGTGATGTTTGAAAAATATAAATAATGTCCAATACACTCCATAAAGCTAATAACCTAATAATAGTGATAATAATGATAAAAAATATACTTCATTCTTGCCTATAACTTTCTAACTGATCTGAAATATATTACTAAAATATGCTCTACTATAATATATAAATATGTTTGTAATAAAATAGTTAAAAACTACTAACATTGAGAATTGAATTAAAAAACTACTTATTTGGAAATTAATCGATATACAGAAAAATGACCAAACAATGAACATAGAAATAGGAAGGCATAGGAAGCCCATGCCTGTAGATTTCAGCACTTGTGGCATGAGGCAGGTTAGTAATACTCTCGCATGTACTGTCATAGGAAATAAATCTAAAAGTAGTAGTAAGTTAATTGCCTGTATAAAACCTGTATTATTTAAGGCATGTACTGCATATACCAGAGTATATGGCAGGAAGAGTCTCATATAGGATGTATGTAAATAAAAGCATAATAGCCTGACAATAAAGGTCTAACTGCTGGACTGCATGTGTTTACTCTGGCATCATATGGTAATGTAGAGTTGCAATCTCTTAATAGTACTGTTGTATTAAGCACTGTTACCCAGACTGTGCTACATAAATAAAATATGTAGGAATGTCTGTGTATGACTGTTGTAATCCCAAGAGGTCATATAGTACAACTCAGAGAGAGACTTAGAAAACAGTGAAAAGACACACAACATGATCCAAATAGCGCACTCAACTGAGATGTGAACTGTTGTATTTTTAGAACACACAGCCATGGTTCGAATCCTGAGAGCGGTAATAGGCTGTATGCAGAATCATACCCCACAATTGTACAGCTATGTCCAGAATGTCCAGTAAATTGGCCCATATCTGCTGCCTGTCACCCTGTCCCCCTGGAAAATCAGTGGGATGATCCCAGACGTTTAGGCAGCAAATAAGAAATACAACTGATTGTCAGACATCTATAAGAACAAACCTGTAACTCTAGCAACTCCCCAAAATGTTATTAGAGTAATAAGCCAAGTATGTCCCATCTCCACCCCCATGTTGTCAAGCTGTGACCAGAGTGTGTGCAGTAACAGAGTGAAACATATGTGCATAATATTAATGTGGAATCTGGTAATATTTGTGGCAACATTCAGGTAGTGCTAACAAGCATTGCCTCCACAGGTCTGTCAGATATGAAAACTCTGCCTAGAAATAAATGATTGATATCTTGTACTGATACTGTTTACTCTGGTATTGTATGGCATTGTTAGTCTTGCAGTTGCTCTGAATAATAAGGTATTATTTATCACTGTCACCCACACTGTGCTACACAAGAAAACTGTCTATGAAATCCTGTATAAGAGTGTTGCAATTACAAGGTCAGATTGTAAAATCACAGGAGAATTATAGATAGAAATTAGACAAGAGAGACACAGCAACATCTATATAGCACACTCAACTGTAATGGACACTGCTTTATTTTTAGCAGACATAGCCATGGTTCGAATCCTGGGAGTGGTAGCAAGCTGTATGCTGAATCATACCCCACAAGTGTACAGAATTGTCCAGGATGTCCAGTTAATCGGCCCATATCTGCCGTTTGTTACCCTGTCCCCCTGTCATATCAGTGTGCTAATCTATGACATGTAGGCAGCATTTCATGTCATATAACTGACTGTCAGGCCTGTAAATATTTGGAAAATGTCAATGAAAACAAACCTGTCATTGTACAATTCACCAAAGGTTTAAGAGGGCAATAGTCAAAATATGTCCCGGTTCACCAGCATGTGGTCAAGACATGCCCAGAGTGTGTGCAATAAGAGATGGACAGGTATGTGCATAACAGCAACCTGGAATCTAGGAATATGTGTAGAAACAGGTAGTGTTAACAAACAATACCTCCACAGGTATACCAGGTAAGAGGTGTATACTGCAGGTAAAACTCAGTTCATGTATATAGTTGTCTATATCCATACCACTGTCAAAACTAAGGCCATAGGGTAGTGTACTAATATCTGTAAAGTACAGATCACAGCACTGACTAGGAAAGTAATGAGAACTACAGGAATATACTAGTTGTTAATTGACATCTTTCTCTCCCCCCCTACCATATCTGCAACAATAAACTAAATACACAACTCAATCGGTATGTGCTGCATTAAATCTACTGTTGGGACATATCTCCTATTGTTTGATAAATATTTAAATTGGTTTCTATGCATGTGCCATGTTGAAATACTCCCACAATGGTGGCATGCTGCCGTCAGTGTACCTGCATGCTGTTGTAATGGTCACTGTAGTTCCATATATGCATGTGTTCTGTTTGCTATGTAACTGTTCCATATTTGGTGTTTCGGGTTAATGAAAATATCTATGCATGCTGTTATATCTAATCCTGGAATGTGTTGATTATTACAAACCCACATATGTTGTAAATATGAACACCATAGCACGTTTGAGAAGGCCGGTCCCAGCGGACCCACCTGACCCACCACAGCTGGCCGTGGCAGTGGGCACCAGCACATCTGGGGCCCACCTCGGGATCTCCTCGTCCGCTGGTTCTGCATCACATTCAGGTGGAACTGCCTCAGGGGATGGGGCTTGCCCCCCTGGAAGTGGGCATGGACAGGACACTGTCACCCATCGCCAGGTCTGGGCCGTAGTGCGCAGTGAACTCTGCAGAGAGTTTGGAGATCTGATAGACCAGCTTGAGGGCCGCATGTCACAACTACAGGGTTGGCCTGGCCCTCCTAATCAGCCCCCAGCACAGACACCTTCGGGGCTGTGAAGGTGCAGTGGTGACTGCCCATGGGTGGTGACCTCAGTCCCACTGTATACACTAGGGGGCTCATGGGCTTCCGATTTCCAGGCACCCCACCCCATCAAGGTGTTTACCCCCCACATGTGTCATATACTGCCCTTGTTTGCTGTCTTGTTTGTCTTGACTGTTATCCTACCCAACCTACCTCCCCAAATATACCTACTATCCCTCCCCAACATCCCACTCTCACCTGAAACAAAGAAAAAAAGGGCAATCTGTTCCCCCCAAAAAATCCTGCCCCATACATATATGTCAATTTCACACGTGTCCACTGGACATATGTAATCTGGTCTGATTGGCTTCAAAACATATTATTGTTGTTCTCACCCCTCTCTCAGGGGCTTGAGTGTTCAAATCTATCTCCAAATTCAGTGTATATGCACAGATGTTGTTGTAGAAGAAATGGGCAGCTATGGACCTTTCCTACACCCGTCTTGCACATCCCTAGCTATTTTCTCTATTGTCTTTCCCTGGTTGTGCCCCTTTTTCACTACTTTCCTATCAACCCTTTTTCTTTTAATGAAATTAGCATGGGGGCAAGCAGGAATAAGCACTTTTAAGCAGCAGTAAGTGGGTTTAAGCTTGTTTGCTCGGGAGTAATCAACGCCTACACAGGTTAAGCAATTGAGAAGCTAAATCAGTATAAAAAAATTGTAAACGGAAGTTAGCAGTGCTTACCTTCACGCAAACTCATGCAAACCCACTTACAACTGCTTAAAAGTGGCTTAATCACTATGTATCCAATGGCCCTTGTTCTGCCCAGCAACAAAATAAACAACCTCTGCAACGCTTGAACCCAGGACTCTATACACCATTGACCAAAGTGATTTACCATTAGGCCATGTCAGATATACATATCCCTGATTTTTTCACAAACATATCATCCAGCACAGTCTTTCAACAGTCTTCTTCTTCTTCTTCCGGCTGCTCCCATTAGGGGTTGCCACAGCAGATCAACTGTTTCCATTTCTTCCTGTCTTCTGCATCTTGCTCTGTCACACCAACTGCCTGCATGTCCTCTCTCACCACATCCATAAACCTTATCTTAGGCCTTCCTCTTTTCCTGTTACCTGGTGGCTTCATCCTTAGCATCTTTTTCCCAATATACTCTGCATCCCTCCTCAGCACATGTCCAAACCAACATAATCTTGCCTCTCTGGCTTTGTCTCCAAACCTTCCAACCTGGGCTGACCCTCTAATATACTTATTCCTAATCCTGTCCTTCCTCATCACACCCAGTGCAAATCTTAACATCTTCAACTCTGCCACGTTAAGCTCTGACTCCTGCCTTTTTGTCAATGCCACTGTCTCCAACCCGTATAACATAGCTGGTCTCATTACCCTCTTGTAGACCTTCCCTTTCACTCTTACTTGAACTCGTCTGTCACAAATCACTCCTGACAGTCTTCTCCACCCAGTCCATCCTGCCTGTACTCTTTTTCACCTATCTTCCACACTCAGCATTACTCTGAACTGTTGATCCCAAGTACTTAAACTCATTCATCTTTGCCACCTCTACTCCCTGCATCCTCACCATTCCTCTGTCCTCCCTCTCATTCACACACATATATTCTGTCTTAGTCCTACTGACCTTCATTCCTCTTCTCTCTAGAGCATATCTCCACCTCTCCAGGGTCTCCTCCACCTGTTCCCTACTCTCACTACAGATCACAATGTCATCTGCAAACATCATAGTCCACGGGGACTCCTGTCTGATCTCGCCTGTCAACCTGTCCATCACCATTGCAAATAAGAAAGGGCTCAGAGCTGATCCTTGATGTAATCCCACCACCACCTTAAACGCATCCATCACTCCCACTGCAGACCTCACCGCTGTCACACTACCCTCATACATATCCTGTACCACTCTTACATACTTCTCTGACACTCCTGACTTCCTCATACAATACCACAACTTCTCTCTAGGCACCCTGTCATATGCTTTCTCTAAATCCACAAAGACACAATGCAACTCCTTCTGACCTTCTCTGTACTTCTCCATCAACACTCTCAGAGCAAACTTCGCATCTGTAGTGCTCTTCCCTTCTTAACGTAGCTTCCACTACTCTTTCCCATAATTTCATGCTGTGACTGATCAGTTTAGTCCCTCTGTAGTTACTACAGCTCTACACATCACCCTTATTCTTAAAAATCGGTACCAAAATACTTTTTCTCTATTCCTCAGGCATCCTCTCACTTTCCAAGATTTCATTAAACAATCTAGTTAAAAACTCCACTGCCATTTCACTTAAACACCTCCATGCTTTCACAGGTATGTCATCTGGACAAACAGCCTTTCCATTCTTCATCCTCTCCATAGCTATACTTACTTCCTCCTTGCTAATCCCCTGCACTTCATGACTCACTATCCCCACATCATCCAACCTTCTCTCCCTCTCATTCTCTTCATTCATCAACCCCTCAAAGTACTCTTTCCATCTGCTCAACACACTCTCCTCACTTGTCAGTACATTTCCCTCATTATCCTTTATCACCCTTACCTGCTGCACATCTTTACTAGCTCGGTCCCTCTGTCTAGCCAATCGGTACAGGTCCTTTTCTCCATCCTTAGTGTCCAATCTTTTATACAACTCTTCATACGCCTTATCCTTAGCCTTCACCACCTTTCTCTTTGCCATGTGCCTCATCTCTTTATACTCTTGCCTACTTTCTTCATCTCTTTGACAATTCCACTTCTTCTTCGCCAACCTCTTTCTCTGTATACTCTCCTGTACTTCTTCATTCCACCACCAGGTTTCCTTGTCCTCCTTTCCAGATGTCACGCCAAGCACCCTTCTAGCCATCTCTCTTACTAGCTCTGCTGTAGTAACCCAGCTATTTGGTAACTCTTCACTGCCACCCAGTGCTTAACTCTTCCCTGAACATCACCTCACAATTACCCTTTTTCAATTTCCACCATTTGATCCTTGGTGCTGCCCTCACACTCATCCTCCTCTTCTTGATCACCAATGTCATCCTACAAACCACCATCCTATGCTGCCTAACTACACTTTCCCCTGCCACCGCTTTACAGTCTCCAATCTCCTTCAGATTGGCCCTTCTACATAAGATGTAATCCACCTGTGTGCATCTTCCTCCACTCTTGTATGTCACCCTATGCTCCTCCCTCTTGTTAAAATACGTATTCATCACAACCATGTCCATCCTTTTCGCAAAATCCACTATCATCTGACCTTCTGCATTCCTTTGCTTAACACCATACCTACCCATCACTTCATCATCCCCTCTGTTCCCTTCACCAACATGCCCATTGAAATCTGCTCCAATCACCTGTCTCTCACCCTTGGGTACAGTCATCACCACTTCATCCAACTCACTTCAAAATGTTTCTTTCTCATCCATCGCACACCCAACTTGTGGAGCATATGCACTAACAACATTCATAATTACACCATCAATTTCCAGCTTCATAAACATTACCCTATCCGACACTCTTTTCACCTCCAAAACACTCTTAGCATACTCTTCCTTCAGGATAATGCCTACGCCATTTCTTCTCCCATCCACACCATGATAAAACAATTTGAAACTGCCTCCGATACACCTAGCAATGTATTTATACATACAGATGTATGTGTGTGTGTGTGTATGTTTATATATATATATATATATATATATATATATATATATATATATATATATATATATATATATATATATATATATATATATATATATATATATATATATATATATATATAGGCATACATCTATAGATATATATATATGTATATATATATATATATATATATATATATATATATATATATATATATATATATATATATATATATATATATATATATATATATATATATATATAAAAGAGAACATAAATACATATATGACCAAAAGCACCTTTAATGGGGGTGAGGGGGCCCAAGCTAAATACGTCCTGTAAGTATTGATATCACTCCCTCCCCACAGCAAAACAGATCTGCCCTGCAATACAATACCAACTGTTGCAAGTCCCATACCCAGGACCTGACACAACATGGGCACAAGACATTAACAGTAATCCATCCCACCTGTATGATGTCAGGATGGAATCAATAACACATCATGCAGTACACTCTGGCTACTATAGGGAATTTACAATGTGGAAGCAATAAACATTCCAAATATACACACACACACACACACACACACACACACACACACACACACACACACACATGCAGATACATACATATACATATATATATATATATATATATATATATATATATATATATATATATATATATATATATATATAGGTATGTAACTACACATGCACACACAGAGATATGTATAGGAAGCTACATATTTAGAGGCTGCACACCATACTGAACAGCCAGTATTCCTACAGTTGCCACCTTATCAAATGGACAGTGTATGAGTCACCCATACAAAAGACAATTGTTGGCTGAAAGATATACCCAGAGAGAAGTAATAGGATATGACACCACACACAGGTCTGCATACATAGGAAAGTTTTATTTGTGTACTATCACAGTTGTATATGCCATGACATATAGCTGTTTATACTTTGAAATGCATACACACAGATTAATGCAACTCTCAAGCAGATCATTTAATACAGTAATCTGAAAGCATAACATAAGTTACTGTCCAGGCCAAGGCCTGCAAGTAGTACAACAGTAAAGACAGACTGGGCCACAGGATAACAATCAATCAACAGTAAATAATGTAGATGTAAAGTTCAGTGGCCTCTAACTACACTCTGTACTCAATCCCTAGGAGAAAAGACTTAAGTTGACACAATGGGATGCATCTGTTACATAACAATGCATTACTGAAAACATCACAATCACACTGACAAACAGAACAGTTTGTATGGCAGTAAGCAGTAGGCCAGCAATATTCCCAAGGTGAAAGTTATGGTAATGTACATCCATGTACCTTAAGGCAGCTTACTCTTGATATCCCTCACATGTTGTAACAACCTAGGTTAATTATGGTGCATACCCTCCCATAGACTGACTTACAGGAGCATATAACACTGTTACATAAACTGAGCTCTGGACTGCAGAAGGGCAGACATGTTTTGTGCAGATGAAGCCCACATATATATGGACCCAACCCCAGAATATGTGTGGGGGTCACAACAGCACAGGAATGATGGCAGGAATGGCAACATGACATAATTACAGGCCGCTATATAACAAGCCCTGACTGCATGCCATATGGACAAAGCCTGGCATGTAGGTGGAGGCCAGAGGCCAGATCACAGGCATACACTGAGCAAGTTGCTGGTGTTTCAGGATAATCTGCAACATACCCATAGTCAGGAATATGAAGTCAGAAACACAAATGGATGTAGCCATGTACTGATAGCACTCAACACACACACACTGCCAGTGACATATCTGACACAAGACCTGTGTGGTGGACAGACAAAACATAACAGGCACACCTCTGGCTATCATGTGGATAGGCCCACAGCTGGGAGCTATGCAGACTACATTCCATGTTAAATTAGTATGTACACACAGACCCTGTAACACTGATGCTATACAATGCATATAACAACACTACTCACACTCTGTCTGTAGTTCTTGAACCTTATACAGATATGTAGCTGTCCTGAGTCTGCAGGTATTGCTGCCTGCTGTCTGTAGCTCTGTTGCCCAGACACAGGAAGGATGCCCACCATACAGGAAAGGTAAAGGGACCACACCCACATGATGTAGGGATTTATAGTAGTGAGTTGCCATGACAGTGGTAATTGGAAGTACTACACAGCATGTTGCATGCAGGTAGCAAGTGGAGGACACTGATTGGCACAGAGGCCATCACCTGATCATGTGCATCACCTACAAAATCCATGCTGCAGTCTTTTCAAAGCAGCTCAATCCATTTACTTGAGAGAAAGCGAGAGAGAGAGATTGAAACAAACAAACAAACAAACAAACAAACAAACAAACAAACAAACAAACTAAGAAAGAAAGCAGGCTAAAGGCCAAGGCAAAGGAGAAAAAAACACTTTACAAGGAAACTATCCAGATCAGATATCATTCCCACAACAGGTATGTCAAATATATATGCATGTAACTGACTGTAGTACTTGGTCCATAATAATGGGATAGATAATGTAGAATGATTTATATATGCCATCAGGTGTTGTTGTCACGATGTTCAGCTGAACAACTGCTATGGACAATAGAGTCTGTCCCTGTGGGTAGTGGGCCATACCCGTCAACTGTGCAGAGCATTACTGACTGACAAGATGTAAGCCATCATAGTGTGTGTTGTATAATGGAAAACATGTATATTACTGTGGCCAACAGTAGCTTCACAGCCCTGAAGGTGTCTGGGCTGGAGGCCGAGCAGGAAAAGCATGTGGACCCTGTGATTGTGTACTGAGGGTCTCAAGGAGCTGTAGCACATCCCGCAAGTCTCTGTGGAGCTCCCTATGCAACAGACACATGACCTGACCTCAGGTGACAGGATCATGTCTGTGTGTCCCTGGGTGGGGGGGCACCATTCCTTGAGGTGGTTCCACCTGAAGGTAGTGCAGGACCAGTAGATGAGGAGCCCCCAGGGTGGGTCCCACATTTGATGTGGCCTGGTAACATGGCGAGAGAGGTGGTTCTGCTGGCAACTGTTCCCTAAACATGCTATTGTGTCATTTTTATAGAACATATGTGGGTAGTAATAGTCCATACAATCCCGGATCATGTCCAACAGCATGCATAGATATTCCCCATAACACATAACAACAGATGTGCAGCAATCACATAGCAAACAGACCACATGCATATATGGAACCATAGTGGCCTTTACAATGGCATGCAGGTGACATTGTCCATAACAGGCCAGCAATGATAGTGTCCCCACAGGGAACATGGCTACAAACACATAGCACAAAGCGTGGTACAATATGATAAATGTCCCAGTGGTAGGTAAGTTGTAGCCATACCTATTGAACAGTTTGTTGTCGCAGATATGGTGGGGGGGGAGACAGAGATGTGTATTAAGAACTATGGTAACCTTGCTGTATGAGTTGCTCAGACCTGTCCCCATCTTTATGTCTTTCAGGGAATGATGTCACATGGCAGGCTACCTGTGTATTCAGCGGACGAAAATGAGTTCGTCATCAACCACCTGGTACAGCACTACCAGGTGCTGTTTGGAAGGACACCCATGAGCAGCAGGAGCGGACCACTCTGTGGAATGATCTAGTCCACAGGGTCTATGATGTCAGCCTGCATAACTGCAGTTATGAGCAGCTCCGGCATCATTGCAGCTGCCTGCTTCACAATGCCCACTGGCATGCTGCTGCAGTCCAGGGGGATCACCTTGCTATGTGGGGGATCATGCCATCCACCCCACTGACATGTGTTGATGAGCTCCTCACCAGCCTCGTGACACCTGCCCACCCGCACACACAACAACTGGTGGAGACCATAGTGGAGGTGGGTGCTATCCACACACCGGCAAGGAGCATGCAGGTAAGGCCACAGGGCACATCAGTAGACCACTGTTGTGAATCCATCTACATCTGTACAGGTAGATCATGCATATGTGAGATGACATATATATAGTCTGTTGCTGGGTAGTAGTAATAAACAGATGTGCATAAGCTGTAGTATTGTGGACTTATACTGTTGATGTACTGTAATGCTGCACCCACAGTGTACCAATGCCACAGCTGTAGCTACTGACATCACATCTCTCACATTCTTATGTAGGTCCCTCTGGTATACCATCAAGGCAGCAGCCTGTAGCTGGTGAGTATGGTTTATGTTCATGCTTGCCAATACACTGGTCATGTAATGGCTATGGTATATTCCATGCACACATCTAACACACCTACCTCTAATACATGCCATGCATGTTCAAGTATTGTTGCTGTTAACTGCACTGCATTACAGTGGTGACCATGATGGTGTATCTGAATGGTATGTCAAACACCTGCAATATAACTAACATCCTGTCATTGAAAAATGTGTCCACAGGGATGAACATAATGGTGGGACAAATGGCCTACAGTAGGGACATGTGTGAAACATCACCCTTATACAGTGCTACAATGGTGTATATACCAGTATTACAATGGCAACTGTTACAGATCTACACTACAGCATATCATAGTACAGCGGTCCACAAGCCTTAAAACCAGAAACATGGCCCCAACATGAACAATGAGTGTGTAATACGGAATCATACATTAGGGCAGCAAATATGGGGAATACATACCTTCACAAACACCGAAAGTATATGTGTGCACACACTCTAGATAAAATGTAGTGGAAGCAGCTGTTCAGATACTGACTGCATACATTTCTCATGGATATGCACCTTTCAGCAAGTACACGTCCTCAGTATCACACCACGTATTGGTCTGCTGTCCAAGATGTTTGGCCATCAAATGTGTACACTTACCTGCAACAGAGGCAGGCGTGGCTTGCTCACATCTTACATGACATGGCATGGGCCCCATACCCAACAGGTAGCACCTATGAGGGGGTCATATAGCCATACCTCACCATTGCATATGCCATGGCAAACAGTGCAGACAGTCATTTATGTGGCAAGGGTGTATAGGTCAGGAATGATGTAGGAAATAAACAGATGGCCATCCAAGACAAATGATGCCACATGAAACAAACTGGTCATGCGGGCTGCCCAGTAACATGCCACAACACTGAGGGGGTTGCAGGAATGTCTAGCAAGTACTGGCTGTGTAGTACCCATGTCAGCAATTTCTTGGACTCTGCAAGATTGTGGTCTGTGGGTTAGGGTAATCAGATGTGACAGTTATACCACAGGAAACATAAGCCAGGCCTCTCTACAGGTAGTGTATGCATAACAGTAGAGGTTCCCAAAAGTCACGAGTTGCAATGTGTACTAGTGTACCATGATCACATTGGAAACCTACAGACAGTATCATGTAAGATACATGTGCTGCACAACCAATGCCTCACCCCACCTCAGGCCCACCATCTCCATCTGTACTTTGCCATTGCCAGTGTACATCTGTATGTTTGCAATTCATTAGCTGGGACTAGGCTGTTACACATGGTGTTCAGTGTTTTGGTCACTGCAAACTGACACACATGTGTAGGCCATAGTTGTCAAGCATCTGCAAAAAGGCTGAAGGTGGGGAGGGGGTGTCATCATGACACACTACTGCACTGCAGCAGGGATCCTAAGGATGCTACAAATGGCTGTATCTGCATACAATCAGGTTCAGGAACTGTGGCAGACATAACCCTGACTCCACAGCAATAGTGATGACAGTGTGTGAACTCCAGGGAATGTGCAAATGAGTTGACCTTGCAATCATGCAGAGTTGGGGGACATTTGTAGGGCAGACTGACCATATACTGACAAATGCAGATGGCCCATGCTAGTATACCCCTGCCAGGAATAGTGACTGCTGTAGTGCACATAACGGTATGTGCAACAAACCGTCATGATAAGGGATTGCAGACATATGCACCCATGAAGTGTATGCATCACAGTAAGCATCATCACACCTAACACATTTGTTAGACACTGCATTTGAATGTACAGGACATATGTCACATATCAGGCTCATGTAATGTTAACATATGCAGTGATGTGGTCCCGTGGCATATCAAGAAAGAGTGCGTCATATCAATAAGGGTATGTACACTCCCCATAGCCATGGTAAGGTTTGACTGTTGTCACTGTAATAGTATCGTATTGGTCATACATGCACCACTGATGTTGAGATCTGTAAATCATACATCAGGCATTCAAAAATGACATCTGTCCACATATCATCCCAAGTATGTGTTGGACAAACACAGAGGGGCTGTGAGCATTAAAGCAGACATAACTGACACAGTAATACACCTTCAGCAATGGTGTATACAGCTGTGAGGTATGGTGCACAGTACATGGGAGGGTGCAGAACAGGTGCACAGCAATACTGCATACATGGGTGCAGTGTTTTCCATGGGAAAGGGCATTACCTACTAATACAGCCCATGAATCATGCACATGTGTACTGTTGCTAGCATGGACTGACTATAGCTGCACTGCATGCAGTTGAGTACCATATGTTACACATGTTGACAGATGTGGAATGGGATGTCTGTGTGTACTATCTTTGTGCAACATCACCTGTAGGTGTGTGTGTGTGTGTGTGTGTGTGTGTGTGTGTGTGTGTGTGTGTGTGTGTGTGTGTGTGTGTGTGTGTTGGGGGGGTTATTTTTTCTGTAAGTGCAATCTGGTGGTGTGGAGGGGGGTTGATGCATGTAGGATGTGTATATGTTTGTTTGGGTGTCCATGTATGCACGTGTGATTGTGGGGTTGTTCATACGTCAGTATTTCCCTTTGGAATCATGCAGTGCATGGACATGGACTGACACATAAGACACCGGGAATACTTGTCTGATATGTTATCACAGGACAGCTGATAGTATAATAAGGTCTGTAGCATGGAACATGCATTGGGAGGGAAACTAGACACCAGGTATACCATTAAAATTGCAATCAGCAGAAAGGTGAACAACTACCCATGTATGCAGCACTACAGACGCATTGAGGAATTACTAGATAACACCAGGGAGGCTATCCATATATTACTTTTGTTCACATGATAAGTTCATTGAGCAGCAGATCTTGCATCTACTGAGCAATAGTTACATATGACACTCCAGTGCGTGACATTATTGAGTGAATGTAGTAGCCCCTAACATATGGGGGCCATGCTCATGATGTCTGGACATACCCAGGGCGAACACTGGATGACAGCAGTGAGGCCTTGTAAAACCTACTCCAATCAATTCAAAGAGGTAATGGAGCAACAGGTCATGTGTTGTGACCACTTGTCTAGGCATTTGGAAGAATGAGACGTTTATGAGTGGTATTAATAAGTGTATGTTACCAAGTGTGATGCAGGATGGGGAACTTACATGAGTTAACTTGGGACTGTCTGTAAAATCAGGAACAGGTAGGTATTATGGTGGAATATCAGGGTGTGTGTGTGTGTGTGTGTGTGTGTGTGTGTGTGTGTGTGTGTGTGTGTGTGTGTGTGTAATAGGCATAGCCAGATGTCCGTCAGGGCACCACATAGGCAGATGTACCAGGGTGCTCGTGGGAGAGTCACTGGCCATCATGCCCCTGGCGGAAGTGCCACAACTGGTACCATCAGACACATGTTTTAGACTGTCATGAGGGCACAGGCACATATGGAACTGTACACCAGATGGGGTCTAAGGCTGCAGAGGGCTGCTTTTTCATCTGTAAGTGACAACTTCCATGAAATTGCAAGTGTCCTCCGTGATCATACCGAGGTCATGGATAGATGGTTGGGTGAGATGGTGGGCCTCATTGACCATGGATTGTCTGTGCTAGAACATGTGGTGGGAGTGGGGTGATGGCTGCATGGACGTAGGCCAGCAACACCAACATCTGTCGGTTAATGTGGATGTGCAAGGACACCAAGCTGCTCCTGTAGTGGCAGTATCAGCCCCAGCACTGCAGGGGGGCACTGTCCACACCACACCACTGCAAGCCATGTGCACGTGGCCCTGGTCAGTCCCAGGAGGGACCTGGTTCCAGCGGACATATGTCATCATCAGGGGAAAGTAGCACATTGAGGTCAGTACCTGGACATGCCCATGGAACCCCTAGCAGGCACAGTCCATGCATCTGTGGCTGGAGGCAGTGAACTGCACACCCTGCCAGGTATGATCTGAAGCTGTCCATGAAACACCTGTATAGGGCAGCCACATGGCAGAACTGTGTGCATGCATACCCACACACTATATAGTCACACCTAGGGCAACCCCATACCTACATACACCACATCTCCATGCCCATATTAGCAAATTACACCCCTCACCCACTCACATGGTGTCAAATGTATGGCCCACCCTCAGTCTCTGGCAAACCAACACACCCTGTGCATATGATGATACCTGATCCACATCCCTGTAATCCATAACATCGATGCAGGGACAGGCTAATATGGTTCTGATGCACACGGTGACTGTACTACAGTGTACCAATGTACTGCTGTGTAACATGTTGTCAGCAGTAATGTTTAATGCTTACATGTCAGGTAGTGTAGCTGTCCAGCCATGATGCATTATAGATGTTAGTATCACTTAGTGATTGTGGTCTCCATAATGTTTTCCATTTGTGTTGTAAGTGTACATGTGTCAGCAGGAGGATGGTCTGCTGTCATATCTCACAAGAGGGCGGCACAGTGGTGACACCATGGCTGTGCCATATTCTGGGTACAATTGAACACATGTCACATGTCTGTATAACAATTACTGGCTGTGCCACATGAACAGGTGACCTCCTGGCACAGGTATAATCAGCAACCTGAAGTAGACCCCTCCACATACATGCACACTGTTACTTGGCAACACTGGGACTAGACCCCTACCTTGGTATGTAGTGCTACTGATGTGTGTGGCTCTCATTGCACACACCACACAGTGTTTAGGATGATGTGTGTTCCAGGTTACATGTTACATGCAGAACATCCCCAGGCATGTACAGTATGGTAATGGGGATATAATGATTATATATGGACAATACATAGTGTGACATACCATCATATACACATTAACAGACACATAACAGGCAGAGACACATCCGAGAGACCTGGACCTATCGGTGCTAACTTGTCACTGTGTCCAGTGTGTTACAGGTAGGCTGTACACAGCACATGCATAACTGGGCTGGATTGTGTTAGCAGTTACCTGTATGGCAGATGGTGACAGTGGTCACCATACAGTGGTACATGGGACATGTACCAGGGGAACCATGGTGTAATGACAGTGTGCACAGCACCCACACCCCACTGTGGATATTGTACGCACTGGAATCCATGATGACACTCTGACATTCCCACCATCACACATTGACCATGACTGTGATACAACCCATTGTTCATCCCAACAGTGGTACTACAGGGATATGCATCTAATGCACATGCCACAGGCATAGTAGGGTGATGCATTGTCATGCTTCACCCATGGGCAGCAACATCACTATCCATAATACTGCATGGCAATGCATATTGTAATAGGTGTATGTGGCCTTGGAATGCTGTACCTTAAAGATATACACACATGCACACATATACACACTTGCCAGAACTCAGTGGGTATCCCGTGGCTATCAACCCATTTGTACAACAGTGTTGTGCTGGCACTGCAAGGCTCAGGTAGCCATTAGGGAGAGGAGCGTAACAGGGTACATGTAATGTCCGGTACATTAGCAGCCACATTTAGCTATGGCAATGGGTGTTGTGGTGGGAATGAAGACCCTCATGGTATTCTCGACTACAGGTGTACTAACACACAGACACTGATATCCTCAGTAATGCACATGTACACATTTGTCAGTACTGGGGTGCATCACTGCAGGTGGTCATAGGTGTGTACTTGGCTATTATCCATGGAGAGATGGGAAGTGTAGGGGATGTGTGTACAGTGGTATCATGCCACATGCCATGTGCCAGCAGGCTATCTATCAACAGACACCACTGTTGTGACCCTTAGGGTGAGAGTGACATGCATCAGCCAATCCTATGGGTGCCTCCTGCAAATGGCCAATGAGGTGATCCAGTTGATATTTATGCAACATGTATTACAAAACATGGTTAGTGTCTGTGTTGGAGACCTGTACCCAAGCATGTTCTGTTGACTTTGGTAGTGTAGTGGAGGTACCCATGGCATGTAGTGCATACAGGCTGTTGTGTCCTATCTGTGCCAGTTATAACACAGATGGGCAGACATGTCAGTGTCAGTCAAGCATAGGTTGCCAGTACGTATCCGAGCTGGATACCTGCCATATGCACATCTGTACAGGGACTGACAGACATCAGCTTGCCAACTAGCTATGCAGTAGGATGAATGTGCCGACAGATAGACATCTGACAGCAATATGTATACCATTAATACATGTTGGCAGCCCTCACTGACATGTGCTATACAGACAGTAGTCTACAGTTACTTTCCACATGTCAGAACATTATCCAGTAGGGGATATGCACTGTGACACAGCTCACACACCAGGAACATGACAGTGAGGCCTCAGAGTCTATCTATGCATGCAGGGGTGCTTGTTTTCAGTACTACAATTAGCAATCTACTCTTGCTTGGGAAAGCATTGTCAACAGTAGCAATGGCATGATACACTACATGCCAGTGTGACGGCACATAACCTGGGATACTACCCTTGTATGTAACACATTCACACAGATAAGTGTAATGTACAGGTCTTATATACTCGAGTGTCCCAGACATGACACTCACACCTCTTGCTACTGTAATAACGGCAAATAGATGCATGTTTTGTACATGACATTACATACACTTATTACAGATGTCATTACCCTGCTATGTTATCAGACTGGGATGTGAGCACTGGTTACCAGGGCTGAGCCATGCTTAGCAGGTGTCAGCATTGCTGCAATATAACAGCTAAGCAGATTTGCCCACTGGTAAGCAAAGCCTACACGGAGTAAGCATCTGTATGTTTAACCATAGCTTAGCACCATTTAACTTCGCACAAACCCACATAAACGTGCTTAAAGCTGCTCAAAACTGCCTTAAGCACTCTGTATCCAGCAGCCCTTGTTCTGCCCAGCAACAAAATAAACAGCCCTTACACCCAGGACCCTGCACATTATAGTCACAATAGTTAACCACTATGCCATGACAGCTGTGAAGACAGTTGTTGTTTTTCCAATATATCTGTCAGTACACATATTGAATAATATTCAACAATTGCTGTGACTTCTACAGTTGTGTAGTACTTGTTAGTGATATTACTGTTGCATCACATATGTTATATCTAAATATACACATATCAGATAAATACAGTGTGATACATTGGAAAAGTATACACAACAGTAATGTTTACACATGACAAGGATATTGATATATACATACACATATGCAGATAGATGTCTACATGTACAAACACACATATATATTCATATATATATATATATATATATATATATATATATATATATATATATATATATATATATATATATATATATATATATATATATATATATATATATATATATATATATATGGCCATTTATAAATCTTTGTGTGTGTGTGTGTGTGTGTGTGTGTGTGTGTGTGTGTGTGTGTGTGTGTGTGTGTGTACATCATATATGTACAGATATACGTATTTATGTCAATATATATGTAGATATCTATAACTATATGTGCATATATATATATATATATATATATATATATATATATATATATATATAAACAGATATACCTATTTATGTTGAAATATATGTAGATATCCATAACTATATGTGCATATATATCTATATATCTGTATATGTGTAGACATAAATAGCTGTGTATATATACATATATGTGTTTGCATATCTATATATATATATATATATATATATATATATATATATATATATATATATATATGTAGATATGTATATGTCTATATAGCTATATAGATGTATGGATATATATATGTATATATATATATATATATATATATATATATATATATATATATATATATATATGTAGATATACACATATATACATACATATATATTTACCATATGTCCAGAACATGGAGTGGAGTCCTACCTCAGCACCAATAGTCTCATCCTCTTAGTGCGAGGGGATGTCATGTATTTATTGCAGGTATATATATATATATATATATATATATATATATATATATATATAGACTGTTGCTACTGTAACAGGGGTTGTCTTAACAGGCATGTTGTGTGTGGGAGGTCACATCTGCTATTGAAATGTATGCCATTGATTACTGACAGACATCCTAAGGACAACATAGTACAGTATCACTGATAGCACAGTAATGATCCTGTGGACTACAGCAGAGATACATGTGGACAGTCTAGCACTCTTTGGTCAGTCCAGAGTTATACACAGATCCCCTTTGTGTGAGACATGTGGACCAAGCTTGATAATGTGGATGTTAGCAGCCATGTACATGGGTATATCACGTAAATACTGGACTACATATGCCCACACAGTTTATGCATTCACACACATCTGTCTGTCCTGACACATAATAACCGGTGGTGCAGAGTTCACATGGTCACATACTACACAGTAGTTAGTGACATACATCTGTACAGAATCCCACTGCTTTGTCGGAAATACACAACAGTTATGGTAGCTTGACAGCAGTACATCTTGCAAATATCTGGACATAACATCACACTAGGCATGTAACAAAGCACTGTGCAACCTACAGGCAGAGTGCCACAACACTGGCCTACATTTTGTATGGGGGAAATACACATGTACCTGCAAATATAGCAGGCTCTACAGGCATGTCAAAGCACAGAGTAACAGACACTTGTGAGAAAGTACATACCCACAACCTATGTGAACACAGCCACATATGGTATGCAAGCTTAATATGACACTATAAGGACTGTCTGATAAACACCATCCTCATATGTGCCACTCACACACTAACCCTACATAAACTGGGTCATGACACAGTGTGGTCCAATGCCTGTCTGTGGTATGGGACACTTGTGTGCTTGGCCCTACAAACATGTGAGCCATTAGGGTACCAAACACTGGAGCAGCATGTAGCATCAGACAGAACAGGACCTAGAACAATGACATCTACCACATTCTGTACACAGGCCAAGGTACGTATTCGCAATACACATACTGTCGACAATCACCATAAGTACACAGACCCCACAACTGTACGCACAACTGCAGAATGCCCAGGTTATGTTCTCAGAAATAACCACTACTATACATAACATGTCTAGCAGTCTGATGTGTGACTGGCTTGTTATCAGGTATGATGTTAATAAATAATGGTGTACAGAACATATGCACCTCTTACTGCATGACATATGTACAAAGGTTGACAGACTTTTGGCTGGAGCCACAAACACTGGGCCAATATTGGCATGTTGCTGTGATACCCTCATACATTTACTGTTGTAACAGGGTTTGTTGTGACATATGTCCTATGAGAGATATGAAGTCAGTAACTCTCATGGCTGTCACCATGTACTGACTGCAAACCTCAGACTATGCTTCTGCAGTTCTAAGATAGATGATCTGTGAGTAACGCAAGAATATAACTCTAAACACTGCCCAGTCTGCAGATAATCCTACAGGTGGGAGTTTCCTCAAACACATAACACTGTCATGACAGGTATTAAACCATGTAGACCAGCCATATCCACACATACCCTGTTAAACCAACATTACTCCAAATGCAGAAGAGCAACACTTACATTCTGTAGTCATGTCTGGCACATCCCCCTCCTGTTTGTTGGCCTGTCTCCACAGTGTATGTTGTTAGAGCTATATCCCAATATCATCTGTGATGTTGTTTGCCAAACACTGACATGAGGTCCTGTTCACAGTGAATGAAAAGGCCCAACACCCACATGATGTTCCTAGATATAGGAGTGTGTTTCCATGCAGTTGGCTATGAGAATGTTACCACAGCTGTTCCACATGCAATCAGCTAGTGGGGGACTGCAATTCATGCAGAGGCAATCAGCTGATCATGAGCATCACTTACAAAACACAAGCTGCTGCCTAAGCAAAGCAGATGTACTTCTCCTTATCCACCAGAAAGGGAGTGAGAGAGACAGACAGAGACAAAGTAAGACAGGGAGGAGGTGGGAGAATAAAACCTAAGCATGCCTGTGTCATACACTTACCAGTATGGGGTTTCAAACCCCTGCTTGAGTATGTATTGCTATCACCTGTCTATGAACTTATTGCATGTGCCACAGAGCTGACATGCTGGGGAACTGACCAAAGATGTATCTGATGGTGAGTGACATCTGCAACAGTAATATAGAAGGGATAAGGCAGGTGTAGTACATGTGCCTGTCCACATAAACAGGTGTCAACATCAACATAGCCACACTCTCTCAGGGGCTCACACACATTAACACAGTTGGCAGGGTCAGGATTATACTTCCTAACTAGCTAGTTTGCCACAATACAGTAATATGCAGGTATCACATGCACCACAGGGGTTATCAGGATTATATATATGGGCAAAGGGTATGTGAAGGTGTCTGACATCAGATGGCATGCTTCAGTAGGCCAATGGGAGGTGCAGTGAGTGTGAATGGGGTTGAAATCATTATACTCCACACACACACACACACACACACACACACACACACACACACACACACACACACACACAGGTTTCCAGTACTGACATGTATGGGTGCATTGCTTCACAGGTGTGCAGTGGTTGACTGTGCCAGAAGGCTGTACAAGGCTAGGTAAAGGGTTTACCTTGGCATCTAGCCACATGAAAATGGTCTTCAGTGTGACTCAGGAGTGTATTGTCTGGATTGGACCACACAGGTGGGTATTGTATTCACCATCCAGTCATCTGGGTTACTATTGTGGGTGGCAAGTGCTGTGCAATGCTTGTCATGTATGTGTTTTTTAGTCCATGACATGGACGGTCGGTATCTCGGATGGGCACACGACCCACATACATGTTCTGTGACATGTGGAAGTTTACCTGGGGTGTCTGGGGCATGTTGTGTACACAGATTATCATCACATGTGCCATTCCAGGCCTCATGTGGTGGGAACTGGCAATGGATGCCAGGCTGACCCTGCACTTACACTGACAGCATGATACAGGTATTCCCTGTTGTCAGTAGCATCTTTCCATACAGGGCATGTGTTTAAGGCATGGTATGTCCTTTGTGGGTTACATTTTATGGCATTACAGTTGTTGCAGGCGTCCAGTGGGGAAAATAGTGAAGGACCACTCTATGCAATTATGTGCCTATTGTAGTGATGGGACAGGGTGCCATGCCCTCTGTAGTCTGCTGCAATCACACCATGGTTACAATCTTTGGGCAATATGCAGGGAACTACCAACAAAGTGGTTGTTGCCTAGCCAAGTGTGTTTGTGTATGAGACATGGGTTGAGAGTGTTCTCTGGGTAATGCAAGGGTTGCGTAAATTGTTCGCCAGGCCTTGATGTCACATGTAGGGGTATGGATTGTCAACCCCAGCCTCTCTGCTGTTTGACATCTGTTACTCTTGTAAGGTGAACATTGTGACATATAATAGGCCCACCATATAAGAAATTTGCAAAACCTGTTCTACAATGAGTCCATTTGTTACACACACAGGGCCACGAATGACAAACACACACACCAAGTCTCACAGTTGCCATGTCTGGGATTGGAATTCCTACCTAACTCATACAGCACTTATAGCATTACACAGTTATAGCACGTGCCAAGGAGATTACTAGGTTATTGTTTCCCAAAAGGTGTATTTCAAAGTGAATGACATCAGCAGGCTTGCCAAAGAAGGGCAATGGACGTTGTAGTGAATGTGAATGGCCTCAAAAACATTGTTTCCTACACTGACAAACAAGCACACAAACATCCACACTTGCCATGTCTGGGAATAGAACCCCTATCTAACTAGCATATCACACTACAGCATTATGCAGTTATAGGATGTGCCACATAGATTACTGCGCTACTCCTTCTACAAAGATGTATTTCAAAGTGAATGACATCAGCAAGCTTGCCAAAGAATGGGAAATGGAGGTTGTAGTGAATGTGAATGGCCTCAAAGGCATTGCTCCCTACACAGACAAACAAACACACTCACCATGTCTGGAAATAGAACCCCTACCGAACTAGTATATCACACCACAGCATTATGCTTTTAGAGGACACACCACGAAGATTACTGGGCTACTTTTTCCCCAAAGGTGTATTTCAAAGTGACTGACATCAATTGAAAGTGTAGTTCGTAGGTTCATAGGGTCATATGTTGATACTAGGCTATCGGCCCTAGAGCCTATACATGCCTAGACATGACAATTCTCTGGCTATGACTTCCCACAATATATTCTTCAATGCACACATATCTAGCAGGGCAGCTGACATGATTGCCAGGGTAAATGTCCTATCTCCCATCCAATCATCCAGGTTCCTTTTGAAGAGGGCCAAAGGGGCATTCTGCTTGACATGTATGGGCAATCTATTCCAGAGTCTGGGGAGTTTCTGGATCAGGAACACATCCCTCTTGAATGTATTGTTCATTGTGATGACAGGATTTGGATCCTTGGAGCATGTGGCTGTGAGGGTTTGGAATTCTCTAAGTGTAGCATGTCCAACAGCTGTGGGTTTTACATGGCATGGTATGTTAAGCAGAGATTGCCTCTGAGAACACAATACATGACAGAGTATAGCTTAATGATTTTCAGATGGTCGGTATAGGGCATTTGGTTTAGGCCTGTGGTCATTTCATGAGGTATGTCTGCAGCCTCTCTACTTGTTGTAGATGTCTTGTGAGGTACATACGTAACAGGTCATTGTAGTCTGTACTGGGTTTACTGAAAGATGCCTACAGTGGGACAATGGGCTCCTTTTCCTGGATGTAAAGCCCTTAGTGGGAGGTGTGCCACATAGGTGGGTTTCCTGACTGTTGTGGTGATGTGGTTATCAAAGGTGAGACCACTGTCCACCTGTGTCCCTAAGTCTGTTATCACACTTTAAGTGTTTAGTGTACTGACACCTATGTGGTACTTCACAGGTATATGTCCCTTCCCAATGGGGATAACTATATATTTCTTGGCATTGATCTTGAGGCCATGGCTCAGGCACCAAGCATGTCTTTCTGTAAGGCCCTTCTGTAGAATATCCACATCATGTGGGGATTCACTATTGGCTCCCAGTGTGCAATCATCTGTGACCTTTGTTTCCCGGTGTCCCTTACTGTTGGACTGTACTTCAGAGCAGTAGATGCTGAACAAGGACAGTGCCAGGACTGAACCCTAAGGTACTCAAACTGTCACTTGTCTGGGGCTCGGGTTGGTGTCACCTACATTTACAGTGTGGGTTGTGTCAGTACAGCAGTTGGCAGCCCATCGGGTGACCTTGGGATTAATGGCCAGTTTGATATATTTATTTATGATTCCAGACTGGGGAATGGTGTCGAAGGGCTTGGCAAGGTCCAGATAGGCTGTGTGAACCACCTTACTCTCGTCCATGGCTCTGGAGATGGATTTACAGTTGTTATTCAGGGTGAGGCGACATGGTTGGCCCTTCACAAATCAAACCTGGTTAGGGTCCAGTGTTTGCAGGTTGCCAATGCCTTTGTTTTAATTTCCGTGATAATACATTCATGGCTTTGCAGAGCAGGCATGTCATAATGCTGGGGCTGTAATTCCCAGAATCCAAGGTGGATCCCCCCTTGTGGACTGGTATAACTGCAGCTGTGCACCACACAGTGGGCATGAAGCCTGAGGTGTGGCTATGATTAGACATGGCACATAGATGAAGTGCAAGTGCAGTTTGTAGCACATGTAGTACACAGCCTGGAATGTTGATTGGTCCCATGGCTGCTGTCATAGCTCTGTAGAGTGTGTTTTTTACCTATGTGGCCATTATTACTGGCATATGGCAATCTATCCATGTTGAGATGGGCCCTTTGGGGGTTGGGAGGGGGGTGCAGTTGGCACTGAATCGATCTGCCAGGATATTGGCAATATCCCTGGGAGGAGTAGATTTAGTACCATCCTGTTGTAGCTCACAGCAGTTCTGAACATTGCCATTTAGATTCCTCACACAGCTATGGAACAGCTTGCCGTTGTCTTTGGCATCTGTGGCTATATTATTCATAGTTCATAACTAGCCTTGGTACATGTTATGAGGGGTCTCTGCCTCTTACTGTAGCTGGTAAGGGAGTATTTTGCATCCTGGAAAGTCACCCATTTCTGCAAGAATTTCTCCCTTTTGTTGTACAGTATGTTTATGGCAGGAGGCCACCACATTGGCATCCTTTTCTTGGATGGGGAGCATCTTGGTTCAATATTGGATGGCATGATTCATGCACGAGTGGATGTGCTCATACAGTGCCTTCATGTATGATTCAGCAGTTGTCCTTTCAGTTCCCTTCTGCATGGGTGTCATGATGTTAGTCACATATGACATGTGCAGCATGACATTGGCTTTGGAGATGTGTGTTACAGAGGTGTCCTTACTGGGGTGTGGGGGAGGGATGTTGATGTTAAGGGTGATTAGCTCATGGGCATACCTGACTACCAATGGAGTGACCATAGGTGTGGAGCATTGATGTCCCATGTTGGTAATGACCAGGTCTCGGATATTTGAGCCCCTGGTGGGACTATGGGTTACTTGATCCAGGGCATTGGGAATTATGACTTCCAAGAACCGTTGGGCATACGTTTTGGTACACAAGTAGTTTTCCCAGTTAATGGGGGGGGGTAGTGTAACTCACCCAGTAATTAGGGTGTTTGCTTGTATCATAATATTTCACAGTATGTTTCAAAGGCTGTAGTGGGTATCATGGGGTATGGTGGGGGATCTGTAGCAAGCTATACAATTTGTCATGCAGTCTAACCTAATGTTAGTTGCACCAGGGGTATTTCAGACACATTCTGTTGGGCAAGTAGCCTGGTGGGATGAATATGCTTGGTGAATATGGACACTCCTCCACGTTTATTGTTTTGGTCCAGGTTTGGTGGCCAACAGGTGTGGCAAGAGCTGTACCTGGTATTGCAGGGGTGCTCTCTAGAGGCTTGGATCAGGCCTCTGTTACTGCACAGTTATCAATGTTCTCCATTTGTAGGTGTGCATATAGACTGTGAATGGCCAAAAAAACATTGCTCTCTACACAAACACATAGAGTTTCACAGTTGCCATATCTGGTGATAGAACTCCTACCTAACTAGTTTATCACACTACAGCATTACACAGTTATAGGACATGCCTCAGAGATTAGTGGGCTACCTCTTCCCCAAAGGTGTATTTCAAAGTGAATGGCATCAGCTGGCTTGCCAAAGAAGGGCACTGGAGGTTGTAGTGACTGTGAATGACCTCAAAAGCATTGCTCCCTACACAGACAAACAATCACACACAAACATCCACACTTGCCATGTCTGGGAATAGAACTCCTACCTAAGTAGTATATCACACTAAAGCATTACACAGTTATAGGACATGCCACAGCAATTACTGGGCTACTCTTTCACCAAAGGTGTATTTCAAAGTGAATGGCATCAGCAGGCATGCCAAAGTAGGGCATTTGAAATTGTAATTAGTGTGACTGGCCTAAGAAGCATCGATCCCTACACAGAAAAACACGCACACACACTTGCCACATCAGGGATTAGAGCTCCTATCTAACTAGTACATCACACTACAGCATTAAGCAGTTTTAGGATGCACCACAGAGACTACTGGGTTTCTAACTCCCCAAAGGTGTATTTCAAGGTGAAGACATCAGCAGGCTTGCCATAGTAGGGCAATAGGGAGTGCAGTGTGTCTGCACAGGCCATAACCCATTCATCCAGAGGCAGACACACCACACGCAGGCACACACAGGTTTATATTCCACGGGTACGTGTATACAACTGCTAGATGACTACTGAATTGTACAGTCATGTTGCACAGTTAGCACTAGCACCACAGACACTATAATGCTGAGGGATTCCAGAAGCAAATGTCTACGGTGATTGACATTTGCACATCATGTGTTTTTTTCCAATTGGATGTGTGCTGGGTGGGACAGGCCTCATGATGGAAGGCTCATTGTCACTGCCACTCTCTTCCATACATCTATGTATGTGTACTTTTGGCATATTACAGTGTGTTGTCCTTGGATATATTTATGTATAACTATCCAATGTCTGTGCAAAGCATGACTGGTGCGTATTGAGGAGTGTATGCACTAACATCTGAGACTGTCAAATATGTAGGGTCCACTATTGTTGCCAGACATGGGCTTCATTTCTTTAAGTGTGTGAGCATGCCCAGTATGACCTTTCAGTATTGTGTTGTCTGACATGGCCTTCATTTCTCTAAGTGTGGGGGCATGACCAGTATGACCTTCTGTATTGAATGTGTGAATCAATTCCAGATAGATTGTACTCCAGTGCAGACTTTTGTGTTCTACACCTACAGCAAGTAAACTGCTTCTGCAGGATATCTGTAGATCAGTTGACAAGATGGGGTCAAAATGGGCAAAGGATAGTGGGTTATTGTAGGTAATTGTGTCTGTGCTGCTTCTGCTACATGGTCCTGGTGTTAGCCGAGATATTCAGACGTATGTACTGTTATACACTGTGATGTTTTATGTCATCAAGTATTGTCAGGTAGATATATTTGCTTGCAGTGATGTCCTGGGAAACACAGGGTGAATGCAGCTGTGTCCAGCATTGTGGTCACCAGCCTACATATTCTTGCACACTCATGCCATTCTGGAGGGAAAGCTGCAGACACTTGCTGATGGGTCTGTGTAAATGGTTCAGCACCTTGGTACAGTGGTGGCAGAGGATCCCATACTTGTACATCCATCAACGTGACAGTATGGCCATATCTTGCTGTGGCCATACCTCACAGCTGTACAGGTTCACACATGTTACCCAGAGGCAGGGGTCATAATTCTGGACATAAACCCTGCACATTGTGGTTTACGAGCAGGTTTGTAGCCACCCATTCTTGTGTTAGCAACCAGGGATAGTATGTGCACACGGCTGAGTTTTGGACTTCACACTCTCCATGCCGCCCATGCTCCCACCCCCCCTCTATTATTCTATCTTCTTCCATACACTATGCGAACATTATCTGATATTTCCTCTATAGTTATCACTTAATCACAGCAGTAATTTGGTGTTGGTCCACAGTTCATGCAGTAGGACATGGTGGACATGTTACTGTGATTTGTCCATATGACCTTGCATTTGGGTTCTGTGGACTGTGTTATGTTGTTATTTGGGAGTCCATGACATAACATACATTGGCAGTACGGGTGAGACACAGGCCTTTGGCAGAGGGCTGTAGGCCATTTGGTAGTGATGTAGGCCAGCTGTAGCAGGCTGTTGCATTCTGTCAGTCCTACAGTCTCAGACTGCGATACAGTATATTCCCCTGGGGTGACAAGGGATCTGTTTTGACCTCCAACCATATTTATGTTGGTGAGGTTGGTCCAGATTTCATTTCTCCACACTGTATTGCCAGAATGGTCAATACATCATTCTTATGACATTTGTGGTCTGCCAGGGTTTGGCCAGATGACATCGGTATTCCCTACTACAAGCAAAGTGTTCATGCCAATGCTTTCTGTCAGTATTGATCCAGTGGTGTGGATGCTGGTGGGGTGCTGCTTACAGTTGGGGACATACCTGCATGTGACACCTGCTGTGCATGCTGTATTCTTTCTCTATTGCCATACACATGTGGGGGTCATATTATACTCATTCCCAACAGCAGGGATAAGACTGGAGAGGTTCCTGTGGGTGGTGGTGGGGTGAGCTGGGTGCATGTGTGCTATGGACACTACTTGCATCTGACTCACAGATATGCATGGGGAATTCCACTTATGCTGGCTTGTGCAGGGACATCAGCTGTTCCTCAATACATCATTCTTATGACATTTGTGGTCTGCCAGGGTTTGGCCAGATGACATCGGTATTCCCTACTACAAGCCCAGATAATGTGCTGCAAACCTGTATGTACAATTCCAAGGGTGTGTCCATTTGACAGTTACATATTATACACTGTCTGTCTGGAGTACTTCCCTCTGTGTACTGCTTGTATATCTGGGCTGACAGTCATGTCATGTCCATCTTTCAGATGGTGACACATATTACTTCCAAACATGTACTATGGCTTACTGCTGGAATGTGTTATACTGGGAAGCATTGTGTTTGGCACTGCAGTTGTGAGAACTTGGCCCTGTCATCGGCAGTACTGGGCAATGGCCACCAGGACAAATCTCACCATGCATATATTCTGACCACTCTCACACAATATACAACATACACTGACCTAACACACACAGACCTGCATATTGTACACATGCTACAATCTAACCTGCTACCTTGGCCAGCTCAGGTAATCTGTGCTCCACTGTTATTATACCTACACATACATGTTACTGCATTTCTACATAGGATTAGGGGCACAGCTGTGTGTTACTACATGTTTACATAAGATGGGGGGGCACATCTTACTACTACATTTCTACATAGGATTGGGGGGCACACCTGACTGTTACTATGTGTCTACTTAGGATTGGGGGGCACACCTGACTGTTACTACATTTCTACATAGGATTGGGGGGGCACACCTGATTGTCACTATGTGTATACATAGGATTGGGGGGGCACACCTGACTGTTACTACATTTCTACATAGGATTGGGGGGGGGCACTTGCTGTTACTATGTGTCTATATAGGATTGGTTTGCACACCTGACTGCTACTACATTTCTACATAGAATTGGGGGGGCACACCTGGCTGTTACTACTTGTTTACATAGGATTGGGGGGCACACCTGACTGTTACTACATGTCTACATAGGATTGGGGGCATACCTGTTGTTACTACATGTTTACATAGGATTGTGGGGGGCACACCTGATTGTTACTACATTTCTACATAGGATTGGGGGTCACACCAGTTACTATGTGTCTACATAGGATTGGGGGGGGGCACACCTGACTGTTACTACATTTGTACATAGGACTGGAGGGCACACCTGACTGGTACTACGTATCTACATAGGTAAGGGGGGGCACACCTGACTGTTGCTACATTTCTACATAGGATTGTGGGGGCACACCTGACTGTTACAACATTTCTACATAGTATTGGGAGGGGCATACCAGACTGTTACTACATTTCTACATAGGATTAGGGGGGGCACACCTGACACTTTTACACATTTGCTATGACTGTACTGGTATGTCAGGTACTCCATTTCATTCTGTATTCTAACCTATCATGCTGACTAGAGGCATATCAGTGTACTACAGGTCTTAGGTTTGGTTGACCTACATTTCAGTTTCTGACTTCTTACCCTTCAGAACTAACATCCCACTACCTGACCTGTTGTAGTCTGTCTGTGTAGGCCTTGGGGAGGTTACCCATAGCCATCAATCAGAGGCCTTAGCACAGCCTTTGTTTGTGTTTGTCTACACCTGTCCTGCTGGCTAAGACTGTTGTTGGGTATGCCAGCCTCCCTGACTGGCATGTGTGTGTCATATGGACACACATGTGGCAGCACATTTCCTGCAGTAAGTTTTGTCACCTTGTCTAGTACTGGTTACTATGGTGACACCAGTATTTGTTACAGATATCATGCTGCCACTATAGGTGTCTACTATCTGCTGGCATCCCATTCAGCCACTCAATTCCCTTGCTTGCTCACATCCATACCATAGATACAATTAACAACACATACTACTCCATTCGGCAGTTGGTAAGAAGAGTGACATACCTTGTGGCTGTGCCAATATTGAGGATGGTGCTGGAGGGCAGACTATGTCACATGCACATAGCACACTCCCTATACATGGTTAAGCACAGGTAGTGTCATGTTTGGCATCCTTTTTACTGTATGTGCGAGTCAGAGAGAGGTGTCATTCCCTGGGTCCCTACTGTGTCAGTGTATGTGCTATGCGTTGCCTCTTTGCCAAGGCCAGGGCATACTGGGCACACCTCCTTCTGCCTACTGGGGCAGGCTCAGGTTGTTCCTCCTCTGAGTCACTATATGCCTGTGCAGGCCTTGGCAATGGTGGGGGGCTGTGTGGCCCTGCCCCATGCTGTTCCTGCTGCAGCTGTTTCTACAGGATTATATTGTGTAGCATGGCACATATGATGACAATTTGGGTACATGTATCTGGTGAGTACTGCAAGGCTCCACTGGATGTGTCCAGGCACCGGAACCGTGACTTGAGCATCCCAAACACATGCTCTATTATGATTCTGGTCTGTGCGTGTGCCTCATTATGGAGTTCTTGTTTGGGTGTGTGTACATTTCTGATGGGTGTCATCAGCACGGCTCCAGTGCATAACCAGCATCCCCCACTAGGTGACCGTAAGGGATGTCCCCATTTGCATATCTCTGGTACAGCTTCATCAGATGCCAAATGTGGGAGTTGTGATAGCTTCCAGGGCAGCCAGCACACACACATTCATTATAATGCCCTGAGCATTGCACACAACCTGGCAGTTGATGGAGGGGAAGCCCTAGCAGTTGATGTAGACCCTACCCTGCTCACTGGGTGGTGCTTTGATGCATATGTATGTGCAGTCTATAGCACCCACTACCTCAGGGTATTCTGCTATTTGGTGGAAGAGATGCATATTGCTGGCCAACGCCTCACGGGTGTTGGGGAAATATACGTGCTCACCAGCATGTGCTGACATGGCATCCAGGAACTGGTGGAATACCCTGGATGCTGATGCCTGTGAGATCCCCATGATATCCCCAGTTGGCCTTTGGAAGGTACCTGTGGCTAGTACTCTTAGGCCTACACATACCTTGGTATCCACTGGATGGATTCCCCTCTGATAGATTTGTGCATCAGGCTTGGCCGGCATAGCTCAACAATTTGCTGTAGGAGGTCCCTGTCCACCCTATAGCACTCCATTATCTCCAGCTCATGTAACCCCTGGTAGGTTACCCTGGGTCTGTACTCTCTTCTCTGTCTCCTCACTGTGGGTTGGTCTACTGTATTCTCAGCCTCACCACCCTTAGCCTATTCCACATGTTGATGTATGATAGCTGCTGCAGCTCCTATCATTTTGTTGCTTTTTGTTTGTTAAAATTTCCCCACTTGTGTACACCGGTAGTGTAGAGTATGTGGGAAAAACCAGAGGGAAAGGTGTTTACATAGTTTATAGTAGTGTGCTGGGCTGGGCTGCTGCCAATTGGCTAATTCTGATACATTTCACCTGCCAGCTATGCTAGTTCTCCTTGATTACCTTCCTACTGCTGTTTTCCCTTCCCATTGCCTTCCTGTTTAAGCCCGGGTGCAAACACAGTGCTCATATGTGCACAGAGCTGCTATTTCCTGGTTTACTTTTTTTTTCTTTCCTTTAATACCTGGTGCGTAGTGCACACACTCGCTTAGGCAATGTAAAGAGAGCTAGGCAGCCACAGACACACACCCTTGCTTAGCTCTGCTAAGCTGAGGGCAAACCCAAGCCACAAGACTCCAATAAGCTTACAGTATGCCTAACACACCCCCATATGATGCCAGCTAACTCTTAAGCTTGAACCATGGTATTCCTGCACTTACACGGTTGGGTGCTGGCTAGCATTGAGGGGGAATCTGGGATTCAGTATCATTCCCCTCATTTGCATAGGATTGCCTGCTAATGCATAGTTGCAGGTCCCACACTGAGCCTTCTCCTTAGCAACCACTAATCACTGGCCATGTTGTCTTCTGTCTACCTTTGAGTATAATGGCAAAATAGTGATTTTGGTTAAAATGCTTATTTCAGGTTTTTTTTTATTTTCGGCCCGATCCCATTTGCACACTGCTGCCCTACGCTTAAACAGCTGAAATCAGCTAAAAAAAAATAAATAAATGTTTTTTTTTTTTTTTTTACAACTGTTTTCCATGCCAATGGCCATATATTTGGCCATTGGCATGCTTTACACATACTATACGCCCTTTATTTGGAGCTGTCATGGCTCAGTTTTGTAGTTTGCAGAAATGTACTCAGTTACTAACCAAGTACATTTCTGCACACTACACTAGTCCTGCACGGCCGGCTGACAGCTTCCTGGATCACAAATTCACCTCATTTGGATGGTTTTCACCTGAAAATGTGGTTATTTGCATACAGGAGCTGTGTCCGTGCAGGAATAGTGCAGAAGAGCCATGCACATCCCTGGAGCTTATTCCTGGATCGCACGGCAGCCATATTGCCTCCAGGAGCTCCTGCACTATTCCTGCACGCCATGCTGAATCTGAGGGCTTCTGTGAACAGAACCATACAAGTTGATATACACATCAGGGACGCAGTAAGTTTTGAGTGAAAACCATGATATTCCTTAGCAAAGGAATTTCACTACGCAAATACATACATATTCTCTGTTCTGCATTTCAGCTGTAAGTCTGCCCATCCCACTCCCTAAAAAGATATGGATGATATTGTTCTAGAATTTACTGTCATAATTAATGATAAAACAGAACTTGACAGCACTTTTAAAATAATACCGTATTGCCAAAAACATTTATCAGTCATATAACAGTATTACTAACCCTGCACTTAAAGAGATGGTGTTAATAGGCTATTACAAATTACAAATATATCCTTATGAATTCAACGAATAACTGAGTTATTCAAACCATTCACAAAATCAAATGTAATATCAATAAGTGGAATATGCTTCTCGAAAGAAATGTTATGGTTGAAGTATACCAAAAAAAGGATTTCAGATATGCTTCCCCTGTGTAGATTGGAACTCATAGTATGCCAAAATGTAAACATGTAAGCATGTTCCTTTACAGATCAAACTAACAACCAACACATGCTCATTTCAAACAAACCATTAATACTTTATTAACCCTGCAGTTAAATAACTGATGTTAGCAGAACTTTGTGAATTACTGGTATATTCATAGGAATTCAATAAATAACTTTATTTGTAACCATGTACAACCATTAATATCAAACAGTGGATTTGCGTCTCTAAAGAAATGCTATCAGTGAAGTAAATCAAGAGAATATTTTCAGATATGTTCCTCCTCTGTGGATTGGAACCCACTGCATGCCAAAATGTAGACATGCTGCACAGTTTCCTTACATGCTGAGCTAACAGCATGTAAGGAAACTGTATGCTGAGCTAACAGACAGTGCTTCCATTTAATAAACAGGTACTGCTGGTGTTTATTCGAACTCCTGTGAAGAATGGATGAATATGGAATCTTCAAACCCTTACTGGACATTTTACTGTAAAGAAATAACAGCTATCAACACAACTGAAAACATATGTGTAAGCAGTTGGGTAGGCACTCTTTTTGGATTAATTAAAAGTCATTGTGTTAAGAATGTTTATTAGGAGAAATGAATTAAAGAAGTTATGTATGAGTTTTTATTCAGGCATATAACACTGCAATAGGTAATACTATGGTAATATAATGGAAACATATGAAATTAGTAGTCGTCAGCAGCCTAAGCTCTATAGACATCAGTGATGCACAAAGACAGTGGATGCATGAAATAATGCTGTTATAGGTTGTAAAACATATGTACATCTGCAAAGCTCCCAATTATGTATATTATAAACATTATTAAAGAAATAAACATCATGTAATATGTATATTATAAACATTATTAAAGAAACTAACAGCATGGGAATCAAAGCCATACTTATAAGGACAGCACTCACCAGTTCCACTTAATTATCTCCATGAGCTAATTATCCTAACAGCTAACTAATTGTTCTTATAAACATCTATCTGATATATATAGGGCACATATATATCTCTAATTTCCATAGGAATGCTCAGGTGTATGTAGGATAGTTAAACTTATTGTAGGGATCCACAGGTTGTCTCCACACCTTGGCAACCTTCCAAGAAAGCTCCTCCACATCACTCCAGTGCAGATCATCATAGCAGTGGTAAACCTGCACTCCAGTGTGGTAGATTTCTGTATGTCTTTATTGCTCCCTCACAATCTGGTTCCAGATGTCTATCATCACAAAGTTCCTTGGCCTGGATCACACCCAATGCTCTTCTCCAGCATACATGGTCAGCATCTAGGTGGTCTCCTCCTTGGTCCAGTGGGTGCACAAACATGTCTCAGCCTCTTCAGAGTAGCTATCTGGATTCTCCAATAGAAAATCACTGATAGATGCAAATACAGAAAAATGTTCAATGAGGTCCCAATCAGTTTGTAGGTAGCAATGGTCTGACCTGTAAATGTATCAAAATCATTATTTGAAAGTGATGTGTGCTGATATCATGTAATCAGGTCATTGGAAGATAACTGGCATGTGCCACACATAGTAGCATTTACTAATACCTATTGGGCGTTTTTGCAGTACACTTGGGTGTTGTGCCACATGTAGCTAATTTATGCAGATGTGCACAAATAGGATACTGAAACCTAGAACTTTAATGAACTTCATTAATTATGTGTGGCACCAATGGTGCTTAAAGATGGACGCAGTTAGTTTCTGTGATTTGGAGTGAGAGGTACATTGGCAAGTGGTACCATTTCTGCTTTGGTGATTTCTGTTAAAGTTAGTCATTTTCAAAGGCACATATCTACATTTATTGTTATGACAAATGTGAGCTGTAACAGACTTTGTAAGATACTGGACTGATGTTAGATTTACCTTTATGCATATGGATGATGTTATGTTAATTAATTGATTTCATTCCCATATGTTGTTATATAGACAGAATTACATTGCTAATGTGAACAGTATATAAAGGCAGATGTGCTGATCATCCATATTTCTTACTGGTAATCCCTTACACTCTGAGGTGTAACTACAGAAACCTACAGATCTCAACACTATCTGTATGGACTATGTTCTTTTGATGTTACGGATATTTCTTAATTCATGTTTATTAACAAAAGTGTTAATAATATGTTGTGTTGCTGTTATGAAATATTTCTACATTTTATATTTTTTAAACAGAGTGTTTATAGTATGTTCTTTTCTGTTATGGATATTTCTTCATTTATAAGGTTTTATCACTACTGCCTCAATATATGTAAAGGATCCGTACTGTCAGTGTCCTGCCTATGGATTCTGAGGTTTCCGATGCTTTCTGTATGTTGTCAATTGTGAGTTTGTGTAGTGTTTTCATGTGGCATGATGTTGTTTTTAGATCCCCATTCAACATATATATAGGTGAGGAGTTCTAATCCCACTCACAGACTCTAAAGATATTGCAAGTTATGTTTATTTTACAAATGTTATGTATGAAGGCATCGTTGTTACTTTTTATCTGTCATGTTAGTATTTGTCACAGTGTTTTACAAATGTTTGCATAGTACAGGAATGCATAATGTTTATGTTGCCATATGCTGACCACCAAATAACCTGCATAAATAGGCTCACACTGGAATATGATCATGTGCATATCACTGACTTTTAGATGGCCAGCCATCCTAGGGATGACACTTTCTCCCCAAAGAAAAATCAAATTATACTTGATGATCTCTGACAATATGGATGGAGACACCTTGACCATTCTGGCAATACAGTGTGGAGAAATGAAATCTGGACCAACCTCACCAACATGATAAATATGGTTGGAGGTCAAAACAGATCCCTTGATGCCTGTAGACAATGCTGCTCAGACATGACCCTTTAACCAGCCAGCAGATTAAGACAATACAAGAGCTCAAGGGATGCCACCAGTGGTGGACCACCCTGCATCCACTGAGATCACAATACTTTTGGCTTCACTGCATACAGTGAGAGGAGAGCACCACACACCCAGTGGTGGGACTGAAGCTGGAGTTCAAGGCCAAACATGCATGTCTTTCTTTCCATGACATGGCTGAGTATAGAGAAAATCATTGCATATTGCT
Organism: Protopterus annectens; assembly: GCF_019279795.1. Classification (NCBI taxonomy): domain Eukaryota; kingdom Metazoa; phylum Chordata; order Ceratodontiformes; family Protopteridae; genus Protopterus; species Protopterus annectens. The sequence continues at coordinate 1,635,583,794 of NC_056733.1, forward strand.
ATACCATGTGTATTCATGTATTCCTTTTTTTGATTTACAGCAGCAGATTTGTGCTATGCACACAGATCCACACAAGTTCATAATAACAAATGCAAGTTTAATGGCATGCATTCATGCAACTGCAGTTCAGACAGAACAATCCAACTAACATGTGTAATGCTGCCTCCATTAATATTCACAGGTCCATCTACTTTGGGATAACACCATGTAATGGCAGGTGAGTGTCTCCATACTGTGTTCATAGGTTCATAGGTTCATACTAGGCTATCTGCTCTAGGGCATTTATAAGCCTAGCCAGAATGTGTTTGGCTTTCGCCACCCATTTTAAATTTATTTTGCTATGCCCTTTTTCGAGGTTAGTATACTGTGCCTCTGTCTAACAGTGACACAGAAGTGATACCCGGGGTAAACCTACGATCTCCCATCCACTCATCAAGATTCCTCTTGAAGAGAGTCAATGAGGGACTCTGCCTAACCTGGACTGGGATTTTATTCCAGAGTGAAGGGAGCCTCTGGGTTATGAATCTGTCCCTCCAGCATGTCCTATTTATTTCAGTGCTGAGGTTCAAGTCTCTCGGAGCGTAGCTCGATGGGATTTGGATTTTCTGAGGTGCAGCATGTCCATTAATTCCGTGTTGGACATGGCTTTATACATCAGGCACAGATCGCCTCTGAACAGGCGGTATGCCACTGAGCAGAGCTGGAGTTTCTTTAACCGGGCAGCATATGGCATCTGTTTGAGCCCTTTGATCCTCTTGGTGAGGTACTTTTGGGGTCTTTCCAGTTGCTGCAGGTGTCTGGTAAGGTGCATCCCAAAGGGGCATTGTACTCAATTATGGGCCTGATGAGGGATGAGTAAAGAGGCACGATGGCGTCCCTGATCTAGATGTGAATCCCTTCATGATTAGGTGGGCTATATAAAATGTTTTTCTAACCACTTTGGCCACGTGGTTGTCAAATGAGAGATTGCTATCAACTTGGGTCCCCAGGTCCCTAATTACTTCTTCTGTACTTAATGGATTACCACCTATGTGGTAATTTGTGGGCACTTTGTTTTGCCAAAGAGGATGACTATACACTTTTTGGCATTTAGCTTGAGGCCATGGCTCTGGCACCAGTTGTCTGTTTCTATTAGGCCCTTTTGGAGGATGCTTGTGTCGACTGAAGAGTCGATTATGGCGCCCAGTTTGCAGTCATCTGCGAACTTGGTCAGCCACAGTCCTTCCGTGTTGGCCTGTACCTCCGAGAAATATATACCGAACAAGAGAGGTCCCAGGACTGAGCCTTGTGGGACACCATTTGTAACTGGTTTGGAGTCTGACACGGCTCCAGCAATTCTAACCATGTGGGTTCTGTCCTTGAGCCAGTTTGCAATCCATCTAGTGACATAGGGGTTTATATTTAAGCTGGTGAGCTTATCTATAATGCCCGAGTGGGGTATTGTATCGAAGGCTTTTGTGAGGTCCAGGGTAGGCTGTGTGGACCACCTTCCCCTCGTCAATGGCCTTGGTGACTGTTTCAAAGAAATCAACCAGGTTTAAGAGGCAGGATCTGCCCTTAACAAAGCCGAACTGGGTAGGATCCAGTGTTTGTAGGTCCCCAATATCTTTATTTATGAGGTCCATGATGATCCTTTCCATAGCTTTGCAGACCAAGCTAGTCAGGCTTATGGGGCGATAGTTTCCAGGAACCGTTGAGGCTCCACCTTTATGGAGAGGGACCACTGTTGCTGTACGCCACTCTTTGGGCACATATCCTGTAGTAAGGCTGAGATTGAACAGTAGTTTTATGTTTGGGTTTAGCTCTTCTTGGAGTTCATGTAGGGCGCAGCCGGGACACCGTCTGGTCCCATTGATGCGGTGCTTTTTGCTTTGTAGACGGCGGCGCTTACCTGAGCATCTGAGATGCCAGGGGGGCAGCACTCTGCTGGGATAGATATTTGCCCTTTTGGTGGGGAGGGGGGGGAGAAGTTTGCGCTGAACCTGTCAGCTAGGATGTTGGCAATGTCTGTGGGTTTGGTGTATTTTTTGTCATTTTGGATTAATTCTGAGCATATCTGGGAATTACCACCCAGGTTCCTAACATAACTAAAGAAAGCCTTGTGATTATCCTTAGTGTCCTGTGCAATTTTTCCTCTCGAAGCTAGCCTTAGACAATTTTATGTGTGCCCGTAGTTTTTTGCTAATACTGATCAGTGATACCTTCCCTTTTTGGGATTTTGCTCTATCATTTAGTAGCTTCCTCCTTCTATTGTATAGTTTGTTTATGGCTGAGGTCCACCAGACAGGACGTCTGCCTATGGAGGATTGGGTCTTGGTTTTATTTGGGATCGCATGATCCATGCATTCCTGAAGGTGTTCATAGAATGTGTTTATAAAGGATTCTGCGGACTGGGCCGTATTTTCCACAGGCCTGGGGGCTTTGAAGGATTCCACCTCAGTTTTGAGGAGTGTGAAATTTGCTTTAGAGAAGTTTTTCACTGTGGTTTTCTGGGCAGGGGGTGGGGTCGGGATGTGAATATCCAGTGAGATTAGTTTATGGTCTGATCTTACCAGTGAGGGATACACTTCTGGTCTGGAGCATAGAGTCCCCATGTTGGTGAAGATCAGGTCCAGTATGTTTTCCCCTCTTGTGGGAGTGATAACAAGTTGTTCCATAGCATTTGAGTTTATAAATTCTAGGAACCTTTGGGCTAGGGTGTTGGAGCTAGAGTAATGCTCCCAGTCTATGTTTGGGTAGTTGAAGTCACCCAATATAATGGTGTTTGGAGAGACCTTCATATTTTCCAGTGTTCTCAGGAAGGCCGAATGGGGTTCCTGGGTTTGGGAGGGTGGTCTGTAGCAGGCTATAAACTGGAAGGCAGTTTTACCCACTGTTAGTTGCACATGGATAGTCTCTGATGCTTCGTGTTTTGCCACCAACCTGGAGGTGTGGTTATCTTTGATGAATATCGATACTCCCCCTCCTTTTGTGGTTCGGTCCAAGTTATAACCTGGTAGTGCTGGAGTGCTCTCGGGAGCCCTGAACCAGATTTCTGTTACTGCACAGATATCGATGTTCTCCATGCTAAGGAGAGTTTCGAGTGCGTGCATCTTGAGGTTTAGACTTCTGGCGTTGAGTAGCATTACTCTTAGTTTCTTATCCCTTGTGATACCTATGGAGGTGGGTTTGTCTTTTGAGCCTTGCCTAAAAAAGGCACTATGGGGGTAGCAAGAGCCTTTGCCAATATCCGAAAGCCCAGGGGTGACAGGTGCAAGCCGTCCCTAGCGAAGCATCGTGGCTTGTTGAGCATATCATCCCAAGCTGACAGGCATTGGATCCCCTTTGAATGACACCAGTACTTAAGCCAATTGTTGAAATTGATCATCTTGTCTTCATATTGTGGCATCATTCTTGGTGAGGGTAAGATGCTACTCAAGGTCAGGGTCATACCGGCCTGGGCTACATGCTCAGAGAGCTCCTTTATGTCTCTTTTCACTTACTGTGGTTACTGTGACCACTACCTGTTATTGCTTCAGCCTCATTTCATGCCAATACTATTCACTGTAATATTGTTATTTCCATAACATCATGCACTACAGGTTCATCCAATGTGGGCCCTAGCCATGCAAATTCAAGTTCAGTCAGACGAGGTATGTTACTATAACAGGTTCATAGTTTGCATCAATATGTAGCACACATGTGATACATGATACTAATGTAAATATTTTTCAACACAGGTCCATCCGACCTACAGGCACAATGTCCATCATCTGAGTATTTGCAGTCCCTATTACTATGGTGCATACCTGATGCTGACAGTATTGGTTTTGCTATCTACATGACTGTGTTGTCTTTCTCTTTACTTTCCCACTGGAGGATCTACAGTACAACCCACAAATGCTGTATAGTGGCAGTCTGTCAGTGGTATGCTACTAAATATCTTTCATACATTTCATTGCTGTTACTCTTGTTGTTGTCCTCAATTAATACTGTTTCCTTCTTCCCTTTCCTAGTGGAAACAGTATCAGCCTCATCAACTGTACTAGCAAGTGGTATGTGTATGTCAAACCTTCTGTAGGTTTTAACTGTATTCAAATGGCTAATGGTGACATCAATGTGACCCCTAATGCTGAATTTTTCCTTACAATAATTGAAGTGCATCCCCATCAAAACCACCATCTTCCCATGAGGAGTTGTCAGATGTGTGGTTTGTGTGCATTTCTAACATGTCATGTACGTTGGCTATGTAACCTAATTGTATACTCCATGTTATTTAGACACTGTTAAACATCCATGCAAAAGACCTCATGTAAAGTCATTGTTACTTGTAACATTGCAGTAAGATATATATGTTATATGTTACTGATGCTATCCAGCATGTAATGTAAGCACATTGTCCTGATCTATATCATCTACAGTATATCTTCTTTTAGCACATCAGCTCTCTGTGTTGTCCATTTCCCAGTTTACTATCATTACTATGAAAGGCAAAAAACATTTGCCATTCACAATAATGAAAATAAACACCAAAACCAAACTCTCCACTCCTACAAAATGTTGACCCAAATGATCGACACATTTGAGTCGACATTGTCACTGAAAACATCACATGATAGCCATATAGAAGCTGATGTAAATCAAACTCCTATATGACATATCATGTTTTTGCAGGGTCCAATCCCCTCTGCACCCCCCTGGGGGGGCTGTGCCCCTCACACCCCAAGCTACTAATATATTCCAACTCTGAGATCACACTACAGTGAGGATATGGAGGAATTTCCAATCCCCACTGTACCGCGATCTCCATACATTTAGTCAAAAACACTTATGTGACTGCACTACTGCATTCGCATAAGTGTCTTTGACTATCCCATACACTTTTCATTTTGTGCATGACATTCTGATTTTTGGCAGCATACATGCCGACAGAATGTAGTTTGCACAAATGATAGTAAACCCCATTTCCCATCCAATGATAATTTATTTATTTTATTTTATTTAGTTTTATTTGACATTTGTTAACCGGGAAAGTCTGACTTGGAACAAAGCCAATTTTCAGCGAAGGCCCGGGGAGAAATGCTCAAGATCATCATGATGTGGTATCTGATGTGTCCCAGCATGGTAGCATGGATCCTGGCATACAGGACATTGACATGTCGATAGAGTCCATTCAAGATGTTGACAGTGATTTTAATGCAGCTGTAGCCTCGGATGTGAAGGGAAACTTGTCTGGGGAATGATGGGACATTCGATAGTGAACAGGATGAGAAAGCTGAACAATAGACCCAAGTTGAGACTACTGCTGATGTTGCCAGTTCCCCACAGCACTATGTGCCACTGTAGACAGAGGCATGCAGATGATGTGCATGGCCAGTTGTCAGAGAATGTTTACCACCTTCTGCAGATAAATGAATGTTCCCACCAACATTATCAATCAGACATCGGCACACCAGCTACATGTGTGCATGAAGGACAGGAGCCCAGTGAGGTAATGGCAGCACTGACTTCTCAAAATGATAGTATGCTAGCTCTGGCATGGTCGGTAGAAACCTTGGCTTCTATAGTACTATAGAAGTGCAGTAGTACAAGCAGGGGTCTGGATACCCTGCCTGTGCTTAGATGATTACAATATGGGAGAGGCAGGCTACATCTCTGCAGAACCACCAGTGCCCAATGAGCATCAGTGGCTATTTTCCAACATGTACACTGCTGTGGTCCTGCACATTAGAACAAGGTTTTCAACTCACAGTCATGCTCCTTCACCTCAACATGGTGTTGTAACACCATCAATGTTCTCTGTGGAGCAACATAGGCCAAGTGTTTCTGTACATGGTAGAGCAGAGCAGACCATGGTGTGAGACATCAGTGAGTTACCCTAGACTGCATCTGACTGAGTCCAACAGTGTCATAAACATAGCTGGTGCCTTATATTATATTACTAGTTTATGCTGATATATATTTTTCTGCAGCTATTAAAAGTTCTGCATTATGTCCTGTGTTGTTTCTCTTTTTCATGTTATTATATTGTAGAGATAAGAATGTGTTGCATTAATGTGTGTCCCTAATTTTTTTCCATGCACTGATGCAGCAATCTCTGTGTGTGTATGCACACCTGTGTCAGCTGGATCAGAGCTGATCATCCCTGTTGTGATAGATTTGCATATGTTCATGCTGTGATATATTATGATTATGGTGTTATGTATGATGTTCACTGTGTTCTTCTAGAGAGTAATTGCTATTAGATGCAATCTGTGGTGGGGCAACACCTGAATATCAATGTTTAATCTGTGTACTCCTGTATGTGTAGTTTGTCATGACTAAAAGCTGTGGGTGAGATGCAGCCGTGTTGCCTGGGCCTGCACTATATTTCCTACGTTTGTGTCTTCTATGTCCTATGCCCTCCTGCTCATCCTCTGATACTTGTGGGATGTCTTCTTCAGACATCTGGAGATTTGTGAGGTAATTCACCCACACCTGCAACTGGAAGACTACCATGTGCTCTAGTTAGGATGCTGTGCAGCATGGCACACACTGTTATTGTCTGTAATGCCTTCTCAGGTGTATATTGCAGTGCACCCTTAATGTGTCCAGACATCTGAACCTAGCTTTCAGTTCACCAAACATATTCTCTATTGTGTTTCTGGTTGCTGTGTGTGTTCTGTTGTAAACCTCCTGTGGAGGGCTGGATGGTTCATGTCAAGAGTCACCTGTTATGGGGAATAAAACACATTTGGTTAGAATGGATATTGTTGTGAGGGGTATCCTTATCTTACATCCTAGTTGTGTTTCTGTATTTGCCTAGTAGTAGTCCCTCAAGTATTTTGCCTTGCTGGAATGTAGCCCTCAGTCCACTTCACTCCATATGACAGCATCATGGACACTTCCAGAGTGTATTGCCATGATGTTTGTTATATTACCATCTACTGCACATACAGCCTGGCAGTGGATGGATGGCCAGTCCTTTCTGTTTATGTATCAGTCTGCTTCAGGATGTACTGGTGTCTTGATAGGCATGTGTGTGCAATCTATCATATCGACTACATGGGGGAAGTTTGCAAAGTTGTAAATCTTGTGCATTACAGTTCTCTGCTCCATGGGGGTGGCTGGAAAGTATATGCAATCATCCACATTGCAGCACATTGCTTTCAGGAATTTTGCCAGGATATGGCTGGCAGATGTCTGTGATACTCCCTCAGCATCCCCTATGTATCTTTGGAATGTCCCAGATGCAAGTACACCCAGACTGAGACACACTTTGGTTTCATGAGGAATGGGATTTCCTCACAGGGTCTACTCAGATGTTCCAGACAGCCTGCATAAGCTGCCTGTCTAGCTGGCACCTATCAATTATTTTCTGGTGTGGCAACTGGTTTAGCTGCAGCCTTGCTCTGACTCTAGCTGGCTGACATATAGGGTACATACTTGCAGCTTCATTTATGGCTTGTGTCACTGCAGCCTATTGCAGTTCATTAGCTACAGGTTGCATTTTTGTGTTTTTGTTTTTTGCTACTGAATTCAGGGGAATCTGTAGTATTAACCTTTATTCATTGAAGTCTGTAAAGCATATAACCAGGATTTCAGAAACAGAGTCAGCATGGCAGTTTGTCGCATTTAAGTTTCGTTGTGTGCACACAATGCATTTTTGAATGCGACAGGCATGCGTGGAATCTGTAATTATCCTGCACTAAATAGGTAAGTACTCTGACTGCATTTAGCATGTGTTCTGAAATCGCATATGCAGCAGGTGCACTGAAGTCTTCCTTCTGCATGCTGCACTGTCTGCAAATAGCTTCAGGGAAGTTTAGAGAATCTAATATGCCTCTGTAACTCTGGTGAGCTGCACTACCAGGATAAGCTAGGTATTAATCAGAAGTAATTCTTACAATTGACATATTATGCAGCTGACTTGTGAACCAGCGGTCAATATGGTAATGGACACTTCACATATTACATTAAAGCCTAAATGTATTGGGGTTATACTGCTTAGCACAGCTGCAGGGAGGTTCAAGGAGTTCACCTAAAGGCAATTACCCCCATCAAGCAATCTTTTTCACAAATAAAACTTTAAATATGATCTGCAGAAGAGATGTGAATTGCATGCTAGGGCTGAAATGCCTGACTAACCATTATATAGAAGATCCTGATTGGGTCTGTAATCATAACCAGTTTGTTACGCACTCAAGTTATGGATGTCAAGAAATTCACCTTGAGAATGAAGCTCAAGAGGTCAGTCTTTAGGCCTAAGTTGAGAAGACATAAGTAAGATTATCACTGAAGTGAGTTCATAGGTTCATACGTTCATAGGTAGGGACTAGGCTATTGGTCCAAGGGCCTAAATAAGCCTGGCCAACAAGGTTCCCAGGCTTACACAACCCAAGAAAGTTATTTTCCTGTGCCCCTGTCAAACAGAGCCACAGATGTGATCCCCGGGGTGTATTTCCTATTTCCCATCCACTCATCAAGATTTTTCTTGAAGAGTGCTAATGAGGACTTTTGCTTGACATAGATGGGTAGCTTGTTCCAGAGTATGGGAAGTCTCTGGGACAGGAATCTATCCCTCCAGCATGTCCTGTTTATTGTGGTGACAGGGTTTAGGTCCCTAGAGTGTGTAGCTTGGAGGGATTGGGATTTCATTAGGTGTAGAATGTCCAACAGCTCTGGGTTTGACATAGCTTTATAAGTTAGGCAGAGATCACCTCAGAGTAGGCAATATGCTACAGAGTAAAGCTGGAGTTTTTTGAGATGGTCAGTGTAGGGCATCTGTTTGAGGCCAGTAATCCTCTTTGTGAGGTACTTCTGTGGCCTTTCCAGCTGCTGCAGATGTCTTGTGAGGTACATTCCAAAAGGGACGTTGTACTCTATAATGGGTCTAATGAGTGTCGAGTAGAGGGGAACAATGACCGCCTTTTTCCTGGATGAGAACCCTTTTGTGATGAGGTGTGCCACATAGAAGGATTTCCTGACTACTGTGGCAATGTGATTATCAAAGGAGAGACTACTGTCCACTTGGGTCCCAAGGTCTCTTATCACACATTCGGTGTTAAGTAGACTGCCGCCTATGTGGTAGTTCATTTTACCAAAGGGGGTGACAATGCACTTTTTGGCATTAAGCTTGAGGCCATGGCTCTGATACCAGGCATCTGTCTCAGTGAGGCCCTTCTGTAGGATGTCCACATCATTTGGGGACTAGACTATGGCTCCAAAAGCCAAAGGCCTTCTGTGTTAGCCTGTACTTCAGAGAAGTAGATACCAAACAGGAGAGGTCCCAGGACTGAACCTTGTGGTACTCCATTTGTCACTGGTTTGAAGTCAGATCTGGAGTCTGCAATTTGTATAGTGTAGGTCCTGTCAGTGAGCCAGTTGGCAACCCATCTTGTGACATAGGGATTTATACCTAGTTTAGTGAGTTTAGCTATAATTCCAGAATGGGGGATGGTGTTGAAAGCCTTGGCGAGGTAAAAATAGGCTGTGTGAACCACCTTACCCTCGTCTAAGGCTTTGGTGACTGCCTCAGAGAAGTTGATCAGGTTCAGGAGGCATGATCTGCCTTTCACAAACCCGAACTGGGTGGAGTCCAGAGTTTGGAGGTTACCAATGTCTTTGTTTATGAGTTCAATGATGATACGTTCCATGGCCTTACAGACCAGGCTCATCAGACTAATAGGGCGATAGTTCCCAGGATCAGTGGTAGCTCCCCCTTTGTGAAGTGGGATAACTGTTGCTGTGTGCCATTCAGTGGGCACAAAGCCTGACGTGAGGCTATGACTGAACATGGTGCTTAGGTGGGGAGCCAGTTTGTACTGAAGTTCATGTAAAACACAGCCTGGGATGTTGTCCAGTCCCACTGATGCTGTGCTTTTGGCTTTAGAGAGTGCAGCTTTTACCTGCATAATTGTGATTACAGGGACTCTGCATTCTTCCTGTATAGATAAGGGCCCTTTAGGGGGTGAGAGGGGGCAAAGTTAGCATTGAACCTATCTGCCAGGATGTTGGCAATATCAGTTGGTTCTGTAATTTTTGTGCCATTGTGCTGTAACTCAGAGCAGATCTGGGTGTTGCCACTGAGATTCTTGACATAGCTATAGAATGCTTTGTGGTTGTCCCTAGAATCAGTGGCGATTTTGTTTTCATAGATAGCTTTGGAGTTTTTTATAAGGGCTCTCAGCTTCTTACTGAAGTTGGCCAGGGAGCTCCTCCACTCATGGGATTTTACTCTTTTTTGCAACAGTTTCTTCCTTCTGTTGTAGAGTTTGTTTATGGCAGTGGACTACCAGATTGGCTTCCTTTTTTTGGAGAATAGTGTCTTGGTTCTGTTTGGGATAGCATGATCCATGCACTCGTATCACATGGAGCTTATATTGTTTCCATATACTAGAATAGTTATAGAAAAAATGTAGGCGTGTTTAGTTTGTTACAGCTTTCAAAAAGCTTAAAAATGTAATAAACACTTTACCTGGCCATTAAAAGAAAAGAATGTTTAATGTTAATGTTTTAAAGCTCTTTGTACTTCTTGACTTGATTGTGTGGTGGTGGCTGACTGCTTTTAATGCTCTAGCACAAGACTAGAGCTTAACAAAAGTGCAGGGTGAGTAATAACTATTTGTTAAGCATCTGTCTGAAATCAGAAGTGTGCATAACAATCTTCTCTTGTCCCTGATTTTGGTAATAGTGGCACTCCATGCACTACAATATCATGAATGTTATGTGGTCCTAACATTCAGGAATTTCTGACAAGTGAAGTATAGCCTAGTATCATTTGACAATGCACGAATGCAGGAAGTGGGTAATAAATATTTTAATAGATATTTTACTCTTTTAACTGATTTCACATAGTAACTGCATTAGTGGTGTCAATATTTTCTGTTATGAAGAATAAATGTACATTTTTTTCAAAATGGTCATGTTTATTGAATTACTTTAATAATATATGATAAGGAACACTATCAAAAGCACATATCAGGTACAACACTGGAACTGCTAAATGTATTTATAATATGGTTACAGTAAAACTAAGAACAGATAAGACTGAATAAGCCCAGTGGCTAATCATATGAGGAAGCAGATATGGAACATTCCGTAACAACCATCAGTAAGAGCAAAGCAGGCCCAAGTAATTTGTCCATACATGCAGGCTGCATAACATGAGGCAAGGCAAACTCAACTGATTCAACTGAACATCCTTCTGTAAAGAAAGGAGTAGTGGAAAAAAGCCTGGGTATGCACTGCATACACCAACATTTTCTCCTTTATGAGCTTATATAAAAAGATTGATTATGTTGTCATACTTCATAAAATTTAGATGGTAATGATGGACATTTAAGGAATCTCCTAAATAAGAAAGCCAATTAGTAGGTAAAATATGTTCAGAAAATGGACAACTCATCCCTTGGGATTATTTTTTTACCATGCCTGAGATTCCATAATCAAGAAATAATGAACATGTATTAACAGTGAAAAAATGTTACTCATACATTCAGTTATAAAAAAGCAATAATATCTGGCACTGTGTAAAAATCATTACATAATTGCATACAAAAAAGACAAGAAAGCAATTATATATTACATTCAGGTTTCTAATCGTCTGATGCAAACTTTTCTCACATTCAGCAGAACTCTTTTGACAAATCACATTACCAATGTATGTCCGCCATCCTTGCAAATCAAACAAAATTTGAAATTACTGTCTAACTTCAAGTTGTACTTTGCCTTTCTATAAATGGAGGAAAATATAGAATGCATGTATTATACATGGTAAAATCTAAAGGAAATAAATAGTGTGTGTGATTAGGGAGTGATTTTTCCTTGAAACACTTGCATTTTGCAGTTTTTGCAAGATAATATGCAAGTATTCATTTATTTTACATAGAAGACAGAACATCTAAAATTCCATAATTTTAATTCATTTAAGTAGGTAAATGTAAGTATTTTATTTTATTTATTTTATTTTACATTTGTTGACCGGGATAGTCTGACTGGATGCATGTCCATTTTCAGCGGAAGCCCAGGGAGAAAAGCTCCAAGGTAAATAGAAACATATACCAGAAAAAATTTATTAACATAGAAAGGAATTAGTGAAAACATCTTCCATTGTCACAGAATGATCAGTTTGATTTTGTTTGTTATGAAAGCAAATTGCATTTTATAGACACCTGAAAGAAATATACCAGGAAAACTTTATTAACATAGAAAGGAATTTGGAGAAAACAATTTTATTACATATTTTATGCAGTACGGGAGGTATATTGCATTGTATTTAAATAATGAATGAGAGTTAATTTAATTGTTCTGGACATCCGGCGAGAGTATCAGCTTTGGCGGGGGATATATCAAGCTGATGGACTAATCTGAATGGACAAGTTAACAGCATGGACATTCTATCATCTTTTCTTTTAGCGTTTAGAGGAGGAGGCCAAAGCAGGACTGGCAAAACTAGTCAGGCAACTAGGGGACAATGGTCAAGTTGCGGCAAAGAAAAAAGAATAAGTAGTATATCGGGTATACTTTATGATAATGAAGTGCATAGCGATGCAGTTAAAAAAAAATGCTCGCGTGCAGTGTTAAAAATTTAATTTGTTTGATTACGATAGTATTTATTTTATTTGACTTTTACTTTTTTTTTCAACAACAACAAACTAGCTAAACCTAACTACTTTATATGACATTTGCCTTTTTGTAAAAACTCAATCACCAATGCTAAATTAATTATTAAATGTCTTATTTAAGTCAATGTTATATCTTAAAATTGTTCATAGAAAGTATGAATCACACAATAACACATGATTCTGCTTTACTGATTAAAAGGCATTTGAAAAGAAAAATAAAAAAAGTAGGGACAAAGCACACAATGATACACATGAAGGATATATAATAAATTTTTTTAATAGATGCCCAACAACAAAGAAGGGAAGAGGATGACTTTTATCAGTTTAATGAAAGGAAAGCACATTATAGACAGTGTAGTACCATACGAGAAGATAATTATAGAGACTATAAAAAAAAAGGGGTTTTTTTTTTTTCAAGGGTCACAAAAAACAAAAAAAAATGGAATCAAGGGGAGGTGGAAGAAGAATTAACACCACCACCACCATATACTATACATACTCCCAGTAATGTAGGCATTGGTATTCAACAGGATGGTGCTGTTTTCACATATAACAGTTTTTAAGATTTCAATTATAGTAATGTCAACTACTTTTAATGTAGTAGATAGTATAAGTGAATTAAACTTTATACTAGAAAAATTATCTAGCTATGCCCCCAGGTATCAAACCTATGAAAAAAAGTCAGGATATGGATATGTACTCTCTTCATAAAGGTCAATAACACTAGAATTTATAAGAACTTGACCTATGAGAGAGAACTTTATATTAAGGGAACTAAAGATAAAATAAAAGTATTAAAGAACATTGAAGGAGGGGGAGAAGATATATATATATGATGATCTGTTACAGTAGCACGATTCATGACATCAATTGTACAATTCCTGAAAAACATAACTACATCTAAATAATTGTAAATATTAAGGAAGATGGGATGACTTGGGATCAAATTTCATTATAGTGGAACTTACTAAGTATTTTTTAGAGAACAAAATATTTAGAAAATCTATAAGAAACATCCTATCCAAGTATCGATGTAGAAGAATGTTAATAATACTAAGACATCATTTAAATTGTCAAAGTATTAAATAGACATTAACCATACTACTAGACAAACAACATGTTTTAGTTTTAAAACAGGGGCTATATAGGGCTGGTAGAATGTGTAGTACCATGGCAGATTTTGATAAGGAATGTGAACTGTTAAGAACTATGTTTAGTAAACTATTGCAATGTAAGTCCACGTTTAGTGATAGTGACCTTGATAATAATGAAGTAGGGATCATTGTACAAGTGGGCTAAGAGATCTGATTTATTATTCCTATTTAATACTTTGACAATTTAAATGTGTCTTAGTATTATTAACATTCTTCTACATCGATACTTGGATAGGATGTTTCTTATAGATTTTCTAAATTGTCTTATTTTCTGATGAAGCTGCGGTTTTGCGTGGAAAAAAACCATGTTTTTTTAAAACACGTTAAAGGCAGTATTTGTGCTGTGTTTGCTTTTGGCAAGGACCTCGCTTCATTGAATCAAATATTTAGAGGATGGGCAATTTAATTCTAAGATAAATAGAAAGACAACTTTTTCTAATTCTTATTTAGATTATAGTAGTAACCATCCTTACAAATTAAAATATAATATATACAAGGGGCAAATTATAAGGGCCTTGAGAATGACATCTGACAGAAAAGAAACAGAAGTTGAATTAGCATATATAACAAATTTATTTAGAGAGAGAGGCTATGATGAAGGTATGATGTCAGATACAGGTAAGTATGTTCTAAAGGAGTGGGGACAAAAATATACATCCCTCTTAGGTAGTAAATATATAGGAAGTGAGAATATACCATGTATAGAGGCTAATGATGGGAACACAAAAGACTCATCATTTAAAAAAGCTTGTATAGTGCAGTATGGTCCTTTTTCAAACCAAATTAAAAACATATTGATAAGGAATTGGCAAATAATAACTATGGATGAAGAAGCACAAACAATGGGAAGAATTTGAAATACTTGTTTGAGAATAGCCCTATAAGAGAATTAAAGGACATGTGGACAGTGTAAACACATTTGTGAAGATAAACTATAGTTAGACCTGTACAAGGTAATTGTTTAACTAATATGTTGATCTATTTGGCCAAATGTAACACATGTCCTGCTTTTATATTGGCAGGATGGAAAGACCATTTAAGTTAAATTTGCCATCTTGGAAGAATCAGGCATAACCCCAGAGGAGGCAATACAAAAAAAGTTTGGCATATAGGAAACATCACAGTCAAGCCACTTCTGAGTCAAAAGCTAGTGTAGTAGTAGCCACAACTTTATTGTTGTATTTGCTAGGTGCTGTCAAATTCATATATTAGAGCAATGTATTTACAACACATATATATTTGCTAGCATAGCTACACACAGTCATAGATAACTTTTTACACATTTTAAAAGGAACATTGTATTAGGAGCTGAAGTACAACCTTCATTTTATTATACAAAGCAATACACTTCAAAAGTTAGTTTTGAATGTTTCACATTTAAACATATAAAAGTGAAAAAAACATATAGATAGATTGCACTTTTGTATTTTTAATTCTGTGTAAGAGTACTGTAGCTTTAAGTATTTTGCATATATGCTGTGTATTTAAATAATGAATGAGAGTTAATTTAATTGTGGAAAATAAATGTTTTAATTTTTAACAGCTTTTCTACAGTCATCAGTTATATTTTACCTCATTTGCATTGGGGGTCTGATTTTCTGACTGGCACTTATATTGTGTTCAACAGTGCAAGCCTGACTTTTGGTTCCTGAGTGATTTGGTTTGCTGTTTCAACCTTTCAAGTGTGTTACCAACACTGTGTTTCAGGTGTCGGCATGCAGATTTGGAATCAGAGTTGCACAGCTCGCAGAAGGCAGTCAGTGAACTGTGGAGTAAAATGAGTGAATGGTACGCTGACTAGTAGTGCTGTGCACCCTTCATTTCAGTCGTCCACTTAGAACTATTGCTACTGAGCATGATAATTCATAGGGGTGTGAGTGAAAAAGAAGAAGTGAGCACAGCAGTGTAATGCTGCACATGATACAATGAAGACGTTCTGTGCACCGGTGGGGGACACAAATGTGCTGTTAGAGCTCATAAAAGGGAAGTTCCAGATAGTACAAGATGTACATTGTGTCAAACTGTGAACTCCATTTATTTGATTGCAGTTACTTCTTAGCGAGGTGGAAGATACCATGTACTGCCTGCACAACATCACAGGCTGTGTGTCCTGACTAATAAATGTTCTGACCATTCCCATCTAGGGGTCAGACTCAAAATGGAGAGACCATAGCACTGCAAGCCATATACACTAAATAGCAGAAATGTGTAAGAACTATGGAAGTGGTTGCAGGGAGGATGTCTGTCTACTGCAATTGTGAGATCTGTACTTGCAGCTCTCATATTTAAAGGCAGTTAGAATAAAATGTTAAACTCATGATGAGTGACTATCTCAGCAAATGTGCACACCATAAAAAAGTGATCAGATGGCTATGTAGCACAGCATTATTCCTGAGATCATTAAAAATGTATAAAGGGGGAAAGTCAGCTCATGTTCAAGCTGATGGATAGATCTCTGGCTAAAGGAGCTTTGGGGGTAAGAAGAAGATGTTTGTTGTGCTGGATGATGGCACTGGAGAATAGAAGAGAATATGGCTGCTAGAAATGACCGGGGTTACCAAGTAAAGAATGTAACTACTGAGATAGAATAGAAAGAAGGAATGAGCAAAAGCACAATAGAAAGGATGCATTAGAATAGAGGACAAAAGGTCGGTGAAACTTAAAATTTGGGTACGTATTGTCATCCTTTATCAGAAAATGTATCCAGATCCTTAACACTGCCAAAAAGATTAACAGACACTCCTTCACACATAAACATGGGAATGTACCCCTTTTTCTTTCTTTGTGTGGTGAGCACATTCTACTACCTACATCCTTTTTCCCAAGAAAAGGAGCCACATGACTAATGTGCCACACAGCCATGTTTCAGTATCATTTCTGAGTAAAGGAAGTTCAATGGGATATTGTATTTCTATAATTCAGTGCAACAGAGCAACTGATAACATTTAGGAGATTGATGAAGATGCATACTCCTTTGTAAATATGACTAATTAAATGTGCAGACCTTTGTGACATTCCCACTCTGGGCCAATAATTAAGATACTTCAGTCCTCACCACTGACACTGGAGAGAGATGTTCACCTGGAACAGAAATGGATACACCCAGTATTTCCAGATGCAGCCCTCTGCATCTAGCACAATTTCCCTTAGGAGCTCAAAATGAACATGCTCATCCCAGGGTCTGGGTTTCTCTCTCAGTCTCTTCCCAGGTCCTCAGTAAGGCTTCCCACTGGCACAGCTGCAGAGTAAACTCCTCAGTCAAGTGCCTAAGCTAAGCTCTCCACCACTCTCTCTGTGAAACCAGTGTTTTGTGTCTCTGCTCCATGTAGCTGACACAGACATTCTTTGAGATTTGATTTGCACACGTTTATTTATTTAGTTATTTATTTATTTATCATTTGTTAACCGGGAAAGTCTGACTTAGAACAAAGCCAATTTTCATCAGTGGCCCTGGGAGAAACACTCCAGATGCAAGTCTTTGTGCGCTACATACATGCACACACACCTGGGAAAGGCTGGCACAGATTTACTAACTATGCCAACTTCTGCCCAGACTATAAGGTAGTTACTGCCACTAGATACTCCCAAGCAAGCTGCTCTAAGGCTCCTACAAGGGTACCCAATTTTACTGAGTGAAATTAATATTAATACAAATGGTAGTTTGACCAATGCAGTAAGGCTTTCAGGAGTGGCCACAGAGTCACCAAACAGATATGAGTACTCTCAAGGGTTAAACTATTCTCTAAAGGACCAATCACAATGAAAAGTTTCAATATATTTAATAAAACACAATAAAAGAACATGAAATACTAAATATCTATTTACAACAAACACCAGAATTTCAAACAGATGAAATATTAAAATAACACAGATGGACAGATTCATACAGATACAGAAAAATAAACAATACTTAACTAATCTCAATGTATTTTCCTGACTGATCACAAGAGTTACAATTACCTGGTGACTTACTAGAGCAAGACAAGATGAAGTAGGTGAGATATCCTTCTATGTCCGGTTCCAAGAAACAGACTTTCATAAAACTTCAGTCTCACCAAGTATTAAACATTATTTTAGAGATGGATTGCAGAAAGAAATCACATACATCTGGTCATCAGATGTCGGATTCCCATGCAACTCACATTGCTAGAAACTGCCAGGATTTAGCATCTATGTGTCAATAATACACACACACATAGCCTTGCTAAGATCTGCTGCATCTCCTGGACCAAAAAACAAGTCCACTCTTCCTACAGGAGCTAATAAACCATATTTGTTACAGACATTGTCTCACTGACTTCATTAAAATTTGTGAGATAACATCTTTATGGCCTAGGCAAAGTAATTTAATTTCTTACTATTTTTAAAGTTTGAGATTAACCTCTGCTCTTCCAGTATGCTCTGTTAAAACATATACATTTAAACAGTTACATTAATACATGCATATTTCTTTTTCTGAATAGAAGGGTACACTGCTGGTACATTTTTAACCTATGCAGCTTTACAAATGCATTTTTCAACACAAGCATCTGTACAAATATACAAATGACATGTAATATTTTACACAATTCCAGCTAGCTGTGCTAGCATATGTTACACATCCACTGTCCTACTTCTCCAGGCATAACTGGCAATACCACACATTGTCACATCTCCTTCTCCTTTGAAGACTCAAACTAGTTTTTTCAAGTGACCATTGAGAAACATTGCTTGAAAGGAATGAACCTATCTGGAAATACATTAACCAATACCCTGTCTTGATATCCCATCTGCCTTGGCATTGCTGACCCCACTATAGTGTTGCACTGTCATATTATATGCCTGCAACCCTACGCTCTACCATAGTAACTTGGCATTTTGCTGCCTTGATCCTTGTAGCCATAGATCCCCCTCCGACTCTTCCTGCCTCCTATTGCAAATAATCAGCACCAGGGCAACCCTATCATGGCAAGCTTTCACCATGTTAACATGCTACAATTTCTGTCCCTGCCTCCTGTCTAGCAGTTCTACCATGTAATCAACATCACTGACCTTCCTTAACCCCTTTATAGGGTCCCTCCCAACCTGCATGTTATTTATTGTGTCTGACAGGAATGAGAACCGTAACCTGCTGCCCCACAGCATACCCTCTGGCGTGACCATGCCTACCATACCAAACATTTTTCTGCTGTTGGGCTCCTGCCAGGTTCTCCTGAGCTAAGCCCATGAGCTCCCTAAGCCTGGTCCTGTGGTTTAGGACATATGCCACAACAGACTCCTTGTGGGATTCACACTCACCCTCCAACTCAACACAAATCAAATCTAAAGGCTCCCCTCACCCTATACCCATACAGCAACTCAAAGGGTGAAAATCCTGTGGATTCCTGGAGTATCTCTCTGTATGCAAACAGAAGACGGGGCAAATATTTGTCCCACTCTCTCTTAAACTGGTCTGCAAATGCCCATATCATGGTCATTAGTGCAGCGTTTAATTTCTCCACAAGACCATTAGTCTGGGGGTGGTAGGGGTGGTTTTTAGGTGTTTTACCCCACAGGGCTTCCACAGACAAGCTAGCATGTCTGACATGAAACTGGAACTTCTGTCAGTCAGTATTTTGCTCAGAAAACCTACCCTGCTGAAAATCTTTAGCAAAGCATTTGCCAACTTTTCTGCCTTGAATGAGGACAGAGCCACCACGTAAGGGTATCTAGTAGCAAAATCTACTACCACCAGGATATTTTTCTTCCATGTGGAACTTGTGGTACTCAGGGGCCCCACAATATCCATTGCTACCCTGAGAAACATCTCCTCAATCACAGGCAATGGTAATACTGGAGTTTTACCTTGCCTCCTGCCTTACCTTCTTTTTTACATGGCTCACAGGTCCTGCAGTACCCTGCTACATCCCTTGCAATCCACAGGCAATAAATGTTATTAATAATATGATTCTTTGGATGCTTTATGCCCATATGACCTGCAAAAGGAATGCCATGGGCTATGGCTAGAAGCATCAGACTTTAGGCTTTCAGTACTATCAACTGCTGTGTTACTTCACCCTCTAGCCCTCGTGCTGGGGTCCATTCTCTGTTCAGTAACCCTTTGTTCCAGTATACAGACTCCCCATTTCCTTGATAGTCAGACACCTCCCTAGCTACCTCCCTCAAGCCTTTTAGGGTAGTGTCCACGAGCTGAACCTTTCTCAACTCTTTCTTTGTGACCCTTCCCAGCTCCACTTCCAGATGAAGTCTGGTATCCTCTGACAGTGTTGCCTGACTGTTAGCTTGGGTACTACCACTCACCTCTGCCCTTGCAGTCACTCTGTCCAAATGATCAGTACCTACCAGCAGCTGTGGCTCACCATCTGGCTCATTAGCAGAGGGTAGTTCCCTCCCTGAAATAGTGACTTCACCAGCCCAGGCTTCAGGTGTGGGGTCTGCCTGTGTCTCCCCCAAGCTGCCAGACCTCCATGCCTGTCTCCAAGCCTGACTGTGTGCAACTGCATACACATAAAGTACTGCATTATCAAAATCATTCCTTAGCAAGACATCTGCAGGGATATCCTCAAACATACATACTTGCTTGCATTCATTTCCACCCTCCCAGTCTAGGTGAAACCTGATCAAAGGTATCTGGAATGTGGTCCCTCTTAAAGCTCTGACTGGAGGGAGCTGTACAAGCAAGTACTGCTCCTCTTTAACCACTGCAGGCTTCACAATGGTTATACCAGAGGCTGTGTTTCCCTTAGCAGTGGCCTGTTTTCCATCCAATAAGATAGGATATAACCTCTGGTGATAGTTTGGTACCCCTTTTTTCTTGAACCAACTTAGCAGTGGCATACTGTTATTTATACTTGTTGACTTCCTACCTTTTGTTCTGCACCTTGGCTCCAATGACATCTATATGATACATGTCCCACTGGTTACATTTAAAACATTTAACCCTTGATCCTGGCTGGCTACCTGAATTATTGGCATCCCCTGTTACTGCTGGACTCTGTTAGGGTGGTTTAGGCTACACACCATGGGTTCCCTTATACCCATGTGCAGCACCGGGTATCCCCTTCTTGTGCAGTGATGCCTTGCTTGCTAAGTAGAGGTCCCCATATTTCCCCATTTCGTCTGAAGAGTTACACTCTCTGTCCGCCAGCCAGATTCTCATGTTCTCAGGCAAAGTGGTAAGGCATTGTTTCCTCACCAAAAGGGCTGTCAGCCCTTCAAAAGTAGTGACCTGACACCCACTCAGCCACCTATGAAAATAAGTGGTTAAATCAGCTAAATAATCATACACTTTCATCTGCCTTATGTCGATGCTCACAAAACTTTTTTCTGTAAGCTTCAGGTGTTAACTTAAAACATTGAAGTAAACATTACTTTACTTTGTCATAGTTGAAACAATCAATATCAGACAATTTAGAAATAGCAGTGACAGCTTTACCATGGAGTAAGGTGATCAGCAACCATACCCAGAGCCTTGGTCAACATTATACTGTTTACATACTCTTTTAAATATATGAATAAAACTATCACAATTATCCCCCTCTGTAAATTGTGGGAGAAATTTACTGACCTTGATTGCTTCTGGGGTTCGGTTATTCCCTTCCCCATTACCTATATAACTCCGTCAAAGAGTTAGCACCTCCCTATCATGTCAATGCTGCTTCCCATTTTCTTCGGCCTCCAGATGCTGCAGCTTCTCTGCTGATTCTAATTACCAATGTTTGGCCTCCAGTTCAAGTCTCTTCAACTCCAGAAAAATGTTTAAGTCCTTTGAGGAAAAGGTGAACTGTCCTGTTTCTAATGACTGCACATCCCCATCACCAAACTGATTGTCCTACTGGATGCTGGTCTGTGTTGTAGCTGTGGCTAAGGCTGAAACAATTTCCTCTTTAGTCAGGTTGGCATCCACCAGTTCTTTGGCTTCTCACACCTTGGCCAAGTATTTTTTTTACCAGCTTGCCATAATCCTCTGCTGATATCTTTGCCTACATTCCTTGACTAAAGTAAACTAACATAAAGTAAATAAAACTGCTGTGAAATGAAACTCTGAATGTTTACTTTGTGGCTGCTGTGAGGAAACACCTTTAGTGACTACAGCCTACAGGGAACAGAAGATCAATTAATATCAGTACCACTGCTCACCAATATGTGATATCCCCATTCTGGGCCAGTAATCAAGGAACCTCAACTCCCACCACTCACACTAGAAAGTGTCTTTCACTTGGAAGAAAAATGGGTACACCAAGTATTTTTAGATGCAGCTATCTGCATCAATCAACATTTCCCTTAATCTCACTATATTTCCCAACTGATCACAAGAATTACTATTCCCTGGTCACTTACTACAGCAAGGCAAGATGAAGTAGGTGAAACATCCTTCTATGACAGGTTCCAAGAAACAGACTGCCACGAGAATTCAGTCTCACCTAGTACTAAACATTATTTTAGTGATGGATTCCAGAAAGAAATCCCTTACATCTGGTCATCAGATATCTGATTCCTATGCAACCTGCAATGCTAGATACTGCCAGGAGTTAGCATCTATGTGTCAATAATACACAAGCACACACATAGCCTTTCTAAGATCTGCTGCATCTTATGGAAGTCATAAAACCATAAAACAAGTCCACTCTTCCTACAGGAGTTAATAAACCATACTTCTTATAGACACTGTCTCTCTCACTTCATTAAAAATTGTGAGATAACATCTTTATGGCCTAGACACAGTAATTTAATTTCTTACTATTTTTAAAGTTTGAGATAAACCTCTGCTCTTCCAGTATACTCTGTTAAAACATATACATTTAAGCAGTTACATTAATACATGCATATTTCTTTTTCTGAATAGAAGTGCACACTGCTGGTACATTTTTCACCTAAGCAGCTTTACAAATGCATTTTTCAACACAAGCATCTGTACAAATATACAAATGACATATAATATTTTACAAAATTCCAACTAGCTGTGCTGGCATATGTTACACATCCACTGTTCTACTTCTCCAGGCATAGCTGGCAATACCTCACATTGTCACATCTCCCTCTCCTTAGAAGACTCAAACTAGCTTTTTAAAGTCACGATTGAGAAACATTGATTGAGTGAACCTATCTGGGAATACATTAACCAATAACCTGTTTTGAGATCCCATCTGCCTTGGTATTGCTGACCCCACTACAGTGTTGCACGCTCTTATCATATGCCTGGAACCCTACGCTCCACCATAGTAACTTGGCATTTTGCTGCCTTGATAGCTGTCACCATAGATCCCAATTTTACTGAGTAAAATTAATACTTTGACCAATGCAGTAAGGCTTTCAGGTGTGACCACAGTGTTACCAAACAGATATGAGCACTCTCAAATGTTAAAATATTCTCTAAAGGACCAGCCGCAATGAAACATTGAAATATATTTAATAATAATTAATAAAAGAACATGAAAATACTAAATATCTATATATAATAAACAGCAGCCTTTCAAACAGAGGAAATATTAAAATAACACAAATGGACAGGTTTATACAGTAACAAAAAAAACCCAGTACTTAACTAATCTCACTATATTTTCCCTACTGATCACAAGAATTACTATTCCCTGGCCACTTACTACAGCAAGGCAACATATAGTAGGTGAAAGATCCTTCTATGACAGATTCCAAGAAACAGACTGCCATGAGAAGTCAGTCTCACCTAGTATTAAACATTATTTTAGTTATGGATTTGCTTCTAGTTGTCTGACTTACTTCTTTTTCCCATGCATCCCCCATTGCTAGAAATGGCCAGGATTTAGCACCTATGTATCAATAATGCATACACACAGATCCTTGTTAAGATCTGCTGCAGCTCCTGAAAGTCATAAAACTATAAAACACTTCCACTGTTCCTACAGGAGGTAATAAACCATACTTCTTACTGACATTGTGTTTTTGGCTTCATTCAAAACTGTGCGATAACATCTTTATGGCCTAGGCCCAGTTATTTAATATCTTACTATTGTTTTTCTTTTACTTAAATGATTTTTATTTTGATGAAATAACACAATAATTTAATGCATTCATAACATTCAATAACTATTTACAGTATTGCCATTCAGCCTGACAAAAATAATTCAAATAAAAACATTTGTAGTTAAATAATAAGTTAATATATAATAAATTATGATAGCTGTCACCATAGATCCCAATTTTACTGAGTAAAATTAATACTTTGACCAATGCAGTAAGGCTTTCAGGTGTGACCACAGTGTTACCAAACAGATATGAGCACTCTCAAATGTTAAAATATTCTCTAAAGGACCAGCCGCAATGAAACATTGAAATATATTTAATAATAATTAATAAAAGAACATGAAAATACTAAATATCTATATATAATAAACAGCAGCCTTTCAAACAGAGGGAATATTAAAATAACACAAATGGACAGGTTTATACAGTAACAAAAAAACCCAGTACTTAACTAATCTCACTATATTTTCCCTACTGATCACAAGAATTACTATTCCCTGGCCACTTACTACAGCAAGGCAACATGAAGTAGGTGAAAGATCCTTCTATGACAGATTCCAAGAAACAGACTGCCATGAGAAGTCAGTCTCACCTAGTATTAAACATTATTTTAGTTATGGATTTGCTTCTAGTTGTCTGACTTACTTCTTTTTCCCATGCATCCCCCATTGCTAGAAATGGCCAGGATTTAGCATCTATGTATCAATAATACATACACACAGATCCTTGTTAAGATCTGCTGCAGCTCCTGAAAGTCATAAAACTATAAAACACTTCCACTGTTCCTACAGGAGGTAATAAACCATACTTCTTACTGACATTGTGTTTTTGGCTTCATTCAAAACTGTGCGATAACATCTTTATGGCCTAGGCCCAGTTATTTAATATCTTACTATTGTTTTTCTTTTACTTAAATGATTTTTATTTTGATGAAATAACACAATAATTTAATGCATTCATAACATTCAATAACTATTTACAGTATTGCCATTCAGCCTGACAAAAATAATTCAAATAAAAACATTTGTAGTTAAATAATAAGTTAATATATAAATTATGATAGTTAGAAAGAGTTTGGTTCCATCTGTAGGGTAACAATCACATTCAAAACTTTTCTCCACAGAGTATTAACCAGTGGCTTAGGAAAAGCTCTTAACTCTTTAGTTCTTTTCTCCATTAGTATGTATTTCTTCAGTGATGATAGGAATTCCTCCATTGTGGGTGCTACATTAGAGTTCCATCTTTTAGTTATATCTTACTATTTTTAAAGTTTGAGATTAATCTCTTCTGTTCTGTTAAAACATATACATTTAACAGTTACAATAATGCATATATATTTCTTTTTCTGAGCACCAGGGAATACTGTTGGTACATTTTTAACCCAAGCAGCTTTACAAATACATTTTTCAACACAAGTGTCTGTACAAATCAGTTTGATATACAAATGACATATATTTTTTTACAAAATTCCAGCTAGCTGCGCTGGCATATGTTACACGTCTTCTGCCTACTTCTCCTTGCATAGCTGGCAATACAATTCACATCATCACAACCTTTGTGAAACTGAGCCATATAAACAAGCTAAACTGTGATGTATCATCTACGGAAATAAGGTGCATAAGGAAAGGTGGTGGAGGAATGCAGAAGTGCAGGAAGTTATCTAAAGAAAGAAGGACTGCGCAAAACAGTTGGAGGTAGAAAAATGGAACAGGTTAAGAAATAAAACTAGTTGGCTAACAAAGAAGCTAAGACAGCATTTGCAATGGCAAAGAACAAGGCATCAGAAACACTTAACCAGTCTCTGGAAAGCGACTCAGCAGATAGCACTAAGAAACTCAAGTTGCAAGGAAAAGACAGAAGGATAAAGAAGATAGTCATCAGATGCCTTTCATAAGGGATGTCAGCAACAACCTTCTCACCATTCCACAGGACATCAAAGGCAGATGGAGTAATTGAAGATGTTTCTGAATGACGACAACCCCACAAAAGCTATACTGCCATAGATATAGCCTATATTAACCCATTACAGCCCAGTGCGCCTCTGGGTATTTTCTGCAGTTACCTCCAACTGCACCTGTAGGCATCAAATATTGCTTTTTCATATTTGCATCAATAATTCCAAAACCATACTACATTCAAGGTATCAGAATATTTTATCTTGAAGCATACATGATGGAAAACACAATTGTATTGGTATTTGACCTTTGTCAATGAGTATTTGTTAGAACTGTAATGTGATAACTTAATTTTTTTAAGGCGCAAGGCACACCCACTTGGAATTAAAGGTACACACTCAAAAAAGCTGTACTGGAAGGGGTGAGTTAAAAGAGAAAAAAGAACCCACCACAGAAGTAAGAACAGTACTAAGGAAAATGAAGTCAACAAAAACAGCAGCTTGAGCTGAGGTCACGGCAGATATGCTCAAGATGTTGGGTGAGTTAGTGAAAAAATTGCTCCAGAGGGCATTCATAGTAGTATGGAAAGAAAGGAATATGCCAGATGACCGAAGAATAAGCATTCTAACATAAGATTAAAGGGCACATTCACAACTGTAGATAGTATACAGACATCAAACTCTTATCACACTGCATGAAAGCACTGGAAAAAGTGATCAATAAATATGCAAAGTAGTAGAAAGTGAGATGGGGGTGAGCAGTTGGATTCAGATTAGGATGCATTGTAACCATCCCAATGTTTACAGCAAGACAAATAGTTGAGAAGAAGTTAGAGATAAGGAAGGAATCCTACTGGCTAATCCTAGACTTGGAGAAAGCATATGGCAAGGTCACAAGAAAATTGATTTGGATAGTCCTGTAATGGTTTAAGTCTGAGAAACATTGTTAGAATTAGTGCAGGCTGTGTACAAGGACCGAATGGCACAAGTAAAAACAGCGTTTGGACTCACAGAGGGATTCCAAATGGGTGTGGGTGTACATCATCCCTGAGCCCTCTGCTGTTCATAATGGTAATGGACTACATTAGCACACATGCAAGCTGTTGTATGTAGGTGATGTGGCATTAGAAGCAAACTCTGAAAAACAAAGTCAGCAAATGATAGTGGAATGCAATGCAAAACTGAAGGCACATGGATTGAAGCTGACTATGGATAAGATAGCTTTCATGGCAGCAAATGGGGAAATCAGAATTAGTAGAAGAAGATGAAAATTGAGATAACAGTGAAATATTGGAACTGGTTAGCAAGTACCTGTGAGGGGTGGATGACCTGGAGGGAAGTCTGACACATCACCCAGATATCCTTTTGTGGATTATAAACTTGCATTTCTTGGTCATTTTAATTTCTTTGCCAGTGGCTCTAAATATAAAGCAAACAACAAAGGGGGAAGAGGACAGCCCTGCCTGGTTCCTCTGTTCAAACAACTTATCAGAGAGGAACCTTCCTTATTTAATTCTTACCGCTGATCATTAATATAGCCTCCTAATTAACCTTATTATTGTATCAGGGAATGCAAATGGTTCTCTTGTCCCACTCATAAAATCCTAGCTTACTCTGTAGAATGTTTTCTCTACATCAAGACCCACTGCCAACAATTTAATTGCTTTATTGATATTATCAAATGTGTGCCTCCCCTCCACAAAACCACACTGATCCACATCTATCAATTTTGGCAAACACCTTTGCCATTCTTTTAGTTAGTATAGACATAAACACTTCATAACCATAGCTTAAAATTGCAATGAAACTGTACAAAGCTGGATCTGATGGGTCTTCACCATGTTTGGTAAATACAGTCACCAGAGCCTTCTTCCAAAATGCTGGTGCTATCGCTCCTTTTAAAATACTATTAAGTAAAACCTGCCAGATCTTTATCCCTTTCTTGCCCCCTAACATCCAAACTTCCAAAGGAATACTACCTGTTCTGGAAACTTCCCTTGAAATTGATTAAACATCACAATTTTTATATAATTTCCTCCAATCTTAACTAGTAGCTGTTGAGCCTTATCTTCCTTTAACCTTGTCATAATTAAGCTTTCTATAAATATGTATTCATGCTTATTCTTGGTTTCCACATTCCTCTGCTGTATACAAATTTTCATAAAATTTCAAAATAACTAATACGTCTATAGGATCACTGGTTATTTCTCTTGTCATAGGCTCCCTATATTTGGCAACAACCCTTTCAACATTCTGTTGCCTAAATGACTGTACTAAAAATGTTATGCGCTTGAATTATCAAATAATAGTTGCCTATATATCATCTTTCTAAACTCATGTACATTGTTCCAATGCTCCCTTATTTTCACTTTAGCAATCTATAGTTGCTATTCTTCTTGTCTGTGTTTTATGTACAAAGGTGTAAGGGCATTATTTCATTACATACTTCTTTGATACACAAAACTGTGAGGTGCCGTCCAAAGACTTCAGTTGTCTGAAGACAATGCCGCAGATGAAAATACAAGTAAATACAATGATTTTCTCACACAACAGGTTACACTCCCATGCTTCTATATACATTTAACTCTGAAATTACCATATTTCTGAAAAAATATATATTTTGTGTGGGTGGCATTCTAGGATTTTTTATTTACTTAGTCTTCACATTCAGTATGCTTTGTTCAACAGTTTAGCAAATATGACCTTTCTTTGTAGAAAATAATGTTTTACATGTTTCTCTGCACTGAGGCACAAACATTATAACACAAAGAAAAAAATATTTTACACTACATACATACAAAACCTTCACTACATATCTTACAGTTAAAAGTTAGGTGAACAAATTGCCTAGTGTCAGTTTTTACAGCAATGAGTGGCCTGCCCTGACATTCTACACAGCCTGTGGTCTGTGTCTTCCAGTCAGAAAGACGTGCAGGACACCGATTATTAAACCTGGGTCATTGGTGCTACAGTTGTATTACAGAAAGCACTGTACAAATTGTAATAAAATAAAAAAATCTAACAAAAATACAATCAGGTCAAATTGGTATAAATAAAAGATTAAAATATAGATTGACACAATTTAATCATAACATATTAAAATGAAAAACTGGGTATATTCTATAAAGAGACACAATACTAGACACAGTTGAATGAAACAGGCAGAGAGAGAGAGAGAGAGAGAGAGAGAGAGAAGTAATAGAAATATGTTTATATTTTAACAATTAAAAGGCTGAACAGTCAGATCAGACAAGGGCTGAGCCACAAGAAGTTATGTGATGTTACAGCTACATGAGAAACAGGATATGTTTCCACCATAATTTGTGCATAATACAGAGGGGAAATTATTCTGCACAGGTAAGTAAATGATATTTAAAAAGAGTGCATATATTTTTGTTTAACATAGTACTATCCAGCATAGTCATTATATATTCCTTTTGTATTGACATCTGACTGAGTTTTCTAAGACTGCAATCATACATGGTTCATATGTTCATAGACGTATACTAGGCTAATGACCAGTAGGACCCTTATAAGCCTAGCCATGCAACAAAAATGCGATCTACAAATTTGATCAGCAGGCAAAACCACATTTCAAGTCGTAGCCGGTTATAGATCGCCCACCATGTCCCAAGATGCTCACTCTGCATTCCTTGAGACATTGGAAAATATAAAGGTCCTACCCAACACCATAATCTTGGGTGATTTCAACTACCCTGGTATAGACTGGGCGAACTACCAATGTTCCAACTCCTATGCTCAGCGATTCATAGAATTTATAAATGCAAATGCCCTTGAACAACTAGTATGTTCCCCCACTAGAGGGGACAACATATTGGATTTAATCATCACAAATATGGGTGGCCATTGTACTACACCCGTTATCACCCCCTCCTTGGTCAGATCTGACCACAAACTGATAACCCTGGACATCCTCACTCCACCTCCCCCAATCAAAGAAACCATAGTCAAAAACCTTTCCAAGGCAAACTTCAAACTATTTGCATCAGAAGTGGAAAGCTTCACTATTCCCTTGCAGAAGGATAATGATATCCAGGATGCGGAATCCTACACCAAGGCACTCTATATGCATCTTCAGGATTGCATGGACCATGCTATCCCAAATAAAACCAAGACTCCTTCCTCAAGCAAGAAGAAACCAGTCTGGTGGACCCCGGCCATAAGCAAACTTTACAATAAAAGGAGAAGACTTATACAAAAAAAGGCCAAATCTCAAGTAGAAAAATCATCCCTGATCAGCATTAGTAAGAAATTGAGGGCCCTCATCAAGTCAACTAAAGCTAATTTTGAAAAGAAAGTTGCCAAGGATGCCAAGGATAACCATAAGGTCTTCTATGGCTACATCAAAAACCTAAATGGCAATGCTCAGGTCTGTTCTGAGCTAGTACAAAATGGAACAAAATACACTGACCCTTCTGACATTGCCAACATCTTCGCTGACAGGTTCAGTGTAAATTCCCCCCACCACCACCACCACCACCTACAGGGCCTATTACCATTCTAGGGGATTGTGTAAGTCCAATTATTACCAATACGTTGGTTAACAAGGCTCTATCTAAAGCTAAAAACACTGCCTCCATGGGACCAGATGGTGTCCCAGGCTGTGTCATACGTGAGCTCCAAAAGGAATTAACCCCGCATCTTAATACCCTGTTCAGTCTCAGCCTCTCCACAGGATATGTGCCCATAGAATGGTACATGACAATGGTGGTCCCACTACACAAGGGTGGGGCCACAACTGACCCTGGGAACTACCGAACAATAAGCCTGACCAGTCTGATCTGTAAGGCTATGGAGCAAATCATTATGGAACTCATAAATGGAGAGATTGGGAACCTCCAGTCGCAGGACCCCACACAGTTCGGCTTCGTCAAGGGCAGATCATGCCTCCTGAACCTGGTGGATTTCTTTGAGACAGTTACTCAGGCTGTAGATAAGGGAAAGGAGGTACACACGGCTTACCTTGACCTTGCTAAAGCATTTGACACCATTTCCCATTCAGGTATTATTGATAAGCTCACCAGCCTGGACATAAACCCTTATGTCACAAGATGGATCACAAACTGGCTCTCAGACTGATCCCATAAAGTAAGAGTAGTGGGATCTATGTCCAATTCCAGACCAGTAACGAGTGGTGTGCCTCAGTTCTCTGTCCTGGGGCCCCTCCTGTTTGGCATATACGTCTCAGAAGTACAGGCAAGCACAGAAGGGCTGTGGCTGACTAAGTTTGTGGATGACTGCAAACTGGGTGCTATAATAGAGTCTCCAGATGACATGGAGATCCTCCAGAAGGGCCTAAATGAGACTGATGCATGGTGTCAAAGCCATGGTTTCAAGCTAAATGCTAAAAAATGCGTAGTAATTCCCTTTGGAAAAAACAGAGTACCTGCAAACTACAACAAAGGAGGTAATCCCCTGAAATCTGAAGAAGAAATAAGGGATCTAGGGATCCAAGTAGATAGTCAGCTTTCCTTTGATAACCATGTTGCCAAAGTGGTTAGAAAATCCTTCTATGTGACCCATCTGATCACGAAAGGGTTTGCATCAAGATCTAAGGATGCAATGGTGCCCCTCTACTCTTCCCTCAGCAGACCCATTATTGAGTACAATGCACCAATTGGAATGTACGTGGCAAGACATCTCCAGCAGCTGGAGAGACCACAAAGGTACCTAACCAAGAGGATTACTGGCCTCAAACAGTTGCCCTATGCAGCACGATTGAAAAGCTAAGACTGTTCTCTGTTGCATACCGCTTTCTCAGAGGCGATCTCTGTCTAACGTACAGAGCCATGTCCAACCCAGAATTGTTGAACATGCTCCATCTTAGCAAAACCAAATCTACTCGAGCTACACGCTCTAGGGATATAAACCTCAACACAACAATGAATAGAACATGCTGGAGGGATAGATTCCCTTCACAGAGACTTCCCTTACTATGGAACAGGGTCCCGATCTACATAAGACAGAGCCCCTCACTATCACTCTTCAAGAGGAACCTTGATGAGTGGATGGGTAACAGAAAGTTCACATCGGGGATCACACCAACAGTACTACTAGATAGGGGCCAAGGGTACTAGCTGCTAGTACAAGGGTCTAGGGAACTACTAAAGGGGTGGTGAATACTGCACAACATGGCTGGGATAATATATGCCTTTGGGCAGATAGCTCAGTACCAACCTATGAACCTATGAACCTATGATTTATATAGGAGGTGATTTACTGACTGTCTCTTTCCATCAGAGACATAGGAGCTAGACCACGGGTGAATTTCCGAAGTTGTGCTTAAATAGGGATAGGAAGGAGCTATAGTTCACATGAATGGGAAGCATGTAACAGAAAATGGGAATTTCCTGAGAAACACATCTGTCTCTCCATCATGTCCTATTTATGTCAAAAGCAAAATATAGGCCTTTTGATCTAGCAGTTTTGATGCCATTTGTTTTACAGACGTGCAAAATGTTTGTCAAAACTGGCTCCAGAAATGCCTTGCATGCCAGGCAAAGACCACATCTCAGAAGTCTGTATGATACCAAGGAAAGGGACAGGGCTTTGAGTCGATCAATGTAAGACAGTGTGCTTGCTCCCTCTATTCTTTTTGTAAGGATCCTTTGTGGATGCTCCAGTTGCTGCATATGTCTGGTTGGGTACATACTGAAGGAGGTATTATACATTATGACAGGTCTGATGATAGCTGAGGACAGTGATATGATGATATGATAACCTCTCTGGACCTAGATGCCATGCCCTTATAGCTGACCAACATAGAAGGATTTTCTTACTATTTTGGATAAAATTTTGTCAAGAGCTAGGTTACTATCTACATGAGTTCCTAGATCTTTGACTGGTGAATCAACTTTTAGGGGTATTTTATTGATGATGTAGTTACCAGAGGTGACTGACTTTCCAAAAGGTAATATAATGCATTTCTTTGTATAGAGTTTTAAGCCATGGCTTTGGCACCAAGCATCTGTTTGTGTTAGATCTTCTTGAAGGGTGTCCTCATCTTTGGGTCATTCAATGACTTCTCCCAGTTTGCAATCATTTGTGAACTTAGTCAGAGGCCTTTGACATTGGTCTTGACATCTGAGAAGTAGATGCCAGAACCCCGGGAGATTCCAGTGGTGATAGGCTACTTTGTTCAGTTGGCCTCAACAATTCTAACCTCCTAGGTCCCATCAGTGAGCCAACAAGCTATCCAGTGTTTTACAAAAGGGTTTATACCTAATTCTTTAAGTTTGTTGACAATGCTTGAATGAGGTATTATAATCGTGTCAAATACTATAGCCAGATCTAGGTAGGCAATATGCACCATTCTCCCCTCATCCTTTGCCTTAGTGCATTTTTCAAAGAAGTCCACCAGATTCAGTAAGCATGATTTTCCTTTGACAAAGCCAAACTGAAATGGATCTAGTATATGGAAATTTCTTATGTCCTTTTTGATAATTTCCATAATAATTCTTTCTATGGTTTGTAAATAAGACTAGTCAGATTAATTAATCTATATCTGTTGAAGGTCTTTCCTTATGAGGGGAGATGACCATCACAGTCCACTTACCCTACTGATGAATATAATACTAATTTCCTTCCCTTCCATGTAGATCTGAGATGACAGAGAATCAGAATAGAATGAATAACAACAGAACTTGTTTTCATCAACCTCACTCTCACTCTTTGAATTTGGGGAGAGAGCGTTGAAAGATGGGTCATAAGAAAAGTTAGCAATGGTTTTAGACCACAGTTTAAACCCTGGTTCTTTTGGTTCATGTGTAGTATCTTCCTGTGGGAGCAAAATTATTTCATATAAAGATTTTAATATTTTTGATTACACTGATGTTTCTATTACTAAGGCACACTTCACCCTTTTTAGTAAAGGTTTTAAATTTGTGCTTTATACTCATCTAGACATTCCAGATATTATGGTAGAACTCAAAATGTTTACTAGGAAATTTAATTTACAACTAAATCCCCTAATCCTATTTTGATTTGTCTTTAGAAACCCTGCTTTTCAAGAGAAAAAGCATATTTAACCCTACACTACATCCTATCTTATCAATTTAAGAAAAAAAGATGTGAAAAGGATTTTTGTCAGTTATCCATTTCTCATTTATGTTTTTTTCATAATTTAACCATGAAAGATAGAGAGGTTTTCCATGGTTTAAGACAAGACTATACATTGAAGGTTATGGAACCTGAGAAAGGGAGTGGTATTGTGTTGGCGGATAGGAATAATTACATTTATTAGATTTCTAATATGTTTCAAGACTCTAATAATTACAACACATTTTCTTTTAATGAGATTTCCATTAAATACAAAAAGATAGACCTTTTCTTAGAAGATTCTTTGATGCAGGGTATTATTTCCATTGATACATTCAGCTTTCTCCGTACTTCTAATTCTCTGATACTTGCTGCCATTGGGATACCAAAAGTATATAAGGATATCAATCATCCTCCCTACAGGTTGATTGTGGCTACATGTGGCTCATATCCTATCCACTAGTGTTCTTTGTTGACCAAATGTTAAAAAACTCAGTTTTCAGCCAACCACATTCTTAAGGACTCCTCTGACTTTTTGTCCAAGATTAAATAACATTTTCATAGTGACACATGCAATTTTATAACAGTGGATGTAACTGATTTATTTACCAGTGTCCCTCATCAAATAGGTTTGGAATTTTTCAGGTCTGCCCTTGTTGAATTAACTTCACTTGATGGCAGTCTTAAAATATTGTTACATCCCTTATGGAGTTCATTCTACTTAATAATTTTATCTTTGTTGAGGGTGAATAGTTTAGACAACTACATGGAGTGGCCATGGGAGTGGTTTGTGCCCCTATCTATGCAAACCTAATTATGTACTGATGGAAAAATCTTTTGTTTTAAATTCCACCTTAAGTAACTGTTGGCAGGTTTATTTACAGTATTTGAATGATATATTAATTTTTAGACATCTACTGGTGAAACAAATTCCTGACTGTATTACTTTATTAAACAATACAACTTCATTTGTAGCATTTACATATCAATGTACACTGGATGCTGTGAATTTTTTGGATGTAAATATTTGGAAGGATTATGCTAAAAAATGTTTCAGTGCTCCATATATAGAAAACATACGTTTTCAAATAAATACTTGCATTTCAATAGTTGTCACCCTGAGTTTTGTAAAAAGAATATTTTTAAAGGCCAATTAGTTTGAGCTGCCAGAATGAGTTCCACTCTTGAGATTTTCAAGAGGGAGAGCAAACACAATTTAATATGTTTTTGGAGAGGGGTTACCCACATAAATTTTTGGTTTCTATTTGGGATAAGGTACTTGGATGTTGAGGTACCACATGCTGCCCCCTTTTAGACTCTGTTTTATCTCATGATACCCTTAGACATTCCTCCAGGGTGGAATCAGTAGATAAAAGAGAATTCCCTAATTCTTTAATTGTTAAATATGGTTCTGACTTTAGGTCTATCAAGGATATTGTGTTCAGAAATTGGAATATTCTCAAGGTTGATGATGATGTTTTAAATACTGTAGGGGAAGTGCCTAAACTTGTTTTCAAGACAGGTAGAAGTGTCAAAGGTTTATTAGAGAGCCTACCTTCCCCTATCTCTCTCAGATTATATGGGTCACCTGTAAATGCAGACCTCTGCTCAATGTTCATTTGTGTTAAAGCAAGAAATTATTATTATGGAAAATTACTGCAACTCTATAATCTGGTTGGCTTATGGAAATTGTCTTACCAAAGGAGTTGTTTATATAGCCCATCATTCTAACTTCCCGTGCTTTTGTATTGAAAGACCAAGATACAACTATGGAAGGGAATATATGACCACATTTATGATATTTCTAGGCACAGCAATAACAATGCTCTTTTTAAATATTCCATCATTTGTTATGGTTTTAAAAAAATCTTGTTTGGTATTTTGGAGGTCATTCTTAAGCATAAACTTGGTGGTCCCTGGGTAACATGAATGGAACAAAGGGAATTAATTTGGCAACTCATGTTAAATGCTTCTGTTCTCCCTGGCCTCAATGAACATACTTCTATTTTGACAGCCCTGAAACTAAGAGCTGCTAATTTATGAAATGTTTTAATTCTTCATTTTAGTAGTTGAGTTCATTTTTTATTTGATTCTTCATTATAGGTTTTCATTTCTGATGTTTTATACAAGACAGGTATTATTTATTAAGCATGTCATCAATTATGGTCGTTTTGATTCATGTAAAGATCTGGGTCAGAAGGACCTTTATCTTTATATTTTTATTTTCTACATGCTTTTATCAACACTTCAAGATTTTAATGTTTTCAAATAATTTGTAAAATACACTTTTAGTATGACATTTTCTGTATAACATGTTTTGTATTTCATCTTTGCGGAGTATATTATATTAGTATGTTACCCATAAATTATTTGAGTGGTTGATTCAGGTCTATATTAGATCACCGAATACTTAAAAAGTGAATGGTGATTTATCGACCCTATGTAAGCGAAAGCTTACAACGTCGAAGTGTCAGAACAGCAATTTTTTCCAAGGGAAAAAAATCTCTGTTCCAACAAAAAAAAAATAAAAAACAACTTCAAACATTACATTAAGTGGGGGGCTTCACCCCCACAACCCCCGAATGCGTCTTCAGTCTTCTAATAGAGACCCGTTGATTCTACTCCCTTTTCTGGTCACATGATCTTTTAGAGATCTCATTTATATCGGGAAAATATGTTTTCAATTAGTTCTGATGAAGTCCCATTTGTTTAGGGATGAAAAAGTTCAACCCATTTATGTGTTTTCTTTATAATAAACACACATTGATTTTACTAGTAATTGACATTTTTTGGTTTATACTTTGAACACAGCTTGACCATTCTGTGTTGTATCTCATGGAGTTTACAGAATGAGGAGTTTTCTTTTGGAATAATTCAAGCATACTACACCCTTTACACTATGTGAGATGTGTTTTCTTTGGTTCTAAGTCATATTTCATACGCTTGAATTTCTGCTTTGATTCTTCCAAATAACCTACATTATCATTGCCTTTTACTATCCACTTGGTCTTTGATAACAGTTGAGAGACCATCCAACAGATTATTACTGATAAAGCTACCCCAGATGTAAAGTAACCCATCCTTAAATCTGTAGCTCAGTTGCCTTTTGTATGGCACTTGGTCTACCAATGCAATGTAACGGTTTACCTTCATTATGTTGAAAGTGATTTGTGTGATTGCACTATTGTGTGACTTTAAATCATGAAATAAAACATGTTTTTGAATCAAAATGTCAAAACGGGTTTCCTGGAAAACCAGATTCGACCATTTTCGAACTGCAGCACAACAGTGAAAGCTCTCTAAACATTGTTATGCAGGGAAACTAGCCCTCCTGTACCTCCCATGTGGGGGGCTGCTCCCTAGCTACTTTAGTATACAAACTCCAAGATTGCACTGCAGTGAGGGAAAGGGTGCATGTCCCGAACCCTGCTATAGTGTGATCTGCACCTGGAATGCCAAATTCAAATGACCGAATGTGCCAATGTGCATTCGCTTATTGGAATTCGCAACATTTGCAGTCGACATTCCCCAAAGCTTGAAGTTGTACTTTTGTACTTTGGTGCATCGTGCAACTTACTTTCAACATACTAAAGGTAAACCCAATGTAACAAATGCCTGATGCTCACAGAAAATAAACTATTACTTACCTCATCACAAACAATCTGTATAAAATGCAAATATTTAGCTATGATGGAGGCATCATTCTTGAATATGATCACAGTCTGTGAGCACCACAACCCCCTACAGCACTCCACACAAA
Organism: Protopterus annectens; assembly: GCF_019279795.1. Taxonomy (NCBI): domain Eukaryota; kingdom Metazoa; phylum Chordata; order Ceratodontiformes; family Protopteridae; genus Protopterus; species Protopterus annectens. Next base: position 1,635,621,225 of record NC_056733.1, read on the forward strand.
TACTTGGAAATGTATCATATGTTGAGACTGTAAAAAAAAGTCATTACCTAAGTCTCCAAGGTCAGACAAAACTAGGACTCTCATACCAATAACTGAGAGTCACCTGAAAAAAACTTTCCCCTAACCTAGTACACATATACCCTCTACTGATGAAAATGCACTGGTGATGGGTGAATCTATACTCAGGCACACAGACTATATTCTCATAAGGCTGGACACAAATAAGATGATGGGGAGTTGTCTTTCAGGTGCCAAGATTTCTCCTGTTGCAAGGGATCTTAAGACTATCAAGTTGAACAAGAATGATTAAGACATGGTGGTCATCTGTGTGGATATAACTGACCTGCACAGAAAACCATGCGTAATATGCATAAAGGCATTTCTGAGCTCTCTATGCATGACAGAAATCCAAGAAAGACTCCAGAACTGACTGGAATCTTTCCTTCTCCAAGAATGATGCCAAAGTACAAAGAAAATATGATTGGTTTCAACAAGTGGCTGAATAAATAGTGCCATTTAAGTGGGGTCAAGCATGTGTCAGCCTGGGATGGTTTCCTGTACAGCCCTACCTGCCTGCACCTCTTATTCCAAGGCTTTTGCATACTGGTTAAAGCCTTTGCTGTCCTCATAGTGTTTTTTAGGGCTAATGTCTCTCCCAATCTAAAAAAAAAATAACAAATGGACAATATCAAGGTAGCACTGCTCAATGCTAGGAATCTAAATAACAAACTGTATGACCTTGAAGCTCTCCTGCATTTGGAGTATATTCATGTGTATGTATTTTAACCAAAACATGATATAAAAGTGCAGAAAACACTCCCTTCACACCAAAGTTTTGCACCTAACGCATCCTCAGACCTCATGGAAAATGTGGTGGAGTATATGTACTTGTTAAAGACCACACAGACATGAGGTAGACTCCTAGTGACACAAAAAACAAACTTACTGAGATACAAATCAGCCTAAATAAAACTCTCAGATCATAGCATGTTACAGGACCCCCACCCCCTTGATACCCCCTGAAAACCATGTTTAATTCCTAAATATACTGGATAAACTTGAAAAACAAAGGAACTCCATCATTGTGGGAGACTTGGAATACCTATATCTGAAATGTGGATTATGCTCAAAAATCCATTGAGTTCATAAATAAGATCACACTGAACCTAATTAACAAAGGATTGTGGGACTCCACACATGTCGGCTGACCTCACAAGACCCAAACATAAAGAAAGTTTTGAAACATGAAGTGGATACATCTAAGATGACTTCTCTGCTTAATCTGGCAGAAACATATCGCTGTCAAAGAGGAATGAAAATCAAACCAGAAGTAGATAAAAATCAGGCAGCAACTGAATGTGCCAAAAAAACAAAAGAAAGAATATAAGGTGAAGGACCAGAGGAGAAGGCAAGAAATATGGAAAATGCATAAATGTAGTTACAAGTATAGAACTCTTCTGGAAGAGCCTCATGTTGATCAGGAACAAATGCAGAAATGGTTAAGGAGAGACAAATTCAAACCAAGAGATGAAAGGTTAATATTGGTGGCCCAAGATAGTGGGCTACATACATACTGGTTTACAAAGTCCATTGAACATGTGGGAGAAACAGACAAATATAGGATTTGTAAAACCAAACTGGAAACAGTTACACACCTTGTTGCTGGTCGTAACATACTAATGGAAGAATGACTGTATACTGAAAGGCATAATAATGTGGCAAGACTATTGTTAATGGGAATTGTGCAATCATTATTGTATTTAAATGGCTGAAAAACACTGGAAACATGAGCCACAAAGCATCATAGAAAATGATGAAGTTTACATCACATGGGATCACCCATTACCAACAGTTCAAAAGGTAGGTGCTAGAAAACTGGATACAGTGGTCCATGCAAAAAAGACAAAAGTAGCATTGATCGTTGAAATTGCCACATCCAGTGACTACAGTGTCTTGCATACAGAGAGACACAAAGTCATAAAATATCAGGATCTGCAGGCAGAAACAAGAACAATGTGGACGAAAGATACCCAGACAGTTCCAATAGTAGTAAGAGCAACAGGTCTTATAAAAAAGAATCTAAAATCATTTTTATATATTTATTTATTTATTTATTTTACATTTGTTGACTGGGCTAGTCTGGCTGGATACATGTCCATTTTCAGCAGAGGCCCGAGGAGAAAAGCTCCACTATATACTAGAAGGTAACATAAAAATAGTACAACGGGATGCAAAATTATAAGCATGATAAGAAAATTAGTCCAATGTAGTATAGTAATGGTACTAAAGCAAATTGACAATAGCTATAATTAGCAAAACTTAAACAAAACTATAATTAGCAAACTTAACAAAGCTATAGCTATAACATAGAGTGATGATTTATGTTTGCAAATTCTTTGCTGTAGTAGGAATAGTACAGCCATAAAAGAAAGAAAGTAGTAAATTACATAAGAGTCTATAGGTATTTACAGTATTCACAATTGTTATAATCGTTTTGTGCCAGGGCAATAGATTAAGAGGCAGATTTGCATAGCTGGGAGCAACCTATAAATTTGGGGGGGATAACAGGTTGCAGAGGTAAAGTAGTATCCAAGTGGATAGTAGATAGTTGCAGAAGAGGGGTAGTATTAGTGATAGGGACAAGCATAGAGGTAAATGGAGAGAAATGAGATGAGAGTTGGATGCTCAGGTCAGTCAGGGTTTGAGCAGGGGCATAGCCAGTGAGACACAAAATAGTTCCTCGGTTGTTTCTTGAAAAGTTGAGAAGAGCCTAGAGAGGTCAGTTCTATGGGAAGTTTATTCCAGTATGAGCCAATGGCGTTTGTAAACAAGGAGTCACCAGCTTTGTTGTGTGTTTTGAGAGTGGCAACTAGTAGTTTGTTGGCTGAACAAAGGGAAGTAAGATTCCTGTAAGGGACAACAAGGTTATTTAGTATGGGTGTATTAGAAGGGTAGTGGAGGATTTTATAGGTGATAACTAATTGATGTAGAAGAATAAGATTTTGGAGTTCGAGCCAGTCAAGCTTTTTGAGGTTAACACAATGATGGGTGTGAAATGGGGAACCTGTGGCAAACCTGGCAATGCTATGATAGGCCATGGCAAGTTTCTGAAGGTTAGATTTTGAAAGGTTTATAAAGGATGGGGAGGCATACAATAGTGTGGAGATGAGATGAGTTTGGGCTAGAGACACCCTTGCAGATGCTGTTAGAAAGGGCTTAAGTCTATAAAGAGCACCAATCTTTTTATTAACAGCTTTGATGGTTAGGTCAATGTGGTAATCAAAGTTTAGTTGATTATCTATTGTGACGACTAGTAGTTTAGTGGAACAGTCAGGTGTAATGATAGTGCCATTGTCAGACATAATTGAAAAGGAGAGAGGGGGGGGATTTAAGGGTAGGAGAGAAAAGTAATAGTTTGGTTTTTTTGGGATTAAGGAGGAGACAGATATCTTGGAACCATTTTTCTACTGCTGTAAAGACTTGTTGGGTAGAAGAATGAAGTTTGGCTGGGGAAGCAGCAGAACAGATGAGAGTTGAATCGTCTGCATATTGAATACATGTGGAAGTGGGAAGAGAGGTAGACAGGTTATTTATAAATATGGAGAAGAGAAGGGGTCCTAAGATGGATCCTTGAGGGACACCGATAGTGACTGGGAGCAGAGAGGAAAGATGGCTGTCCCAGAGGACTGCTTGTTGTCTATCTTTCAAGTAGGAGTCAAACCAGTGCAATGCCAAAGGTTCGAGAGAGAGACATTTCAAAGTGTCTAGCAGAAGGTGATGGTTCACCATATCAAAGGCTTTAGAGAGGTCAAGAAATAAAGCAGAGGAGAAGAGATTGTTATTGCGATTTTTGTTGATATTGTCTGAAAAGGAGAGAAGAGCAGTGGAGGTGCTATGGAAAGGTCTAAAACCATCATATTTAGATATGTTATCAATACATGTAACCCCATATGAATTGCAGAAGGAGTCATTGCCGGTGCTGCAAAGAGCACTTTTGACTGACATCAAAGACTGAAGCAATACTAATTACATGAACTTTAATCATACTTTGACTAAGGAATGGGGTCCATTCCCGTCATGGTATTAGAAACCCAAATGACTTGGAGAAATTAATAAAAGGAAAAAACAAATAATCAAAGAACCCACTAGACAACAAAAGTATTCTTGATCTGGCCCTTATAGATATAGTATAGCTATACACGATCCCACTTGTTTACCATTCTGTGGTTATGTCTGACCACAAACTGGTAACCTTGTCCTTTAAAATAGTTAAATCTTTACATGTAAATATCACATTATTCAACAACTTCATATAGCCTAACCTTCTACAATAATATGAAAAAGTCCCACAATTTAAGTATAATTGTGATCACCAAAATGTTGACATGGCTAGTAGTTATGCAAATAAATTCTCTGCTCACTGAGACAGATATATTGATCTGACAGTCCCTACCAGAACTAAATAAAATAGGAACTTCCAGAACAAACCAGTCTAGTGGTCTACATATATAATCAAATAATCCAATAAAAGAAAAAAAGCTTGTTAGACTTAACAACAAAACTAAAGGCCACAAATCAAGGTCAACATAAAAAAATAACTGACAAATATAACCAAGAAAGCAAAGGCATTCCATTAACTTAGAGCAGTATTGAAAGCTAAAGATTATTATAAGTCCTTTGCTTATGTCAAGAAACTAAAAAAATAACACTCAACATTAGTCTGGCATCACCTAATTGAATGCATAAGATATCACAAACTTACTAGCTAACAATTCAGAACCAATTTCATCCTTGAGACAACTATACAAAACCCACATATTCCAGAGAATCTCAAACCAGCTATCATCACAAAAACATAGGTTCATAGGCTCATAGGTAAGTACTAGGCTATCTGCCTGAGGGCATATGTAAGCCTAACCAGAATGTGTTGGCTTTCACTGTCCCCCTTAGATTAGTTCATTGTGCTTCTGTCCAGCAGAGCCATTAGTTCCCTGTGTCTCTGTCCAGCAGAGCCACTGCAGTGATCCCCAGGGTAAATTTTCTGTTTCCCATCCACTCGTCAAGGTTTCTCTTGAAGAGTGTTAGTGAGGGGCTCTGCCTAATGTAGATTGTAATCCTGTTCCAAAGCATGGGGAGTCTCTGGGACAGGAGTCTATCCCTCCAGCAAATCCTATTTATCGTTACGGTGAGGTTTAGATCCCTAGAGCATGTGGCTCTCAGGGATTTGGGTTTTTTTTAGGTAGAGCATGTCCATCAATTCTGGGTTGGACATGGCCTTGTATGGTAAGGTACTTGGTAAAGATACTTTCCAAAACAAAAAATACATCCATTATGGGACCTGATAACATGCCTGCTTGCCTACTTAACAGCATTAAACATGTACTGGAGGACCCCTCCCTACAACTATTCAGTCTGAGCTTAGCCTCTGGCTTTGTCCCCAAAGGTATGCCACACAGCAGTTTTGATGCCTCTTCAGAAGTGCAAACACACCACAGACCTCAGAAACTACACATCCATGTGCCTGATGAGCCTCATCTGCAAGGTCATGGAACAGATTATAACTGACCTGATAAACAACAGTATTAATAATCTTACAAGACTTGGCCCCCGACAGTGTGGCTTTGGTAAGTGTATATCTTGTCTAATGAATCTGGAACACTTCTTTGTAAGAGTAACACATGCTGTGGACAGTGGTTATGCTGCCCAGAAAGCATATCTTGACCTCACCAAAGCTTTGTATACCATGCCACATGCTAATATAATTAACAGGCTAAATGTGTTCCAAATTGATCCTATTTAGTTCAGTAGATATTACACTGACTGAAGGACAGAACCCACACTGTGAAGATGTCCTCAGAGAGCCTAGGTGTAACCCTTGAGGTCCTTCAGGGGTATATACAAGGACCTCTGGTCTTTGGCATATACTTTCCTGATCTCTAAATCAAAAACACAGATCTCTATTTTTTTGGATGATTATAAACTGGGTGCCATCCTGAAATCGCCTTCTGACATACAGAAGCAGAAACTTGAACTTGCACAAAAAAACAGGCTAAAACTAAATGCTAAAAAGTGCAACATTGTCACATTTGATAAAGAAATCTTCCAGCTCAGCTTATAGTATAGATAACACCTCACTCAAAAATGAAGCTGTGAGAAACCTTGGAACACAGATAGATAATTCTCTCTCCTTTGATCATCATATTGTAAAAATGGTCAGCAAATCCTTCTGTCTGGAGCTGCTGATCACTAAGGATATCTCCTCTAGATCCAGCAAAGTCCTTCATCCTCTGTATTAAGCATTGATCATGCCTATCACAGAATGCAATGTCTCTTCTGGGATTGTGTTAATAGACATATTACACAGTTGTTGAGACCCTAGAGGTTCCTAACAAAAATTATCAAAAGACCTGAGCTAAGAGGAGAGGATGGAGGTTCTGTCCCTGTATGCAGTGTCCTGTATTTGTGATCTCTACCTTGCTTTTTGGCCAGTAGGGATCTAGCAATCCAAGACTTCTTATATTTTCACAAATCAAACTGTCCAGTCAACATTAGAACCACAGATCTGAACATGCTTCAGCAAATAAACAAGTTATGGTGGAGATACAGCTTCATTATACAATGACTACCTCCTTCTCTGGAACAAATGTCCACTAAAGATCAAGCAATGAAACCCACTAGCTTCCTTAAAAATGAGTTAGACAATGGAATCTGTATTAACAAACTTATTCCCAGTATGACTGGTCAATTGCTCCTTGAAAAAGGAGGTAAGGTCTAAGGTTGGCTACTTATAGGTTCATAGGTTCATAGGTTGGTACTAGGCTATCGACCCTAGGGTCTATACAAGTCTAGCCATAACAATTCCCTGGCTATTTCTTCCCACAATATTTACTTCCCTTGCAAAGTGTAAATGGTAACATGACCTAATTGCCTTATATTTTCTATGATTTTATGATGATTCTATGAATAATACTGACTTGTCTACCTACTACCATATTTTAGACCTATCTACTGCTCTTTCATTCTTTAATGACACCATCACCCATATGCAGGACATGTTTACTCAGCCACCAGAAATAAGACTCATAGCTCAGATTTGCCCAGTCTATCTGATAATATAAAAGCCCAAATTAAGTCTAAAGATTATGTCTGGAAAGCCCACAAGCAAGAAATTCCCTCAACATAAGAAAATCCACAATAATCCACAAAAGCAGCAAAGGCCTTGCTTCTTAGAGAAAAATAAATTACTTACTGTACTAAACCAAAGCTCATTTGGGAAGGGAAAAAAACAATTGGCAAGTGCCATTACTGACTCCCCAAGTAATAACAACAACAACAACAATAATAATAATAATAATAATAATAGCAACAACAATAATAATAATAATAATAATAATAATAATAATAACAAAAATAATAATAACAATAATAACAATAATAATAATAATAATAGCAATACTACTACTACTAATAATAACAAAATAATAATAATAATAATAATAATTTTCTTCCACTTAACCAAACTTTTACCATGGAATACCAATGTTTTCTTCTGTCTTCTTCACATCATAATGTTAGTATTCAGACTCACCCTCCTTGTTCTCAGTCATCAGGCACACCATCTCCCCACATTACATCTGTTATTATTTGCTGCAACCTTCCACTTTTTTCACTATCAGTCAAAAAAAAAAAAAAAAAAAACTAAAGTAGTGCTACTAAAGCTAAACTCCTCAGGGGGTCTAAGTTCAGTCAGCGCCATCCAACTTTCCATAGGCTAGCAGCAGAAAAAAATAACCAAATCCATCACTGATTATCTTAGCCTTTCACTCACAACTGGCACAGTTTCTGCTCTTTATAAACCCACCAGTCATCCTACTCCCAATAATGACCTACACTAATCTGATCCTGAAACCTACCAATTAATATCAATCCTTTGTTCCATTACAAAAATCTTTAAAAAAGTCTTATATAAACAATTATTTTCACAAACATATTTAAAGCTGTGGTGGTGCAGCGGTTAGCCTTGTCGCCTCACAGCAACAGGTTCAACCGTTAAACTCTCAGTTGGAGCACCTTCTGTGTGGAGTCTGCATGTTCTCACCACAGTCGAGTGACTTGTAAAGACATGCAGTTAGGTGTGTGCGTGAATGGGTGTGCCTTCTTTGAAGGTTGGGCATCGGGCTGGCAACTCGGCACCGTAAAAATCCTCTGCCAATCATTAGCAGACCGAAGTTCCGCTATGGCGACCCCTAACCAGGAAAACGCGAAAGACAATTAACATAGATATAGACATGGCCTTGTCTGCAATGAACAACATGGTTTTTGCAACTCATTCAGCAACCTGACAACTCTTTTTAATGTTACTGACTCTACAAGAAAATGAAAGCTGGGCTCATTACTACTGGTCTATTTATTTTCAAGACTCAAGCTTTGAAATGTAAATCTTACTTAATAAACTACAGAAATTAAACTTGGGGGATAACACAACAGCATGGTTCCAAAGCAACCTGACTGAACTTCAAAGCTAAAATAATAATTCATTCTCTAGCATTAACACAGGAGTCTGCCAAGGTTCAGTTTTAGGCATCCTACTCTATATTTTCTTCTCTCTCTTTGTCATTCTCTTGAACTTTTACATCTCATCTTTGTCATGTACACTAATAATATTCTTCTTATTGAATTTAGTAAAAAACATTCTGACCTGTAGACTAAATTACAGACTCATTAAAAGGTTCATAGGTTCATAAGGGTTACTAGGCTAATGCCTTTAGAGCCCTTACAAGCCTAGGCATATTTATCCTGAGTTGCCCCAATTGTCAGTGGTTAGGTGAGTGAAGGCTGCAGAGGTAAGGGTCTATGGTAGTTAATACCAACTTCTTCTGTCCAGGAAGGACATGGGTACCACCCCAGCAGTGAATCTGAGTTCACACATCCATTGATCTAGGTTGCATTTGAAGAGAGTCAGGGAGGGGCTCTGTTTCACATGAATTGGAAGCTTGTTACAGAGAAGTAGCAGTCTCTGGTAGATGTACCTATCTCTGTAGCATGATCTGTTCATGTCAGAGGCTAGGTTAAGATCCCTGGAGTGACTGACCCTCATGCAGTTTGAGTTACGAGTCTGTAACATTTCCATCAGGGTAGGGTCAGAGACTGCCCTCTAAGCCAGCACAGGTCACCCCTTAGCAACCTGTAGGAGACAAAATACAGTGACAGGGCTTTCAGTCTTTTGAAGTAAGATTTGTTTTGTGCAGCCTGTAATTTCTTGGTAAGAAACCTCTCTGGTCTGTCCAGTTGTTGCAAGTGTCTGGTGAGGCACATGCAAAAGGGAGCATTGTACTCAATTACTGATCTGACGAGGGCCAAGTATAATAGAATTATAGCATCCTTAGATCTTACTTATAAGATGTGCCACCAGGCTAAAAACATAAAACTTTTGATCCAAGAAAATTATGGTTAGTGCTTTCAGGTGAAAACTCTTCATCAGACAACCACATAGTATCACAGAAGCATTATTTAAAATACAAACAACCAATCATATTACTTAATTAATTTAACAATTAAAGATGTCTATACCTTTTGAGGGCAGGCTTTAAGGGCACAACCCCATTAAGCCCTGGGCTTCTATCAGTTCTTAGGGTAATGATCCATATTGTTTCACAGTATTCAGTGTACCGAATTAAATCTCCTCCCCTTTTATTAAACTGAATGGACTGCAGCACCATAAAATTAAAATACTGTCCAGGGCATTTATAAATGTGTTGAAACAAACCACTATGTGTGTCATTTATACGTATGGCTAATAAGTGCTTAAATATCCTATCTTTCAACCTACAATTAGTTTTATCTTCATAGAATGATTTACAACAAGTGCAATGAGTAAGATAAACAATATTCTGCATATTACAGGTGGCAAAAAGTCTGGGTATATAAATTCTATTAGTAATGGGATTAACAAACTTATGTCCTGGATAAATATATTTACAGGCTTTGCAGTGCTGACATGGAAAGGTGCCTATCTTCTTATGAGCTACGGTCCTATTATAATCCTTGTCACATAGTATCTGCTTCAGATTCTTGTTCTTCTTATAGACAAAGTTGGGGGCATCCTCCACTATGTCTCTGGGGGTATCATTGGAGGATAGAATCCTCCAGTTACCTCTTATTATATCACAAACCTGTTTAATGTCACTACTATACTTAATGTGTATATTCCCCTTACTTCTATTCTTATTACCACTGGTACTAACCCTATGCCTCCCCTCAGTGGTATACTTTCTATTCTATTTCCCTTGGTTCAAACACCAGGGAGCAGCTCTATTCTTTTTATAGCAAATGGTATATTAAATTCCTACCCCCACTTCTTCTGTTTTCCAGTCCCTTGTGAATCTGGATGTAAACTCATCCATCTCCTTCTGTAGTTCTAACTCATCTGTATAAAGCCTAGACATCCAGAGGGCCTGCCCCTTCACAATATTTTTAAAAACAAATCCTGGATGCATACTATCTCTTGCTAATACACAATTCCTCCAGCAAGTTTTGCTTGGTACCTTGGTACTAAGACCACCGCTGGAATCTCTCAAAATCTTAATATCTAGAAAATCAATTTCAGAGTTAGAACATTGCAAGGAGAACTTTAGGAGGCTTGTCGTGGATTCCAAATAAGTAACAAAGTCTTTCAAAGTGTCTATAGTGCCTTTCTACAACAGGAAAACATCATCCACAAATCATGTATAAAAAATAATGGAATGCTCCCAACCATGTCTTATTCCAGATAACACATCCTCCTCCCACTGGGCTAAAACCAAATTGGCATAAGAATTGGCACAGGGGGTGCCCATGTCTACCCCCTATGTTTACCGATAATACTGTCCTTCAAAATTAAAGATGTTATTCTCCAACACTAATTTAAGTAAAACAAGAATTTGAATGATGGTATCCCTATCAAACTGGTGACAAGATTCTAAAAATTTCTTTACAGCTTCTAGCCCATCCCTGTTAGGTATGACCATAAATAGATTCTTTACATCTAACGTCACTAACAAAACATCATTGGATAAATTCTTGCCATAAACTGAATCATATAATAGACTTAAAAAATGCCCACTATCCTTTAAAAACCCTAGTGCCATAGGAAACAGCCAATTTTAATTTTGATTCTACCCATATAGAGCAGTATTCTGTGACCCACCCCCTACCAAAGACAATAGGTCTCAGGAGTGGGTCACAAGGATCTTTGTGTATCTTTGTTAGAGCTTTGAAGATAGGAATCAAAGGAGAATCTACCTTAACAAAGTTAAATATACTATCATCCAAAATTATCATTCTTCTTTAAATCAGAGAGAACATCATTCACATGCAAAATCACATTTTTCACTTCATATATAGTCAACTTTTTATATGTTGCATAAGAATCATGGATCATTACCCTAGGAACTGATAGAAGCCCAGGGCGTAATGGGGTTGTGCCCTTAAAGCCTGCCCTCAAAAGGCGTAGACATTATCTTTAATTATTAAATTAATCAAGTAATATGATTGGTTGTTTGTATTTTAAATAATGCTTCTGTGATACTATGTGGTTGTCTGATGAAGGGTTTTCACCTAAAGCGCTAACCATTATTTTCTTGGATTAAAAGTTTTATGTTTTTAGCCTGGTGGTCTGCTGAATTTTTTTTTACTACTGTGGATACATGATGGTCAAATCTCAGATTGCTATCAACCTGAGTACCCAGATCACATACCACTGTGTCTACACTTAGTGCATGCTGTCTATAATGTAATTAGTAGAGATGTCAGCTTTCTCAAAGGGAATAATAATGCATTTTTTGCAATTAGCTTTAATTTGTGGCTTTGGCACCAGTCATTTGTCTGCATTAACCCTGTCTGCAGTATAATAACATTATTGGGGAGTCAATGATTGCTCCCAAGTTGCAATCATCAGTGAACTTGGTCAGCCACAGGCTGTCCAGTTTTGCCTGGATATCTGAGAAATAAATTCTGAACAGTAAGGAGCCCAGCACAGAACCCTGTGGTATGCCACTGGTGACTGGTCTTTTGTTAGAAGAGAAGTCACCTACTTTGACAGTACGTATTGGCTACCCATCTGGTAATGTAGGGGTTAATTCTGAATTGGGAGAGTTTTTTGGTAATACCCAGGTGGAGGATTGTGTCAAATGCCTTGACTAGGTGAAGATAGGTGGTATGCACTGTCTTTCCCTTGTCCAGGGCCTTGGTGACATTCTTGCATAAGTCAGCCATATTTAACAGGCATGAACTACCTTTAATGAATCCAAACTGGGTTGGTTCCAGAGTTTGGAAATTACCTATGTCTTTGTTAATAAAGTCCATAATGATTCTTTCCATGGCCTTGCAAATGAAACTAGTCAAGCTTATAGGTCTAAAATTCCCAAGGGGGGGGGGGGTTATGGTCCCCCTTTGCGCAGAGGGATTACTGTTGTACTGTTGCTGTCCTCCATTCCACCAGAGCATAGCCAGTTTGCAGGCTGTGGTTAAACAGGAATCAAAGTGGGTCTGCTAGGTCATGTTTTAAGTTGTTTAAAAGGCCACCTGGGATGTTGCATGGTCCCATTGATGCTGTGTTTTTAACCTTGGAGACTATCTTGAGATAATATGCTGAGGAATGGTGGCAGGTATACTTTGGGGAATAACTGGAGGGGGGTGAGGTTTGCTCCAAATCTGTCAGCTAGCAGGTTGGCTATTATCTCCAGCTGAGTATGGGTTGTGCCATCCACAACCAGTTTAGTGCAAAACTGGGTATTCTCTTTTAGATTTCAGATGTAGTTAAAGAATGCCTTGTGATTATCCTTAGCTAGTTAGTCTATTTTCCTTTGCAATTAACTTTGGAGGACTTGATAAGATCTCTAATTTGCTTGTTTAAGCTAGGGAGGGATTTCTTCCCATGCTGAACTAGTTCAATCTTGTGCTTGGACAATAACTTCTTTCTCTTGTTGTATAGCCTGTTTATATTAGGGATCAACTAGGGTGGATTGTTTTTTTTCAGCAAGACCTGGTTTTAATCTGGTCAGGTCCATGTTATCTGCATTCACGTGGGTTTTGAAATTTCATATACCATCACTTAGTAGGAGGTAATTTGTCTTTGAAAAATTCTTAAGTGTTTTTGAACTCGATGGAGTATCTGGTCTTATAATTACACTGAATAAGACTGATTTATGATCTGATCTTACCAGGGAGGACATCACATGGTGGGGGAGCAATGCTCTCCCATGTTAGTGAGTACTATGTCAAGGACATATAAGCCTCTTGTTGGTGTGCTGACTAGCTATTCCAGAGCATTTGCATTGTCAAAGTCCAAAAACCTCTGATCTAGCATGTTTGTGGTTGTGCATGTTTCCTAGTCGATGTTAGTATAATTAAAATAACCCATGAGTAAGGTACTACTGGGCTATATGGCAAGTCACCCCAGTAATTTCACGTATGCAGTATGCTTTTCCTGTTTCATTGTGGGGGGACCTATAGCTAGCTACGATGTTGTAGGGGGATTTGCCTATAGTAAATTGGACTGGGGTATCTCAAAAGAGTTATACTGTTATATCAGCCTTGACGCATACTTATACTTAATGAAGATGGATACACCGTCTCCTTTGTTTTTTTTCACTCTCAGTTTATGGTCTGAATGTATGGAAGGCATTGTATCCCTGCAAGGCTGGGGGGCTTTCCACACCTTTGAACCATATATCTGTAACTGCACAGGCATCAGCGTCTTTCAAAGGGAGGAGTGCTTCCAGGGAGTGCAGTTTCTTGTTTAGACTCCTAGCATTAAGCAGTATTACCTTGAGTTTATCAAGAGAGGATTTTGTTATGTTGGGAGGTTGGTTATTTTAACACTCCCTAAAAAAGCATAATAGGGGTAGCTAATGCATTTGCCAGTATCTGAAAGCCTAGAGGAGACAGGTGCAAACCATCTCTATCAAAGCAGTCTGATCAGTCAACCATGTCTTCCCAGGCTTACAGATATTAGATCCCCTTGGAGTGACACCAGAAGCTAAGCCACTTGTTAAGGTCAGTCATTGTTTTGTTTATATTGTGGCATCATCCTGGGAGAAAATAGAATGCTGCTTAAGACTAGTCTTATACCTGCCTGCGACACATAGTCTTCAAGTTCAGTCATGTCTCCCTTCATATAGTCCAGTGAGGCACATCTGAAGATATTCACCTGCACATGGACTGTGATGGAGTCATACCAGTGCTTGTGGTTGAGTGACTTGAGTGCTTGTATGACTTGACGGATACTGGCACCTGATAGGCAGCTAACTGTAACCTGCTCCTTATCCAGCCTGGTAAGGTAACATTCATGTTTCTCACAATGGAGTCACCTATGACCAATACATTATATGTTGTGGTGTTACGTCTTATGGGCTTATCTGCTGAGACACTGGTATGTGTGTTCTTATGTGTTGTGGTTGTTATTTATTTATTTTTTTGCATTGTTATGTGTGTAAGTGGTTTCCATTTGGGAGGCCTCTGATCTTGTGGTAAGTGACTAGTGAGTACCTCAGCATATATGGGTTTATGTGCCATGTACTTATTTAGTGTGGGAAGTATGTGTGTGTGATGACAACATGTTTGGCATTCACTTTGTCCTTATGTGAGAGTCTTGTCTCCAATTTCATAGTGTAACTACATTTCTCACAAAGCATTTGTTTGTTGCAGGAGTAAGTGGTCGATAGCATACATAGGACAATTGCTACATTGCCTCAGGATGCCTGTGTCTATCAGGCTGGCCAGAGAGATGATAGAAAACTGCCCATCCATGACAGCAGTGTTCCTCAAAGAGCACAAAAGGAGCACTCTCTCTATTTTCCTGGGACTGGACTATATACCTCTGTCCATGCCAAATGTATTTTCTTATTATACATTTCAGAGCAATGTGTTCCAGTTTAATACCTCTGATACACTAATACTCAAAGCAAATTTAAATCTCACACATCCAATCACTTCTGGGAAAACCTGACACAGATTTCCAGCTGTGTTCCTTCCCCAAAATAATATGGTAATGCTGCCACCAATCAGAGTGTCTTCCAGCTCTTCTAAAGGGGTGTCCAATTGTGAAAATTAAATATCAAAATAAATGATAGCTATGACCATAAGCAACTAGGCCTTTGACGTGACCTAGGGAGTATCAAACAGATATAAGCATTCTTTAATCTCTAAAGAAAAAAACACTGATTTCTAGCCACAATGTAAAGTAATGAAGATCATTTCATAATAATGATTACAAGAAGGTAAATCAATAGCTTTCAATAAACACCAGAACTCAATCACAGAAAATGTAAAATTAAACTGCAGGATGTGAGTCCATTATTCTAGAGAAACCTTATCTTAATAACTAAGCTTTCCTAATCTAACTAAAGAATACTGTTCCTGATCTAATCTATGACATAACAGCAAGGCAAAGGGTAGGCTTACTTTTTTTTTTTTTTGGTGAGTTCTCTTTTGTTGGTATCACTGCACAGCACTGTAACTGACTGCTGCTCTTCACAAACTGCTGCACTTGACAAACTACAGTCTCAGCTGCTTTATTTTAAAAAATAACAGTCAACTGTTTGAAAAAGTTCTTCTTCTATCAATCAACTGTTTAAATAATCACTTAGCAACCAGGAACATTCTAACAACATAATTCACTGTTCAGCTGATTCTCCATAGTACTTTAGATTGTCCCTCTCAAACATGCACAATTAGAAATGTATGAAAACACTGACAGATTCTGTAAACATTCTGTATAAATAGAAATACTCAACATTTTAAAACTTATTTACATTTTCACAATTACACATGCTGTCATACAATACAAGTTAATCTGAGAATATGCACAAATCTCCTGCCGACATGCTAACACAGATGACAGTGTTTTCATTTTCTTCACAATACTATCCGTGTTTTAAAGGGCTACTGCATAGCATCTCATTAAATGTTCTTTTGGCCTCTTAACTTTTTTTACAATGGCCTGACCATTTAGTTTCATTAAAAGCACAAACCAATGAACTTCCAATCAGAGAATCTCTGGATTAGGCTTAAACATGGGTTCTGTCCTGCTGGAGGAGGAAAATCCATTTTCTCCTTATGCCTTCCTCTTTAGTGGATTAGTGGATTGTAATTTAATTATATGTTAAACTGGTATAAACCTTGGCTCTAGATGACTGTGACTGTTGAAGTGACATCCTGCCACCATGTACAAAAATTGGGAAACAAGAGGTTGTGGATGAATGGACAGATTCTCTAAGTAGATGCAGGCCAATTTATATGCACACTCAGACACACACACACACACACACACACACACACACACACACACACACACACACACACACACACACACACACACACATACTTTATCACTGGGTTTGAAAACAGATGCTGCTTAAAAGACTTTTCACCTTCTCACCACAGCATCACATTGAATGGACTTGTCTATGGCTAATAAATATGCTTTGTTTTTATGAATCTATAATTCTGATTGAATTCACAAATATTTTTCTTCTGCTTCATTTAATATGTAGAAAGCAAAGTATCCTTATATATGATAACTTCAATACTTTTACTTCTCTTAGTGAAAATGTGAATGAATGGCATCCTAGCTTTCCCTCTTTTTATTAATTTTCTTTACTTTTGTATGCCTTAAAACAAATGTTGCAAATATTCCATTATAATGGAGATATTGGGATGGATTCAGTAATGACATTTCTGCCCTATGGTGCAATGTGAACATGATAGCATGCCATTTTATATTCATTAAATGGCTCTACACATTGTATAGAACTGGCAAACAGCATATTATGCTAATTAAAGTATAAGCAGCTGAATTGCATGCAAATGAATCAATCCAATATGGTGAAGCCATTCAGGAAGCTATAAAGTAACATGTAGAGATGGTATAGCCCTTGGCTATGAAGACCATAACGTACTGGAATACAGCCACCATCACACTTAGGGGAAAAAAAGCAATGTTAGGGTCTTCTGCTTTTTTTTGCATATGTATGTGCAATAGGCAGAAATCTATGCTAGCTGATACCGCAGATAGACCAAGGAGAAGAAGGGTGATCAGACCCAGTTTAACATATCACAGACTGCAAGATATTGAAATAATAGAGTGATACAGGGGTTGATAGGGAAATACTACATGAAATCTGCATCCTCTGCTACCCCCACCTCAGACCCAGGGGAAATTGAGGAAACATATACCAGTGGAAACTAAGGTATGTGTAGCATTAAAGATATTAGCAACTAGTACATTCCATAGACTCACAGGAGTGTCACAGGCCTTAGCTTCAAGAATATTTCACCAATATCTAAATGCTATGCTACAACATGCAAGAAAGTACATCTATTTTCCATGCATACCAGAGGAGAGAGCAAGAACAATGCAGAAATTCTATGCTGTAGCACACTTCTTTGGAGTCTTCAGTTTCATAGACTGTACTTACATAGAAATAAAAGCCTTACCTTGTGAACAGGGAAGGAAATTCATCAACAGAAAGGATTTCACTCAGTCAACTTCCAGGCTGCCTGTAACCATGAGGGATCATCCTTAATGTCTGTACAGGAAACCCAGGTAGTTATCATGACACATACATGTGGCACACTTCATGGTTCTATACAAGGTTTGCTAGAGGTGATGTTCCACAAGGCCATCTACTGGGTCCCAGGTTATGCACTGGAAATTTGGCTTGTGACACCTATCAGAAATGCACATGCCCCCACAAAAGAAGGATACAAAGATACCTACACTCAGACTAAAAACATCATAGAACATGTGTCTGGCATGCTAAAGTCATGTTTTCACTGTCTAGGCACATTGGGCACTGCCCTGCAATATGACCCATGCACTTGTACAGAAATACTCACAGTCTGTTCCATATTGCACAAAATCATCTTGATGAAACTGCTGCAACAAGGACAGCAAGGGCCAGGACCATATATTACTGGACCACAGGCAAGGCCAGCACCTCCTACACATACAGATGAGGAATTTTAGGGGGGAGCTCCAGCAGCAGAAGCAGTTGACAGATGTAGGTGTGCACAATATGCCTTTGCCTTAGTTAAGTGGCAAAGAACAGCACACAAACTCACCACCTAAGACTCAAAGGTCCACATACACACCCAACAACTAAGATGCAAACAATAGCACACACACACACACACACACACACACACACACACACACACACACACACACACACACACACACACACACACTTACCAGCGTAGGAATACACATAAAAACCTAAGTATTGTCTGTGTATGGATAGCATCAGACAGTGACAGCCCCAAAGCACATGACTCCTAACTGCAGCAATGTCAAGGTAAGTCTGGAACCTGTAGTACGTGAACAAATGTGTAAGAAGATAAACTACATTCACTCTGTGCATCACACATATATGCAACCATAAGTCAAACAGAAATGAACAAAGCCTATGGCAAAATAATCATCATTCTCAAGTGGGAGAGGCAGTAAGAACTGTCATATGTGAAGTATAGCAGCAGTGAAATTTTAATATTTATTTATTTATTGACATTTGTTAACTGGGTTTGTCCAACTGGGCTTGTGGCCCATTTTCAGTGGAGACCCGAGGAGAAAAGCTCCAGTAATACATTTTATTTAAAACAAGTGCAATTTTAAACAATATTGATATAATAGCAGTTATAGCAAAACGATTCACTTATGTTGGGATACATGCATAAAGTTAAAGTTGCATTAAAAAGAAGCTAAGTAACAATTTTACATTGATATAGTTCAATAGCTCAACAATGAACATTTTTTGTTTGTATAAAATTGTGCAAATGCATAGTAGACACATTGGAGAGAGAGGTGTAATGAGGTACTAAGTATGGTCCTTTTGAAAGTACATAAAGGGAAGGAAGACTAGGCAGGGGCATGGCAAGGGCAAGCTCTGGAATTGAGAAAATAAGCTTTTAGTTCATTTTTAAAGTGTGAGGTGTGGGAGATTGAACGTAAGTCAAGGGGAAGTTTGTTCCAAGCATGGGCAAGGGAGTGTTTGTAGAGTAGTTTGCCTGCTGACCTTTTTGGGTGGTAGATATCAAGTAATTGTTGGTTAGAAGTATGGAGGGTCTGAGATGGGATGTAGATGGAGACTAAGGAAGATAGAGATGGATAGAAGGAGGGTTTATAAAGAATAGAGTGTAGCATATGAAATTGATAAGATAGCAGAAACTGGGGAAGTTCAAGCCATTGAAGAGAGTTTAAAGAAATGCAGTGGTGTGAGTTGTATGGGGAGTTAGTAAAGAATCTGGCTATTTTATGGTAAGTATGTTGCAGTTTGTTTAGAGTGGAGGCCTGGATATTGGTAAGAACTGGGGCATTGTATAACAGGGAGGGGAGGAGGAGTGCCTGGCCCAGGGTAAGTCTAGATTCACGGGTTAGGAATTTTTTGTTCCGATATAGCAGACCTAGTTTCTGGTTTGCTGTTTTTTATACATTGGAGTATGTGCAGGTTGAACTTGAGTTTGTCATCGATAATGACCCCTAGGAGTTTTGTGTGGTTGTCAGGTTGGATATTTGTATTGTTAGAAGATGTAATAAAAAAGGAAGTTTTGTGATGAGAAAGAAAACGGGGAAGGAAAAGTAGGAGTTTGGTCTTTTTGGGATTTAAGATCAATAGGTTGTGAGAGAGCCATTGTTCAGTGGATAGTAGGGCCTGTTGCATCAGGGAGTGTAGTTTAGGAATGTTATTTGAGATGGATATAAGTGTGGAATCATCGGCATACTGAATAAGGGAGGATTCTTTGCATGAGGTGTAAAGATCATTGGTGAAGATGTTAAACAAAAGGGGTCCCAAGATGGAGCCTTGAGGAACACCAGTGGAGATGGGAAGGAAAGGTGAGGAGGATGAGAGCCATTTGACAGATTGTTCCCTGTCAGATAGGTAACTATTAAACCATGTAAGTAATGGGAACTGGCTCAAAAGAAAACAAAGTTGTGTTAGTGGGACTTGGAGAGGTGGGTGTCAAAGTAGAGTTTGGCTTAGAGGTTACCAGATTTTGAATGGAAGAGATAAAGTGTTTATTCAGGAGGGTAGCTGTTTCCTGAGAGGAAGAGTTAGGGTATGGGGAGGGATTAGAGGGCTTTCCAGGATAGAAGATGTTGTTGAGACTTGACCAAAATTTTTGAGGATTGGACTTGTTGTTAAGCTGAGCAGAGCTATGGTATAACTTTTTGTCATTAGTTGTATGTTTTTTTGCAACGTTCCTCAGTTGCCTGTATTTTTGAAGAAAAGGTGGTTGTTTAGTTTTAGTCCAGGATTTCCAAGCATGATCTCTTTGTTTCATAAGGAACCTAGTCTCTTTGGAGAGCCAGGGAGCATGGTTTGATTTTACTCTGATCTTCCCAGAGGGAGCTAAGGAGTTTAGAGTATTCATGAAGATGCTATTGAAAGCGCTTACAGCATCGTTTAGGGGGAGGTGTTTTAGAATGGACCAATCTATGTTGTGGAGAATGGAGTTAAATTGGGATGAATTGAAAGTCGATAGTTTTCGACAGTCTTTGATAAGGTGGGGTTTAGGAATATGGGAGTAGTGTCTTAAGATGGTGGTGGGGAGATGATCACTGAGGGAGTCAGGTAAGGTGGTGGGATTGTGGTATTAGTGGAGGTAATTGGTAAGGATCCAGTCTATGATGGAGCTGGAAGTGGAATTTTTATGGAAGCGAGTGGGAGATGTTATAAGTTGGTGGAAGCCGTGTAGGTGGATACTGCATCTTTGCATAAATCATAATTTTTTTCTCATTGCATATTGAAATATATTCTAAATATGAATATGTAAGCAGTGTTTGTAGAGGACAAACATAACTTATGAAATTAGTGCAGTGATTTGTAGAACAATCTCCTCCAAGTAGTTCTTAACAATACTCTGTTTTCAATCAGATTCCCATCCTTCCACTTCCATAGCTACACAGTGATCTTACTGTGACGATTCAAATGGAGTGTGAAATCATAAGCATTCCTGAATACCAAAAAAATCACTTGGTGTAGGGGATGTAAACATAGTGTACGTATATGAGAAACACAACTGAGTGAGTGCATTGTTATTGCACTGAGTTGAAGATTCAAAAACAGATAGTGTGGTATCTGACAGAGTAAATGCATATGTTCTGAGCATATGATATCTGAAGTATATCTCCATCCATACTGAATACAGTTTGTCTGTAATAAACATGGTTGAAAGGAAATTCTTCTATAGCACTGACAAATAGTCATCCTGCTTCAAATGTATGCATTATTTCTTTCTTATGTTTGATTCCCACATTGGCCAACTAACCTTTTACGGTGCATAATTCCAGAAGGAATGCCTTCTGCCTTGCTTACAAGTGCCTCTTTGTGCTTATCATCCTGCAAATGCAGTTGGTATGGTTGTGTGTGTTTGCACAATAACTGTTAAATGTGAGAGTGGAATTTGGCACCAATTCATCCTAAGACCTGCTGCTTGACTTCTTCTGGCATGGCTGATGCAGGAGATGATGGTGCTTAATTTAGAGCACAGAGGTGGGATGTGGAGGAGTCCAGGACTTTTGTGGTACTCCTTGTGAAGCACTACAACTGTAGGTTACTGCAAGGAGACTACAATTGATCTTAGTATAAGACTGAGACTTGGAACAGAGGAGCCAAGGCTGGCTCCAGTATAACTGGCATCTCATGCACTGGAGAGAATTACTGTCATCACTAAAGTGACCTGAAATAGCACAAGAAGTAATTCCTTAGCCAATGGGAAGATGGGTTTAGGACTGCTGACATCCCGCAGTTGTGTAAGTATACTGACCTATATGTATTAAATGATATATAGTACACATGCAAGACTGTTATTCAATATGTTTTAATGTCTCCTTTTGTATTCTTCTGTTTTATACAGCTGTCTAAGACATTACAGTAAACCATGACACGCACCAAGAAAAGTTAACTCGCCACCCCCTCCATTTCACCACTTTCCTATCAATCCCATTTTCATGCATTTAATATGGTCAATAAATAGAATAACACACAACACACACAACCAGACCAGAAATGGCCCATAAGAAAACCTTCACTTTTTGTCCTCAGCCTTTGCGTGGAGTTTGTCATCACACAGCAGTGCCGAGTGACAGTGAATGGCTGTTCATGTTGTGTGGCAAAACCTAGTCAATTGTTGCCATCACCCACTTAAACCAATTATCCTCACTCAATGGTGCTTAAACATGCTGCACTATCAGAATACACAGTAAAGGTAGAATAAAGGCTATACTTTGCAACCATCAGTCAAACAGGTCTTTGACTACTAGAGGGAACAGAGTGCAACTTCTCCTGTGGAATGTTGACATAAATCAAGTGTGTGAAGATTGCTTTTTGGCCATAGCATCAAGGTTTCATGTCCAAATTTATGTCACATTATTTTCTACTGTGAAGTTATACTTCAATGATATCTTTAATGATATACATTTTAAATTTTATCCATTAAGAAACTTTCATGAACCAATTTTGAATAGTGTTGCAAACAAGCATTTGCAAATACATCCATGCACATAAGGACAAATTATTAAACCACCCTCACTCAACCCATGTTAGTATCAGTTTTTGCCTGTCCTACTGCTTCTTCACCACTACAGCCATCACTTTCTGACACAGAGCCTGATTGATTAGTACTGAGGACACACCATGATGATGTACATAAATGACCCATAACAGCACCCTTTCATATGTGTTTCTATGTCTGTGTCTATTTCCACCCCTTCTCCCTCATCCCCTTGTAATGCTGACTATTCATCAGGCTGATGGATGTACATGTAATGTTATGGCATTGTCTGTCTGCCATTATTTTGCTGAAGAATAAAAACTACATCATCTATTGGCTACATAGGGTATCACTATCCCTCCAAATGTGTAACTTTCATGTGTGTGAAGTAGGATTTCCTTGGTGGGATCTAGAGATAATGGTCAAGTCTGTAGACATAAGTTTTCTTCTTGATAATGGTTCATATCCACCATAAGGTGAAACTCATACTGTCTGTTTTTATAAGTATCTTTCCTGTGAATGAATTGCCTATGTATCTCTCTAAGCCCCCTCTGTTTTATCAGTTGTAGTGGCGAGCAATTTCACGGAGTCTGGCAACATGCAACTGTAATATGTCATGCTAAATGGCATTTCAGGTGTTATTACATAATGCATTGAGTGTTTGCCTTAGTTAACTTGAGTACACTCAGTTAATTGTGATTTCCCTTGAAACACGTCTATGTGTAGAAAGCATAAAAATTATTTCAGTAGCTATTATGTATACAATTTTGCCAGGAAACATATGTATACTAGCCATTCCTAGGTAATCCCATGATAAAAAGTTAATATAATAAACACATTCTGACACTCTTTGTAAAATTATCTGCATACTGGAGTCAAGCCCTGTTTCAGCTCTGCTTTTTTATTTAGCTGAGAGAGTTTACACCTTATGCCACCGACTAAACAAGGTTGACAAGTGAATTTTCTCTACTAAGTACTGCTCAGAATGTTGAGGGTCATGCATCACCTCTAAGCTTGTTTGCATTATAAAAGGCAAATCAAATTAAAGTCTTTCACTTTTTTCTTCAGCAGACAACACTGTCCACACTCAGCCTAATGTCATGCAAACAGGGAAGGCAAACAGAATGCTTCATTTTTGAATTGAGCTTTGGAGCTAACATGGAAATGAATAATCCAACATCTGCAGTACCACTGAAAACCACTAAACACTGGTACTTCACAGTCCCATTTCAGTTGCTCAAAGTATCATTA
>NC_056733.1:1635650005-1635757505 GCF_019279795.1 Protopterus annectens
TCTTTCTGTGGCATACACAGTTAATACTCAGATCAGTGATGACATTGATGGCATAGTTCAATTCTTGCAAAAGGAGATTGTGGTTTTTGAGCCATTTCAATTTTCCACCATGTTGCATGGATATAATGCATGCTGTGCAGATATCCCATTATGTATGTACTGTCCTTTCAAATTGTCATCTCAGCTCAAGATGCCCATGACATCCATATGTCATGTAATACCCCTGTGTTACAATGTGATTTTGTGTAATTGTCTGCTTTTATTTATCTGCTTTTATCTATCTACATTTGCTCAAGAATTGTGAATACCATTATTTATTCTGACATATGTATTGCAAAACTTTATCAGCACAAAGTTCTCTTTGTGATGTTAAGTACCTTCACATCAATCATAGTACTAGAAATGGAACATTTAACCTCCCCTCTAACATGTATACATCTCTTTGATTTCAGTGAATAGATTCCTCAGTACACTTTGCCTGTCTGGTAAACCATGTATTGTAGTTGCCCTTCAAAAGTTTCATATCCCCTCTTACTTATTTTTGTATTCATATTTTTCATTTATGTGCACATTACACTCAGTACACTTTCCCTGCCTGTGTACAGCATGCATCATTTCCCTTATGTAGCTGTTTGTGCTGCCCACTCGTACACACTTAGCAGGTTTACCCAGAGACAAGCCTGTTTGTTTACTGTGTGTGCTTGTGCTGCTCCACATGGTTTCCTGGATGCCAATACTTTTGCTGGCCACAAAAACATGCTTGTATTCATGTTAGCATGATGAGCAGCATGCATATGCGATTAGCGCTGTGGCTCACTGTACTAACATGTAAACATCGTGAAGGCTTTGCGCAAAGCCTGCACAATTGTTCATTAATCACACAGATTGTCTTTAATCAGTACATATTTCTTAATAATGTCAGTTTTTCAGAAAATGACATATGCCTTATTGTCATGTAATTAAAATAGCTTATTGTCCCAGATATGAGAGTGTGTCTTCCTCTTAGCATTTTCATTGAATAAAGCAGTTTCTAATTTTGTATGGATATGTTCATATCTGAAATGAATGCCATTTTTCACCTATAACCACTTCGCAGGAAGTCTATATTTCCTTTTTTTGTACTTTAGGTTAGTATCCACACACACAGAATATTGTATTAATATGCTTTCCTTTCCTTTTCTCTTCGGCTCTACTTGTCTTATATTTCCAAAGATAAAAATATGCTTTCATTGTTCTTCATATAGAATTAGTTAAAGCATGTTTTCAGTTTCCAGTAAGTTTACTTATTATAAAACAACCCATGCCATGGGATTCATCTTCAAAGTACACTTCTCAGTTCAAGGTTTAACTTAAATAACTATTTTAAAATAACTGATAAAAAATGCAGGTAGGCGTTCTCTAATATGATAATGTACTGTGATTCTTGCTATCAGCTTCATGCACATGCAGCTTTATAATCTGAACTTTACTTAATATCTTTGCAATTGTCAAATGCACCTGTAGCTATAATTTGGTCTTTACCTTTGTATTTTAAAGAGTATTTAATCTTGTTTGTACTAGTAGTACACTGACTTGTAGTATTTACATCAGTTGTTTTAGTGAAGAAAGATTCAGAATGATGTCAATAAACTTGCTTTTTAGTGCCTTTCTCTCCAAACATGACATGGTTAACTGTACAAGTTCATGTTATTTGTGGTGTATGGATATTCCTATATCATATGCACCTAAATGTGCCAGTGAAAAGAGGATACACTCATTATTATAACTTCTCAAAATAAATGTATTTCTTGTAGACTGATGTGTTACTAAGTTTAATATTTTCCTTGTGGGAAAGAACAACCATGGCAAGTGGACATTAGTACAGCAAATGCAACTGCAAGCCTGTATACATCATTTACGATATTTATGTGGACACTCTTCTGAAATCTGAGAGAAACACACTAAATCATATATATTACTAGACTTTGTCTAACTGCCTTTAAAATTAAGCTACATGAAAATACCTTAAAGTCAAAGCTTTTTGTACAGGATGTACAAAATCTCATGCAATAGTCCAACAGAGAATTGAACAGCTACATAAATCTGTGGTTAATGAAGGCATAAATTAATGACTGCAGCACTCATGATCTGCAGATTGTGAATATTCAGCATTTTTTGCTGACAGCAGCTAAGATGGTTGGGTTGACAAACCCTGACATGCGGTCGTCAGGAAATACCTTTTGGTGTGTTTAATATAATTCTTTGCCTGTAAATGCTGTCAGTGAAGAGCATCAGTGTACACATTCCCAAATGATCATTCTACATTCAGTACCAAGTGTGTTGCCGGAAAAGCAAGACAATCTATTAAACACATGAGCTGTTACTGCCAAAGTTGTACTGTTTTTATGCAGAGCTTTGTCTGGTCCTGATTGAAAATTCAGCTCACACCAGTCCCTGCAGCTCAGCCATCTACTGTTGAAGATCGCCTTGTACAGCAATGCAGGGCTTTTGTTTTATTGCTTTTTGATGTGGCTATTCTGCTCATAAAGTCTGAAAGCTAAAACTGAATATCTTATTCCAGTCATTTTCTTTCTTGAAGCAGAATCACAAAAAGGCTTTCTATTTGCCTCTTCTCTAGGATGTCTCACAGACAGGATGAAAAAGTAATTGCTCTGTAGCTTCTGTTCCTGCCACTCTGAAGGCACAGCTGATATATCTCATGAAACAAAAGTTACCCCTCAGTAATTTACAAGAACCTCTGCTTTCTCTCAGTACGGTAAAAATCCATGAAAACTGAATTTAACACATCATCGTTTAAGAAATATATACCCTTAAAGAAACAATGCTCTGGCATGGAATTCCTAACTCAGAAATGTTTATACTAGGGTCTGTTTTCCTCTTTAATGTCATTGTACAGCTAGAAGGACTCGTATTTTCTTCCCCTGTTATATTAGAGTTGTATTTGTTCATCTTTTCCAAGTTGCATATTCAAATTTTTAGAAATGACTGAGATCAAGAAAAATAGATTCAAAACATAATTGCAACAAAGCTACCTTTGAATCTGATAAATAAAAATGTAATTAGTTCAAATTTAAAGACCTACAGAACAGGGCAGAAAGATTGCCATATATTGGATGTTGAACAGAATTCCACACTGTGTCCATGAAAAATGAGCATAATGTATCTTGGCAAAGTTCACTTTTATTCTTGGGATATTGGCCTGCCTTCTTCCTGATGTTAATAATGAATGGACAAGGGAATGACAACAAAAAACTCTGTCCATACAACATTGATTATTTAGTTGTACAAACATTAAAGGAATGCTTCATCCAGGTCTTTTGTGCAAGGTACAGCTACACAATATTCATATCAACCATAATATTTCTTTGATATCATTAACACAGTTTGCTGTCCTTAAAATGAATTCCAGAAGGCTTCCATTTCCCTAACAACATTAATTGTGCAGATTACATTTTTCGGAGAAATACATTTATTTTGTGAATAAAATAGAGACTGTGAAAACTGCTGAATCCTGCTTAAAATACTGACAAACATGTTTATTATATTCACTTCGAAAATCTGTAATGTATTTTGGTAAACACCATATGACACTATGGTAACACTGGGTAACCTACAGCTGGACAATGAACTTTAGAGTTCAGTTGTCCAAGGTTCTGGGGAGGAATTTCCCCCTTCTTCATATTGGTGCAACAATGGAATTGGTATATATATATATATATATATATATATATATATATATATATATATATATATATATATATATATAAGTACAGGTGAGGAGGGTGCAGGCAGCTTCCACTTGCTCTCCTAAAAAAATAAAAAAATTAAAAAAAAAATGTGTTTTGGGAGGGGCCATTTTTTTTTTTTTTTTTTTTTGACAAATGCAATTCATGGATTCTAATTCTTGGCTCCTTCAGTTTTGTTTGCTCATTGTGGAAGCTGATACACTGAGGACATGTTATCATTTTCTGGAGTACTCGGCTGTTTCTTGATCTAATTACAGTGGCATTAGAATGTTTTCTTTGACCTTAACTGTTGTTTCAGAGTGTAAGGGACACATGTAATATTGCAGTGTTATAGGATAAAAGTGAAGAGAAAGGCATCAGAGTTTATAGCATAGTTTGTTATAGCATGTTTAACACTGCTTGGCAATTTTTGTATATACAAAGAATATCTTGCTGAGTAGCTTTTAGGAAATTGTTTTTTTCTAATCTTTTCTGCATATAAAAATCAATAAAGACACGATTGGTAAGTGAATTTATGCCAACAAAACAGGCTGTATAAAACCCTTCAGCAACAAATAGGCCCTGTAGCACAAGCCAGTGCTTCTTTTGAGATTAGATTGGTTAAAAAAAGAGTGCAAATTCCTCCTGTTAATTTTGAAAGGAAATGTAATATTAAGAAGCAACTATTTTTCATTTAAATGTGTCACACTGCATTATTAATATAAAATCTTTTAGTTCTGGAATGTGTAAGCAAGCATCTTTGTGCGCTCAGAAATAAAGACCAGAATAACATCAACAATGAAACTGACATTCAGTAGATGAGATGCAGAACTTAAAGACAATCGAATGAAGTATTTCTATCACACTGACACATAACCCTTACATTATGCGGCAGGAACCTGAATTTGTAAAACTTAGCCGAAGATTTTCCACCCTTATCTTTGTCACTAATTTCCTACAATTTGTCACCAGATTTTAACTATTCGTACATCTCTCTTAAGCTTTGGATAAAATACATTATCAAATGGTTGCTGCCATTGATTTTAGTACAAAATGTACTATACACATTTATGACATTCTTTCATAAATGTTTATGCGTTTGTGAACCTAGCATTTGAGTGGCACTGACATGCTTTGCAATATAACTCTGGATGAAGTATGTAATTCTACAGCCCCTGTCACTATATGATTCTGTAAGTCAGTTTTATTTATTCATTATTTTGGTAAATTTGGGATGGTATTTGATGTTATATTTTAACATTCCACTAAAGTTGCTTCCTATCAGATTACTGGTTTTCATGCATTTCCTTCTGGGCATTAAACACCCTTGTCTCATTTTAGCTGGTTTTAGTGCCATTGATACATGCAGTTAATGGTCTGTATTATCACATTTTGCATGCATTTCCAAAGCTTGGGGGACTGTTTGATGACAGTTTTTCAGCATTTCCTGTTAGCTTCCCTTGGATAATGTTTTATTTTGCACACTCATAATGCATAACTCAGCCTGAAAGACTTTAAAACACTAACACTAATTTTGAGCTGTTTTTGTTGTAAAATGCATTTAAGTTTTACTCCTAATAATAATAACCATTCAATTTGTTAACCAGGTAAGCCCAATGGACATAATCCTTTTTTAGAAGCAAAGTCTAGTTAAGTAACTTGCTCAAAGTCACACAGCATGCAAATGAGGGCTGAGAAAATCAAACTGTATATCACAAGAATAAAGCCGTGCAACCATAACCTCTGCTCCAACTGCCAGAGTCTTAAATTAAATTGTTCCCTGTATTAATCATAGCTTATTAAGTCCTAGACATTACACACTTCTGACTCCATCATTTCTTGAGTTGTATGTATTCATGATTAACTTCCATTCAGTGTCGTAAGTTAAATGATCATTTTTAAGACTTGTCCAGAGATACAAGGTAGACATTCAGAAAACTATAGCAGAAACTGTAAAGATCTAGGCATGTAGAGTTGTTGAGAAGGTTTGTACAACAGGATAGCTGTGCGCACATGCGTGTGTGTGTGTGTGTGTGTGTGTGTGTGTGTGTGTGTGTGTGTGTGTGTGTGTGTGTGTGTGTGTGTGTGTGTATGTGTGCGCATGTATCTATATCTGTATATCTATATCTATGTATATATATATATATATAAAAACATATTTTTTCTTGTGCTGCTGTAGTTTCCTATGATTGTATTTTACTGTGTTTAGAGAGGAAAGCTATTTATTTTTATCTAGATTTAAATAGAATAAATTAAATATTTTTATGATATTCCATCCATCCTCAACCCCTTTTCCCATTTCTGCACATGGGGTCAGGGTGTCACTGCAACAGTGCCAGTCATCTACAGCCAAGGTTTACACTGCCAGGTGACTAGCCCTGCCACAGTAGTTCATTCATATCCTACATTCACACTAACACCTAGGGCCAATTTAGAGTGTCCAATCCACATGCTACATGCCTTTGGAATGTGGGAGGAAACCACAGCTCCCCATAGGAAACCCACATAAAAGCAGGTAGGACACACAGACTCCACATAAAAGGCACTCCAGCTGAGAGTTGAACCGGGGGAACCTCTTGCTTTGCAGCAACAACGCTAACAACTGCACCACAGTGCCACCCCAGTTTTCTGATATTGTTAGGCTAAGTACAATGCTACAGGGCTTAGTACTGAACTGTAGCCAAAGTCTGTTGTAGCACTGTAGATTAAGGACATGTAAACATAACCTCTGTGGAGTTCAGCAAAGTGTTTTGCTAGATCACAAAAGGCTACTGAACAAAGACTGTCTACAACACTGACTGAAGAGTTATGTGGTGTGAAATAAACTGAGTCGGTTATTTTAGAAGTGAATGTGATGGGAACTATTAATTACTGTAAAGGGAAACTTTATTATCAATGTATTAGCTCAGGGTTAAGTGCTAACAGCTGTCCTTTGCAATATGTTCATGAGATGGTCACCTACGTTACAAGTGAGTCCCGTTACTGGGAATCCATTCTCATCATACTTAAAGTGCTGAAAAGCTTACATGCCGACTCTTCAAATTATCAAAACCAAATATTGAGGTGAAAGATGGGATTACATAAAATACATGAGAAATAAGGAGGTAACTAAGTCAATAAAACCCCATTCTTTTACCTAAGCCATTCCATAACAATAAATAATTTAGTCAGACAAGATAAATAACTTTTTGCAAGGGCTCTCTACTCCATGGTGCTTACATACATAAATAAAGAAATAAATAAGTACTTTTTGAATAATACTTTTTTGCATAGTCATATTATTGTATGAAACTAGGATCACCAGCATATGAAAAGAACAAACTCCATATAGAAAAACACTACAGATGTTGTCTTATCCACTACACCAAAGATCACTGGGACTTCTGCTGTTCCCGTCTATTCTTTGTCATGTAGAAATCAGTGTGCACTACTCCCTTGTATGCTGTTGCTTCTGTGTCTTTCAAAGTTTTCATATTATGACAACTTGGAGTTGGCATGTAGGCTTTTTTGTAATTTACGTACAAGGAAGCTAGTTGCACAGTAATTGGATTGAATTGTAAGATAGGTAACCTTCTAAGATATACTCGATAGAAAAATGAACAGCATGCAGATTTGTTTTTATTGATGTATTAGATAATAACCAAAATTTTATTTTGCAAGATTCTGTTTATCATTCAGCCCCTTCTTTTTAAGACGTGCCTGAGTAAAAGATGATAGGGCAAGCAAACAAAAATAAAATAATCTTTTTCCTCATAGTTTGATAACCCTCAAAGGGCAAAACCACAACCATAACAGGTACAAGCATGCAAAAACTGAAGGTAATGCTACTCAATGCTAGAAGTCTACACCTCAAAATGCACTCTCTCGAGGCACTCCTAAAAATGAAGAACATCAATATCTGTGCAGTAACTGAGACCTGGTTCAAGGCTCCAGAGAGCACCCCTGCAATACCAGGCTACAACTCTTACCACACTTTTCGGCCACCAAACCAGGACTGAAACACTAAAGGTGGAGGAGTGTCAATATTCACCAAGGATATTCACAACACCAGGCTAGTTGCCCAACACAATGCATCTGAAATTCTCCAGGTGCAACTTACACTAGGTAAGACTGCAATCAAAATTGTAGCTTGCTACAGATCCCCCACCATACCCCAAGATTCTCACTACACCTTTCTAAACATACTGGAAAATATTAAGATAGAACCAAACACCCTAATACTGGGTGATTTTAACTACTCTGCCATTAACTTGGAAAAATACTCATGTACCAACACCTTTGCCCAGCGGTTCTTGGAATTCATAAATTCCAATGCCCTAGATCAACTAATCCTTAGTCCCACCAGGGGCTCCAATATCCTAGACCTGGTCATTACCAACATGGGAAATCAATGCTCCACACCTATGGTCACCCCCTCATTAGTCAGGTCTGACCATAAGCTAATCACCCTTAACATCCACATCCCACCCCCACCCCCCATAAAAAACTTCTCCAAAGCCAACTTCATGCTACTGAAGTCAGAAGAGACAAATGTCATGACACCCATGCAGACAGGAACTGAAAGTTCAACTGCTGAATCCTACACTAAGGCACTGTACGAGCACATCCACTCATGCATGAATCGTGCCATCCCAAATATAACCAAGATGCTCTCATTCAAAAAAAGGAAGCCAATCTGGTGGTCCCCTACCATAACCAAACTTTACAACAAAAGGAAGAAACTGTTTCAGAAAAGAGGAAAATCCCAGGATGCAAAAAACTCCCTTACCAGCCTCAGCAAGAAACTGAGATCCCTCATAAAATCCTCCAAAGCTAGTTACGGAAATAAAATTGCCAAAGATTCCAAAGACAACCACAAGGCATTCTATAGTTATGTCAAGAATCTAAATGGCAATGCTCAGATCTGCTCTGAGCTAAAACAGAATGGCATTAAATATACTGATCCCAAGAATATTGCCAATATCCTGGCAAATCGATTCAGTGCCAACTTCACCCCCCTCTCACCCCCTAAATGGCCCATCTCAATACCGGAAGATTGTCAAATTCCAGTAATAATGGCCACACAGGTAAAAAACACACTCTCCAAAGCTAAGAATACAGCATCCATGGGACCAGATGACATCCCGGGCTGTGTACTACATGAACTGCAATATGAACTGGCACCTCACCTAAGTGTCATGTTTAATCATAGCCTCATCTCAGGTTTCATGCCCACTGAGTGGCGCAGAGCTACAGTTATCCCACTCCACAAGGAGGGATCCATCTTGGATCCCGGAAACTACCATCCCATCAGTCTGACAAGCCTTATCTGCAAGGCCATGGAGTGTATTATCATGGAACTTATAAACAAAGACATTGGCAACCTTCAAACACTGGACCCAACCTAGTTTGGGTTTGTGAAGGGCTGATCTTTTCTCCTGAACCTGATTGACTTCTTTGAATCAGTCTCCAGAGCCATGGACAAGGGTGAGGTGGTCCACACAGCCTATCTAGACCTTGCCAAGGCCTTTGACACCATCCCTCACTCTGGAATCATAGATAAACTTACTAAGCTGGGCATTAATCCCTACGTCACCCAATGGGTTGCTAACTGGCTTACTGATAGAACCCACACTGTAAAAGTAGCTGACTCCAAATCCAGCTCCAGACAAGTGACAAGTGGAGTACCTCAGGGTTCAGTCCTGGGACAGCTCTTGTTTGGCATCTACTTCTCTGAAGTACAGGTCAACATGAAGGGACTCTGGCTAACAAAGTTTGCAGATGACTGCAAACTGGGAGCCATTATTGAATCCCCGAATGATGTGGATACTCTACAAAAGTGCCTTACAGAAACAGATGCTTGGTGTCAGAGCCATGGGCTCAAGCTCAATGCCAAGAAATATATAGTTATCCCCTTTGGTAAAAAACATGTATCCATGAATTACCATATAGGTGGCAGTACACTAAACACCGAAAGTGTGATGAGAGACTTAGGGACACAGGTGGACTGTGGTATCACCTTCGATAACCACATCGCCACAACAGTCAGGAAATCCTTCTATGTGGTACACCTCATCACTAAGGGCTTTTCATCCAGAAAAAAGGAGGTCATTGTCTCACTGTACTCATCCCTCATTAGACCCATTATAGAATACAACGCCCAGTTTGGTATGTACCTCTCAAGACATCGGCAACAACTGGAAAGGCCGAAGAAATACCTCACTAAAAGAATCACAGGCCTAAAGCAGATGCCCTATGCTGATCACCTTAAAAAACTCCAGCTATACTCTGTCGCATATCGTCTACTCAGAGGCGATCTCTGCTTAACATACAAGGCCATGTCAAACCCAGAGCTGTTGGACATGCTACACTTAAAGAAATCCCAATCCCTCAGAGCCACACGTTCCTGGGATCTAAACCTTGTCATCACAATAAACAAAACATGCTGGAGGGATAGGTTCCTGACCCAGAGACTCCCCAGACTCTGGAATAGAGTGCCCATACATGTCAAGCAGAGTGCCTCTTTGGCCCTCTTCAAAAGGAACCTTGACGATTGGATGGAAGAAAGGAAATTCACCCCGGGGATCACGTCAGTCACCCTGCTAGACAGGGGTCCAGGGAAGTAAATAGTGTGTGAAGAAATAGCCAGGGAATTGTTATGGCTAGGCTTGTATAGGCCCTAGGGCTGATAGCCTAGTACCAACCTGTGAACCTATGAACTACTGTTTTTCTCTCATCCTTAGAGAGAGAATGAGCAGGCAAATGGAGGCAAAAGATGGTACCAAGAAATATGATTAATACAGATTGGCTTGATGCAGGAGAAAAGGAGTCAAACTATTAAGAAATTGTAGCACAGGCAGGGTCTCTGTATATATTTAGTATTTTCTGAAACCTTCCATGATCACTAAAATTAGATGAGCCCCAGCAAGATGAAATATTATTAGAAAGGAATCCAGGAAATCTAATAAAGCCAGGAGTGCAAACTAAGATTAAAAAGTTATTGAATCTCTAGAAGTTTGAGTCTTAATCCATGGCATAAGTAAAAACATTAACTGGCCTCAGCAAACTTAACAAAGTTTTGGGGAGTAGAATTAATGGAGTCTGGGGCCACACAACAGGAATAAGAGAGGAATCCCCTTGCATGATTACTAGAAATAAGTCCCTTGCAGTATACCTTTGAACATCAAAAATTATAACAGGAACCAACAGCTCAAAGCAAAAGGTCCAAAATCATAGCACTCATATTTGCCTGTGTGTAAACTTGCGCTCAGTGCAACACTAAATAAATGCTATATATGTATGGACAGGCTCACTTTTTGCTCCAGTTATGCACCTGTACTGCATTGTGAAAAAAAATTTGTCAGACTAGACATAACTGTGCATTCTGTTTTTGTATATATTCCAACTCCCTGTTGGAATATAAGTTCCAGTAATGCAAAGTCCAAAACTTTGAAAATTAGCGTGATTTCTGTAAGAAAAAAAATTCTGAACTTCACCATCATACCCTTACATTGTTTTTGCAAGTGAGTTTACATGCACCCCTGTTATTTAACTATATCAAGTCCAAAATAATTGAACTTCAGAATCAGGTAGAAAAAAAAAATCTGAGTTAACACAGTTTCAGCATTACTAAATAGTCCCCTTTTCCCACTTAAATTATTATTGTTCTGAAATTTGCAATTACAAGTCTCAGAATTTCAATGGGCAGACCACAACTGTAGTAAAATTAGTCTGCATCAAATGTGTGTATAACATAAATCTACAAATCATTCACCAAAGTATACTGACAGAATAGGTATATAAGACCAAAACTGGATGAGAGCCCAGGAACCACACACAATCCAAGATGGAGAAGCTATTCAGCAAGCTATAAAATAACCATGCAGACTCAGTGCAGGTTTTCCCAGTGAATTCCAAAACCTATTGGAATACAGCCATGGAAAGGATTATTCACAGAAACAATGTCAAGGGCTGCTGTTGCTTTAATTCATGTGTATGTACAACAGGCTGAAGTCTATGCTGCTGCTGCTAACAGACCAAGGCCAAAAAGGAAAAAAGCTTTTAGAACCCAGGCAACTTATCACAAGCTACATGATGTGGAAATTGTAGCTACAGGGTGGATAGAGACACACTACAGGAACTCAGCAACCTCTGAAGTCCTCATCTCAGAGCCAGGGCAAACCAAGGGGAACTCACCCCATTGGAGACAAAGGTATGTGTAGCACTTAGAATTTTAGCTACAGGTACCTTTCAGAGACCAAGGGTGACATGCTGGGGGTGTCAAAAGCATCAGCATCCAGGATCCTCCATCATTTCCTAAATGCAATACTACAACATTCTAGTGACAACATATATCTCCCCCTACTCCCGAGGATAGGGCCAGAAATGGGTCTATATCCCTTCATTGAAATCTCTATTTAGCAAATCCCTCTTCATCAAATCCAATTGTGCGAAAGCCTACTTCGATGAACGATCACTTCAGTGAACTTTCATACAGGGAAAGCAACTAGTCAGCCATCAATGGAAATATGCCCTTTTCCCCACTGTAGTGCGATCTCAGAGTTGGTATATTTAGTTGGGGGTTGTGGGTGGCACAGCTTAGCTAAGTTTAAACTTTTTGTAGTTTTTTTTGTATGGTTGGTAGCTGACTGACTAATTTCTTTCCCTGTGTGAAAGTTCACTGAAATTATCGGTTTTTGAAGTGAGCTTTCGCTTATTTGGGTTAGATGAATAGGGATTCACTAAAGTGAGATTTCAGTTAAGTGATATAAACCCCCAGAAATATGCAGGAGTTCTACCCTGTAACACACTACCCTGAAGTACTGGGTGCCATAGATTGGACACATGTAGAAATTAAGGCACCGGAAGGCTCTACATTAATAGAAAGGGCTTCCACTCTATTAACTGCCAAGTCAAGTGAAATACAAAGGGAATCATCTTGAATGTGTGTGCTGGCAACCCAGGCAATTAAAATGAATTACACATCTGGCATACCTCACAATTGTATCAGATGTTCACTAGGGGGGATATCACACAAGGTCGCTTACTGGGGGATGCAGGTTATGCACTGGAACGATGACTGATGACAGCCATCAGAAATGCACACACACACACACACACACACACACACACACACACACACACACACACACACACACACACACACACACACACACACACACACACACACATCTGCTGAAGAATAATATGATGAGGCACATAATCAAACCAGAAATTTCATAGAGTGTGTATTTGGACTGTTGAAGTCGTGGTTCCAGTGACTAAATACATCTGGGGAACCCTGCAGTACAATCCATGGACATGTACTGAAATATTCACAGTATGTGCCATGCTACACAACATCATCCTGAGAAAACAGCTTCAGCAGGATCAACAAGGGGAAAAGGGATACTTCCCACCACCAATGGCAAGGTCACCACAGCCACATGCTGGTGAGGAATCAGCAGGGGAAGCAGCAGCTGTTGTGGGTATAGGAAGACATAGGCATGCTCAATATGCCCTTGCATTGGCTATGAGACAATGCATAGCACACTCACTCACCAGCTAAGGGTCTAAAACCTTCTTCCTATACACATACATATAGTAACACTGATGCCAGGTAACTCTCATAACCTCTACTTACCCATGCATAGGCTGTGTACTGCTTGCATCAGACAGAATCAGCCCTGGGCTAAAACTGTTGCAACTGCTGGATTTACAAGGTAAGTGTTGAATCTGAAGTGTATTGTGCAGTAATATGAATGACTGGCATATCCTTGCATCTTGTCACTTGGTAGTGTAAGCAAGTAAAATGTGGGAGAATTGTACAGAAATTATCTTAACATGTGACAGCAGAGACTTATTTGACATATATGTGTCCATTATTAAGTAGTAGGCCTCAGGCATCAAAGATTCACACAATCATAATTCTCAAAAGTAGTGATGGTTAGTGCATGCCCTCAGTTTAGCACCATACGATTGTACTGAAAAATCATTAAAAAGAGAAGTTAAAAAGTAAAGACACACATTTCAGACATTTCATTTTCAGACTTCACAACCCTCACAAGATCATTAACAACAAAGATGGAAAATATTTCATGCTATCAACTGTCTAATTTTCTAAGATCAATATAAGTCAAAGGCACAATTAACAATTCAACATCACAAATACAAATATACTAAGCACTAAGTCATCTATGCACCCCAAGCATCAGACACAAAGCTTATCTATCCCTGAATCCAAAAGAAACAAAACAGGGATATGGCACTGTTATCATTACTTGCACAAGGTGTTTTGTATGTGTTTGTGTGGGGTGAGGGGTAAGAAGCCTAGGCTGGCACAAAAGGTCAGTGAATGCGTGTGAGTAAGAAAGAGAAGCAGGGCAAACATTCAGAAAAAACAAGAAATAGCTGGTGAGACAAAATGATTTTTAAGCTTCATGGCTGAACCATGTAACTGTTGTGTATGTCTGTATGGGTCCTCCAGGTGAAATTGGTGTGTCAGCCTCTGCATGAACACAGTCAAACTCTGTGCTAGCTCTACATCTTGGTATGTTGGACAGATGTGA
Organism: Protopterus annectens; assembly: GCF_019279795.1. Taxonomy (NCBI): domain Eukaryota; kingdom Metazoa; phylum Chordata; order Ceratodontiformes; family Protopteridae; genus Protopterus; species Protopterus annectens. Next base: position 1,635,664,278 of record NC_056733.1, read on the forward strand.
GCCATGCATGGTAGAGGTGGCAATTCATCATTGCTGTACCCGACCGCAAGAACTGTCTCCACCAGAAATTGTACTGACACATCCATACCTACAGTCAGATGCACTGCTGCTGCCTAAACATGACTGATGTCTGCTGGACAAGCTCCCCTCACGAGGATGCCCAGGACCATGACCCCATGGTCTGCCATGTCTGGGTGTGGACAACTCAACCACTGATGGAGCATTGGAAGTACTGCCACTATGGGAGCATGATCAGGCATGGCCACATTGACTAACAGTAGATGATGTGGCTGACCTACACCCACAGGGATGATGTCCTCCTCCAGCAGATGTTCTATCACAGACACTGCCCATTCTAATGTGTCATTCATCTGTACCATTGAATCGTCAACATGGTGGAGGCAGTCACGCATGTCAGCCTGTGCCACATCTACAACCCTAAGCATTTCTCTGGAGGACCTATGGGAACATGCCTATTCCTCCAAGATAGCCCTAAACATACATTGAGTGGCAGGGGAAGAGACACCCTTAATCAGGTAGAGGATGGACAGTAGGCCTCCTCCAAGCATCCCTAACGACCTTCCTGCATGGGACCTCTCCCACACTTTGGCTATGCCAGAGTCAACAGACACTGAAGCCACAGTAACCACACTTCCCTGATTGTCTCACCTTCCACCTATCCAATATCTGAGGGCTCAGTGGAATGGGTAGGCATAGGCCTACTGATTGTGTCTGATGGAATTTCAGGGGATGGCTATATGTCAACCTCAGTGTCAGATTCAACCTCTGCACCAACTGATTGTGCTTCTATTTGGCCACCATCATCATCAGAGTCTGCTGATACTCTGACATCAGGTGGTAGAAGTCCCACACTTCCACTGTCAGGATCACCTGTGATAATAAGCAACAAATGAAAAAAGAAAACCAAAGGTCCATCCATCTTAGTGTTTATTCAAAAAAAACAACAAAGTTTTCAAGGCATACGACTCTTCCTCAGTATTAGATAAAACATAGTTCAATTAACATTCCAATATATAGTAGAAGCCTGCCAATAACATTTAAGAGACTAAATCACATGAGATAAAAGTAATCATACAAAATATATAAACTACTGACCCTGTTATAGAGTTATGTGAGATACAGATATATGTAAATATGTATAAATATTTCACTCTAATATAAGAAAATATATTTATATAAGCTAATTGATGACCAACCATGATTTACATATAAAGGATAGTAAAATTTAAAACAATATCTGTGATTTAAAGATATATATTCTTCAGAGAAAAAGTCTGGAGCAAATATAGATAAAAAAGTTAGTCTACCATGTCATACTTGTACTTTTTGAAAGTATATCAATATATCTAAAGAATGTATACATCCCATAAACCACGAGATGTTTATTTTTAATGTCCCTACTACCTATACAACAGAAACTGTAGGTTACTTAGATAATTGTGAATTATGCATCTCCTTCTATGTAGGAAAAAACAGCCAAAATGTGAAAGAATTGCTTCACGTTTATCTGGGATACATAGAATAATTGAGACCAATGCTCTCTTTAAATATATTCCAGTATAGGGTAATGAACTTATCTTCAAATTTAGAGTTCTACAGAGAATTAGATTGAATAGATGAAGGGGTGACTTGGTTAACAAGACTGAAGTTGAAGAATATAAATGGATTAACTACTTCAGGGCAGACCATCCACCTGGGCTCGATAGCATGAACAGTATAGCATTTTTGTTATAGGAAAGAAAGGCTTATATAACTTGATGTATGTTCTCATGATCATGTATATTGTAAGATGTGTTTGTGTTATGATTTTATATGAATATTTTTTCTTATATTAGAGTGAAATATGCATATATATATATATATATATATATATATATATATATATATATATATATATATATATATATATATATGGGTCTACCTGATAATATAGAAAGTAGACTTCATTGAAGATGGATTCATCGAGACAACATCCACGAAAACCCACTTTGACAGACAAGATAAGCTGAATCCCAAATACTTGGTTCTGTGTTGAAAATGTAAACATAGTGCATTCACTCCCTCACTGTTTATTTTGTAATGGATTGCAACTGTAACTGATTACTGGTAGGGAGAAGGAAAACACAACAGCAAAGCAAACTGTCCTACATCTAGTGGATGTGTCAAGTTCGACTTACAAAGTGCTAGATGTAATTTTATCAAGATTAGGCTCCATTCATTAATATCCAACCTCCCTTTCATTTATTGGCAACTGCATATCATATTATTGCCATTTAATATCCTCACACATTTAAGGACAATGATATAGAATGGCTTATAGACTGCATGTCTCAGATTATTGGTGAGATAAGAGAAGAATGAGCAACAGACACAGAGAAGTAAGACAGAGTTGCATATTTGAAAACAATAGTCATAACTGGTTGTGTGATCACTCAGTGCATTACATCCAAAATTAGTAAATGTACAAAAAACTGTTATATGGTTTCATATTACTGTAGATGATGTTCCAGCTGGTTGTATCCACAATAATTTCAGTTCCTTGCTGGAAAGGTGTTTGTGTAGCAAAGAGGGATAAAGCATCTTAAATGTGTTCTGAAGTTTCATTTGAGTGAGAGTTCAAATCCAGAGCTATGTAGAAATATTTCATCTGTACTAACATTTTGTAGTGTGCGTGTCATAGATTGCTTTTCCTCACTTCAACTACTTTTCATTTTTTTTTTTTTGGGGGGGGGGGTCCAGTGTTTGTGCATTGTGTGGCTTAGTGCAAACACAGGTAACAGAGAAAGTGAATGCCAGGTTTGGCTGTGTCTATCTTGTTTGTGCAAAGCATGGCACTGTGCAAACTGGACTACTGTCCCAACCAGGAAGCAGACAAAACATCTGCAAACAGGCAGTATGTAAAAGGCAAACGCCAAACATATTACATTGTTGCAGTTTTTGTTTTTCATCATGCAACTGCGCTTAGTGGTACTGCACAGCAGTTAGCAAGGTTCCTCTACAGCTGCAACCATCAAATACCTGCAGACAGGACTCAGACATCCAATAATTGAAATAGGATACATTCAATTAATTCTGTTAGACACCATGCAAATATGCCAAGTGGCATTGTGCGATGGTTAACACAGAGACCTTAAGAATTATTAGGAAATTAGGAAATGTTATGTAACTAGTCCTGTGGCAACAGGTGCAAATGTAGGGCTGGAGTACAGATGGTCCTGGGTTGTATTACAGGGCGTTCAACCAATTTTTACTGTTGTGATAGTGCAGTTTAGAGCAATGAACTGAAAAATAGACAAGTGTTATTTCAATATTTTTGTGGCAACAGGTGTAAGTGCAGGACTGCCATATAGATGGTACTGGATTCTAATACAGGATATTCCATATACTTTTACTGTCATTCTACTTCCCATTATAGTCACTCTCACTTATAACACTTAAGATAGTGGAGCTGATATGAATTATATGTAGGAGGGATGCAACACCATTATTGTGTTTCAGGTATATAACTGAGGTTATACTGTCTACTAAATTTCGATAAATATAATTTTTCTATCTTGACTTACATAGCCTTCACAATTACATAAGACACATACACAATTGGATCTACATCAAATAACCTTGTCAGATCACACACACATGTGTAACAGCTAAAACTGTCACCTGTTTTTATGATTCCGATGTCCGAGTAGCACTTTTTCTATGGCAAAAATGGAAACTCAATGCTGTAGAAGAAAATGTTTTGTCACTTATGCCTAGGTTTGAATACCACACTGTGAAAAAATTTTACCGCAGTGTATAAAAGTAAAACCAAATGTGACAGGTCATTAAATTCATGCCCCCAGTGCAAGTCTGCAAACTTAACTCACCTAACACTTACCTTCCAGTTTCCAATATATATCCGCAGGCTACATCAGGAGACACCCCTCAAACTAAGGCCAAGTGTCAGATTAACTTTTCAATTTCAATTATTTAAATCCTCCTGCTTGGCACTGCTGTGCTCTGCTTAATATCAAACAAAGGCAGTTGACATCATTGCTCGAGTATGGACACAGCCAGTAAAAGTAAGCATGCTAACTAGAATTTGGAGGAAAGTTTCCATTGCTCTAGTTAAGCTGGTAGATATGGCTGGTGTTATAGAGAAAGGTGCCTAGTTTAGGGCACAGAGATGTTGTGCCCAGGAGTCCAGGAAATTTATTGGAACCTGGTAAAGCACCACAGACAAAGGGCGACTATTATGGCTCCCAGTACAAGTCTGAGGAATGGAAAAGTGTGGCCCAGGCTGTATCCAGTGCCACTGGCATCCCAGACACTGGAGACCAGTATAGGCATCATTTTAATGACCTACATAGTTGAAAAAGGGATACCCTCTACCATTGGTTCAATGAGTTTGAGACTGTGGACATCCTACAGCTGTGTATGTATGATAATAAGAGAGTACTTGTAAGACATAGAAAGCTAAATATAAGCAAGACTGGTATGCATAATGCTCCTCCAGTCTTTTCTGTTCTTTCCCCAGCTGCCACTGAACATGAGTTCAATAGACAGGGTCATGTTGCTCGAATGGAGAGATTGAGGTGAGCAAGTGGTATGTATGTAGCAGAAGAGAAGTGTTATTGTAGCTTTAAAGTTAAAGCTAGCTTTTTGGTTCTATTATACAGCTGTATCAAATTAAGCATGCATATCCCAATGGTAAAAGCAAGTATTCATGCATTAGTCTGTAGCACAAACCAATTGTAGGAGTCAAATATTAGACTGTAGTCAGAGGTTGTGGGTTCAAATACCATGATTCACAACTATACAATGCTTTTATTTCTTTAATAATATTTACATTAAATTAAAAATTCTATATCAGTGGCACAAATGCCCTGCTGTGTAATCTGTATAATTATAACATGCATATGTGCAATGAATACACATTTCAAAGATTACTTTCTGCAATTTTTAATATAGTGTGTATCTGTTAGAATGTATACCTAAATGTAAAACTTCAGATAACAGTTGTATAATTGCGTTAATGCATTGTATGTCACATATGATGTCACTAATTTTATCTTTTTTTCTCTCACCCCACCCTTATTGCTTTTTTTTAAATTTTCTATTATGTGTCATTAAAATGTCTCCATGTCATCCATGTGTACCAAATCACTAAATGCTACATAGCACAGTGAGGTAGGCCAGCCCCAGTGGATCATCCAGCCCCTGCTCCAATGGCTCCAGCACTGATGCCCAGCATGTCTGGAAGCTAACCTGGCAGCACTACCTCTGCTTCCCCTGCACTACCTGCACCCTCAGGTAGTACTGACCTGGAAGCTGGTGCAGTGGTACCCTCCAGGAGCAGTGGCAGAGGTGGTGATTTCATCAACCACCAGGAGATGCCAGGGTAGGTGTGTAAGGTCATGCACTACACCATTGGTGTACACCTATGCCGGATGGAGAGGCTGCTCTCCCTCATGGTCTATAGGAGGATAATATGTCAAGCACTCCAGCGGCCAGTGGAGTAAGAGGACAATGATGACAGTCCACTGGGTGAGGACTTGAATCTCCCTGTCTCCAAGCTTGCGAAAATCATGGTGTGTTCTCCAACCTTTTGTGTCCCTCACCATCCTTGTCTCTGCGGCAGTGGCAGTAGATAAGAGTTTTTTGTCTTGTTTGTTTGCATTTGCTTCCTCACCTACCCAACTTACCTGACCCAGACATGCATGCAAGCCTTACCCAGCAGTTCTCTCTTACTGAATTAACAAAAATATGGGCAGCTGTCCCACAAAAAAAAAAAAGAAGAAAAAAATCATGTCATCCATAGCTCTCCATTTCGAATACATGTCTTCTTGACATACTTGATTTGGCTCAATTGGCTATACAACATGATTACATTGTTGTTACCCCTCTCATAGGTTCATAGGTATGTACTAGGCTACTGGCCCTAGGGTCTTTATAAGCCTAGCAAAAAAGGTACCCTAGCTTTCACCACCCAAGAAAATTATTTTCCTGTGCCCCTGTCGAGCAGAGCCACAGTAGTGATCCCCGGCATAATTTCCTATTACCCATCCAATCATTGAGACTTTTTTTGAAGAGTGCTAATGAGGAGCTTTGTTTGATATAGATAGGCAGAGTATGGGAAGTCTCTGGGACAGGAATCTATCCCTCCAGCATGTTCTATTTATTGTGGTGACAAGGTTTAGGTCCCTAGAGCGTGTAGTTCGGAGGGATTGGGATTTCTTTAAGTGGAGCATGTCCAACAGCTCTGGGTTTGACATAGCTTTATATGTTAGGCAGAGATCGCCTAGGAGTAGGTGATATGCAATGGAATAAAGCTGGAGTTTTTTTTAGATGGTCTGCACAGGGCATCTGGTTGAGGCCAGTAATCCTCTTTGTGAGGTATTTCTGCAGCCTTTCCAGTTGTTGTAGATGTCTTGTGAGGTACATACCAAAAGGGGCATTGTACTCTATAATGGGTCTAATGAGTGATGAGTAGAGGGGAACAATTACCTCTTTTTTCCTGGACGAGAAACCTTTTGTGATGAGGTGTGCCACATAGAAGGATTTCCTGACTACTGTGGCAATGTGATTATCAAAGGAGAGACTACTGTCCACTTGTGTCCCAAGATCTCTTATCACACTTTTGGTGTTAAGTAGACTACCTCCTATGTGGTAGTTCATGGGTACAGAGTTTTTACCAAAGGGGATGACAATGCACTTTTTGTCATTGAGCTTGAGGCCATGGCTTTGAAACCAGGCATCTGTCTTAGTGAGACCCTTTTGTAGGATGTCCACATCATTAGGAGTTTTGATTATGGCTCCTAGTTTGCAGTCATCTGCAAACTTCAGTAACCAAAGACCTTCTATGTTAGCCTCTACTTCAGAGAAGTAGATACTAAACAGGAGAGGACCCAGGACTGAACCCTGTGGTACTCCACTTGTCACTGGTCTGAAGATGGGTTTGGAGTCTGCTACTTTCACAGTGTGGGTTCTGTCAGTGAGCTAGTTGGCAACCCATCTTGTGACATAGGAATGTATACCTAGTTTAGTGAGTTTATCTATAATTCCAGAGTGGGGGATGGTGTCAAAAGCCTTGGCGAGATCTAGATAGGCTATGTGAACCACCTTACCCTCGTCTTTGGCTTTGGTGACTGCTTCAAAGATATCTATCAGGTTTAAGAGACATAACATGCCTTTTACACACCTGAACTGGGTAGGGTCCAGAGTTTGGAGATTACCAATGTCTTTGTTTATAAGTTCCATAATGATATGTTCCATAGCCTTGCAGACCAGGCTAGTCAGGCTAATGGGGCAGTAGTTCCTGGGATCTGTGGTGGCCCCCCCTTTCTGGAGTGGGATAACCATCACTGTGCACCATTCAGTGGGCACAAAGCCTGAGGTGAGACTATGATTGAAAATGGTACTTAGATGGGTTGCCAGTTTGTTCTGTAGTTTGTGTAGAATGCAGCCTGGGATGTTGTCAGGTCCCATGGATGCTGTGTTCTTGGCTTTGGAGAGTCTGGTTTTTACCTGTGCAGCCATGATTACAGGAACTTTGCATTCTTCCGGTATAGAGATGGGCCCTTTAGGGGGTGAGAGGGGGGTAAAGTAAGCACTGAACCTATCTGCCAGGATGTTGGCAATATCAGTTTGTTCTGTATATTTAGTGCCATTGTGCTGTAACTCAGAGGAGATCTGAGTGTTGCCATTGAGATTCTTGACATAGCTATAGAATGCTTTGTGGTTGTCTTTAGTATCAGTGGTGATTTTGTTTTCATAACTATATTTGGAAGATTTTATGAGGGATCTCAGCTTCTTACTGAGGCTGACCAGGGAGTTCCACCAATCATGGGATTTTACTCTTTTTTGCAACAGTTTCTTTCTTCTGTTGTAGAGTCAGTTTATAGTAGGGGACCACCAGATTGGCTTCCTTTTTTTGGAGGATGGCATCTTGGTTCTGTTAGGGATAGCACGATCCATGCACTTGTGTAAGTGCTTATAAAGTGCATTTTTGTAGGATTCAGCAGTCATACATCTATTATCCATCTGCATGGGTATCATGAAGTTTACCACTTCTGTCTTAAGAAGCGTGAAGTTGGCTTTGGAGCAATTTTTTTAAGGTGGTTTCCCTAATGGTGGGTGGGGCGGGATGTGGATGTCTAGGGTGATTAGGTTGTGGTTGGATCTGACCAGTGAGGAACTGACCTCTGGTGTGGATCACCAGTCACCCATGTTGGTAATGACCAGGTCTAGGATATTGCTGCCCCTGGTGGAGGTGTGGACAAGCTGATCCAAGGCATTGGAATTTATGAATTCCAGAAAACATTGAGCAAAGGATTTGGCACATGAGTAGTTTTCACAGTTAATGGTGGGGTAGTTGAAATTGCTCATTATTAGGATGTTGGGTTGTACCCTAATATTTTTCAGTGTATCAAGAAATGAGGAGTGAGAATCCTGGGGCATGGTGGGGGATCTGTAGGAAGCTACAATTTGGATTGCAGTCTTGCCCAGAGTTAGCTGCACTTGGATAATCCCGGATGCAGTATGCTGAGCAACTAGCTTGGAGGTGTGGATATCCTTAATGAATATAGACATGCCTCCACCTTTATTGTTTCAGTCCAGGTTAGGTGGCCGAAAGTTGTGGTATGACTTATAGCCTGATAATGCAGGGGTGGTCTCTGGAGCCTTGAGCTACATCTCTCACTGCACAGATGTCGATGTTCTCCATTTTAAGGAGTGCCTTGAGTGAGTGCAATTTGAGGTTTAGACTTCTAGCAATGAGTAGCATTACACTCAGATTTTGCTTGCTTGTACCTGTTGTGGTTGTGAATTTGTCATTGGAACCTCTCCTAAAAAAGGCACTATAGGGGTGGCAAGAGCCTTAGCTAGTATTTGGAATCCCAAGGGTGACAGGTGCAGCCCATCTCTGGCAAAGCATCATGGTCTGTCAATCATGTCATCCCAGGCAGACAGATACTGGATCCCCTTAGAATGACACCAGAAGCTTAGCCAATTGTTGAAGTCAATCATTTGTCCTTGTACTGTGGTATAATTCTGGGTGATGGCAGGAAGCTACTCAGGGCTAGGGTCATACCTGCCTGGGCTACAAGATCGGAGAGCTCCTCTATGTCTCTTTTCATGTAGTCCAGAGAGGTACATCTCAGGTCATTCACATCAAATTGGACAATGACAGAGTGATATTTGTACTTGTGGAGTAAACTGAGTGTGTCCATGTTATGTGGCTGATTCTGGCACCAGACAGGCAGCTGACACTTACTTTCTCCTTGTTTAGCCTAGTGAGTGGAACATCAGTGTGCCTGACTGTAGAGTCATCTATGACTAGAGTGTTGGGTACGTTGTTATGCCTTATGGGCTGTGGTTGAGTGGCACACTGAGTTTGTGGGCTATGTGTCATTTGGGTTGTGTTGGAGGGTGGAGATTGCTTGCGTTTCTGCTTTGGAGGTCTCTGTTGCTTGTGCAGATTTCTATTGAGAGCCTCCGAGAATGTAGGTGCGTGTTTTGTGTTTCTATGTGTGTGTCTTGATGGTGCAGGTTTTGAGGGACACTGTGATGAGTTTGGTGTGGTGCAAGTGTTTACCTTCTCCTCTTGGCTGTCTAGTCCAGTCTTGGGTGAAGAGAGCTTTGCTTCTACTTTGGCTATATAAGTGTATCTCTCACAGGTTGTAGTGTTGGGTGGAGGAGGAGAGGGTTATCTGTGTACATGAGGCAATTGCTGCATTGCCCCAAGATGCCCAGATTCATCAAGTAGACAGAAGAAAACACTGGGAACTGACCCTTAGACATGCCTGGATAGGTGCTTATTTATTAAGTACCAAAAGCTGTTTTCTTCTAGACAAGTGAGGAAAGTTGAGTGTTGTAGTAATTTTTGCTTATTTAGTGCTTACAATGAGTTCTGAACAAGTGCTGAGCTCAAAGAAACAGATTTGAGTGCTAAAACTAAAAGACTGCTAGTTCTAAGGGAAAATTTGAAGAGCAGACTTTATGGCACCGGGAATAGTTTAACCCTAGCTAAGCGGTGATGCATAAAGTATATATTTTTTTATTATAACAATAGCAAATAAGCAAACTGATTTAAACAAATTAACCAATAAAAAGAGAAAAACTGAGCCCCATTCCAGCACTCTTCGATTAGACAAGTTCTAACTGCACACTCCTGCCACTAGGGTGCAGGGGAACCTTCTCCAAAATAAGATGGCCTGGATTAGTGCTCAAGTTATACAAACAAAGCTAGATTCAGCAGATATGAATCTAGTCTACGTTACAGCAAACAAGGCATACCAGTTTCAGAAAGAAACAGTTCAAATAAGCAGGCACAATAAGCCTTTAAGCAGAAACTCCCAGCTCAGAAGGGAAGAATCAGCTCTCTCCTCCCACAAGAGTGCAGACCACACCTTGTTAATGTAAAATAACTGCTCTGGAGGTGATAGTCCAAATTCAGCTAATATTCTACATATATGATCAGTTTTTAGTGCTGATGAAATGGATAGCTGTGGTTCTTTCCTATCTCTCTAATGCACATTCATAAATTGCTTTCCCTTTGTTCTTCCCCCTGCTTGCTCCCTATGTTGCCACTTTCCTTCGCTTTTTGGTCTGTATATTTGCACAGAGTTTGGCATCATGCAGTAATGCCAAGTGACGGTGAGAATTGTTACAATGCCATGGTTACCTCCATGTAATGTTGCTTAACCCTGCTGCACTGAACCAACACACAGCAACACATGTACTATAAACAATTAATGTCATTACATTATCACTGTTTATTTAAAAGTCTTAGATAGACCTGAATTTGAACACAGTATCATCTGGGCTCAAAAGGAATGTGTCATTGCATTTACACCTGTTGCCACAGAGTTAGTTAACTCATTAACCCCGAGTAGCTTCTCATGGCACCTGTGTGGTTAAGCCCGAGCCCGCCATGAGAAGATAGAATTTTCAAACCGTTACCCCCGAGTGCTTCCACAAGTGAGAGAAAGTGTACAGCTGATTTGTAGTTCACCATAATGTAAAACACTCTGAAATCGTAACTAAATATGTAATTTATCATATTTAGTTACGATTCAGTGTGTTTAAACATTAAGGTCACATTGAAGTTTTCTCAAAAAAAAAAGCATTTTAAAAGTTCTTGCTAAGCAAGTGGTGGCAGCCAATCGGATTCTTGCATTCCAAGCCACCACTTGCATAGCACCTCCACCCCCAACCTAAGCTTCTTTTGATCTGTCCAAATAAATACAGGCTTCAGTAGTAGCAATTCACTTACATTTTTTGCTTTTCTTTGACTTTACATAGTTGCTACTGGATCCTGCAATTTATTTGAACAGAACATCTACTTCTGTGTGCAGGTTTGCGGGCTTGGAATACTGCATCTACTTCCACGCGTGGACAAGAGAAAATCAGTAGAGTTGTAATGGAATCCGTTTCCAGAGAGTAGAGGTGAGTTGTGTACAAGTAGTGCTAGCTCATGATATTTAGTAGCGGCCGGTGTGCGAAGTCTGTGTTTCTCCAATGTTTGAGCCTTTGTCCTCCTTCCCCATTATTTCCAAGATGTATTCATGTGAAAGTTTGAGAGCTATGCTTGCTCAGTAATTTCTAATGGTGAGCGTGTGTGTGTGTGTGTGTGTGTGTGTGTGTGTGTGTGTGTGTGTGTGTGTGTGTGTGTGTGTGTGTGTGTGTGTGTGTGTGTGTGTGTGTGTGTGTGTGTGTGTGTGTGTGTGTTACAAACTGATTATGGGTCGCAAAAGCTGGAGCCCTCTCAAGTGAAAAGTATCAAACCATTACTTTACGATCCTAGCTCTCAACCTTTCAAGCTCTCAAGTGTTTGTGCTCTGTTTTTCATATCATTTAATTTTACCGGCAAACAACTGTAAAATCATGCCTGCCAGATAGTTAATGGACATGTTCTGTATGCGTGCAGAAACGCACCAATTAATGTGCATGGAAGAGCCTTAAGATGACAAAAAATGCATTTGTATGAAGGTTCGAATAAAAAAATTAAAGCTTTTTATGCAAACACAGCCCAAATAAATACAAAATGCTCAGTGCAAAAAGCATCACAGTGTGACAATACCCTTGAAGTAATTTCAGTGAGTCTAAGCCCTGAGCTATCTTGACTGTTTTCTAACGTGAAGCAATATCTAGCAATTTATAAAGTCAGCACTGGATTCTGCTGTAGATCTGTGTACAATTACCTTAAATATTGTACAGTCCGAGCTGACTGGAGCGAGAGATCTTAGTGCTTGCAGGGGCTCTTTATATCCTGCAATAGACACTTGGACTATCCTAACACTCTCTCCTTCTTTCATAACCAGATAAATTCCTTGCAGTTTTGTCATAAAATGCCTTTGTTTCAGTTGTGTGCACTGCAAGAGTTCTAATGCTGTGTGACTACTTTCTGGAAGAAGTTGTTGGAAGGAAGTGTAAAGTTCTGATCCCAAGCTACTGCACATGAGGAATTGTACTGTTGACAGTCCTATTGAGAGAATAAGTATTCAGCTAAGGACAAAAACGGTCATTTCAATCTCCGTAATCATACTCTGTGAGAATGTATTTTGACTGTATAGCTCTTTCCACCTGTCCTTTCAACTGAGCCTTGACTTAAATTGTGCATTTTTGCTCAAATATCCCATATCTGGAAAATATACACTTCACAACCATTATAGCTGATTGTCTGGTGGTATTTCTCAATTCAACTGCTTCAGTATCATTGTTTACACACATCAAAAATATTAAGATTTTTGCATTAGAGATACTTACAAGTGGTTTGCACTCACATTCCACTGTGATAGTTTAATTCTCAGTTTGTGCATAACCTGTATTTTTTATCAGTTAATACCTAGATGCATAGTAGATCCATTCCTAATCCTTGATGACTTGCCTCAACTTGAAGGCTTGTTGGTAGGGTCATGTCATAGCATTTCAGAGTTACTGCTCTGGCCACTAGCCTCAGCAAACTGGATCTCTTTTACTGATCTGCTAATTAACACCATAGGGATTCAAACTATCAGCTTCCTTAATGGCACTGTGTTCAGAAAACTGGGGAAGAAAATGTAACAAATACTGTATCATTCATAACAATTGCATTAGAGGTTTTTAGTCCATGACATGTCTCCAACTGACCATCACATCCTGGTCTTGTGCTGCTAAATGTGCATCCCTGGTACTATCCCCTCAGGCTGGGACTACCTCAGCTGTCATCTGATTGAAGAAGTGGACTAGTAGTCAGCAGCAGCAGCATATACACTGTCCTGCATGCTCGGGCATTTTCTTTGGCCCTATCCTTCCAGCATGGTGACATTATATGGTCAGTCTGTGTAATGAGCAGTGGCCTTTGAGGATGTGTCTGCTGTAAGCCCTAGGGCAGCTCCAAACCCTAGGCCATCATGCAAGCTGAGCCCAGCCATTGCTCAAGCCCCTTCCTCCAAAAGGTTTTAAAGAGTATCTCACTTACAGTACCACAGTCCTTATGTCCGAGATAGGAAATCTATGGAAAATTTGCTTAATTGATTTTCAGAATAGGCATCTATCCTCTCTGCTGCACATCTGTTATCCTGGTCACTAATCAATCCTGGGTTGGTTGGCAGAGCATCATTGCATAAGGACTAAGGATAATCACAAGGCTTTCTTTAGTTATGTTAGGAACCTGGGTGGGAATTCCCAGATATGCTCAGAATTAGTCCAAAATGACAAAACATACACCGAACCCACAGACATTGCCAACATCCTAGCTGATAGGTTCAGTGCAAACCCCCCCCCCACTCCCCACCAAAAGGGAAAATATCTATCCCAGCAGAGTGCTGCCCCCCTGACATCTCAGATGCTCAGGTAAGAGCCGCCCTCTCCAAAGCAAAAAACACAGCATGAATGGGACCAGACAGTGTCCCGGGCTGTGTCCTACATGAACTCCAAGAAGAGCTAAACCCAAACATAAAACTACTGTTCAATCTCAGCCTTACTACAGGATATGTACCCAAAGAATGGCGTACAGCAACAGTGGTCCCTCTTCACAAAGGTGGTGCCTCAACGGATCCTGGAAACTATTGCCCCATAAGCCTGACTAGCTTGGTCTGCAAAGCTATGGAAAGAATAATCATGGACCTCATAAATAAAGATATTGGGGACCCACAGACACTGGATCCTACCCAGTTCGGCTTTGTTAAGGGCAGATCCTGCCTCTTAAACCTGGTCGATTTCTTTGAAACAGTCACCAAGGCTCCCTCCCCTCCTAGTCTTGGGCAGCAATGTCTTCCTGTTACTGTAAAGCATGTTGTTCACCAGGCAGTTTGCTATTCCATAAGTACTTGCGTTGCTCCTATCAAGTACAGCTAAGTCAATACAGTAACACAGGTGTTTGTATACAGCATTGATGTAGAGCTTGGCATAGTTTCCAGTTCCATGTGAGGGGTGAAGTGCAGCTATTTATACCATCCCATGGGAGGTTATAATCTGCTTTGGTGAAGTTTTTTACTTTATTTGCTGCAAGGGGTGGGGGTGGGGGGGTGTCAGGTGTGATACTTACTTTGAATGAGACTGATTTGTGTTCAGATCTTACCAGAGAGAACCTCACAGTGGGGGTGCTACAGTGGTCCCCCATATTGGTAAGTACCCTATCCAGTATGTTGGCTCCCCTTGTGGCACATGGTCCCCACTCGAGAACAAGTTGCACATAAACGTTCTAGAGATGAGGCAGTTCTTTCATTGCAAGCCTTCCAGGACTGTCTCCCTCTAGGGATGATTGCAATTCAGGCAGACAATATGTATGTTGTCTGGTATGTCAGCAAACAATGGGCTATGTCCACAAAAGACCAATATTATATGGGTTTCTGAAGATCCATAAATGTCTGGAAAACCCTCCCATGAGACCTTTTGTCTCGGGATGGGAATGGATAACAGAACCCATATCAGTATTTTTGCAAAATACTCTTTCAAAATATTTACAGTATGTGGAAAGTTTATTTTTACAGTTTTTTTTTTTTGAGTTATGGACTTCAAGACATTTCAGTTATTTTTCTCATTAATATTTGAGGTTTTGATGCTTTATGAGGTACAAAGCACTTCAGAAGTGGGAGGAAGGGCTCAGTAATATCTAAGTATTATACTATTTTACTGAATTACTCATGTCTTCCCCTTACTGATGATAATGAGTCTGTGTTACATAACAGCTGCACAAGGTTATAATGAATGCCTACTCAACAGGTTATGTTCAGCAATTATCACCTGTGTCTGAGCATGCATATCTTTGCAGTAATGAGAGGCAGGTCATTATCACATTAGCAATAAGTGCAGTTACAATATAGCACTGAGTCATTATCACTTTTCAGGTAAAACTCTCAGCAGCTGTCAGTGTTATTCACATAAGTAGAAGTCGTTATCACATTGATGAATGCACAAGCCAGATTGTGGTTTATCTCTGCTTGGAGTCATTGCAAGCCACTAACTCATTCTTCATCAACTAGCTATCTACCTGATGTTTTTTCCTATATATATATATATATATATATATATATATATATATATATATAATGTCTGTGCATATATGTGTGTATATTGATATATATGTATGTACATAATGTACTTGCACATATATAATATACACATGAATATCAGGATGACAGTGGCTTCTCTTGGGAGATAGGGTGATGCATCTGCTGCATACATTGTCTGTAGCTCCTTTAGAGGGGGTTTACATGTGCCCTTTCTGTGCATACATTGTCTGTAGTTCATTTAGAGGGGATTTACATGTGCCCTTTCTGTATCCCCTTGTCAGTTACCAGCCAAGCTGTTATGCACCAAGGTCAGGAAGGTTCCTATTCAGAGATCTGTGTCAACTGCTCTTGTGTTGGTGGGTGCATCACGGGGGGCATACCCAGCCATCCACAGATCTTGTGATTGACCTGGATTGCAGTTGGGAACTGAACAGATAATGTGATGCAATTTCCCACCTGTACATTAGGTGTTCGTTTCTGAATTTTTGATTTGATGCTTGTACATACCAGGAAATGTTACTGAATGGCTGTTTCGGGGAAATCTTTCATTCTGGTGCCTGTGCATACATTATATTGAAGGGCTCGCTTGGGTGAATGCTTCATTTTGGTGGTTGTACATACTATGAAACATTACAGATGTTTCGTTTGGGGAAGTGTTTTAATTTTGGACATTATGCATACCACAACATTCTGCTGAAGGGGTTTCTTGGGTGAAGTGTTCATGCTGGTGGTTGCACATACTAGGAAATGTTACTGAAGGCTTGTTTGTGGAAATGTTTCATTTTGGGTGCATGTATACCCGGACATAATTACGAGGATGTTGCTTGGGGAAATAATTCATTGTGTATCAGGCAAGTGCTTGTGCATACATGGTCTCACTGCTGAACTGACTGCTTGGCCAAATTGTGTCATTTTGGTGCCTGTGCATACAGAAAGCAAACAACTGGAGGGGTTACTGAGGACATATAGAAAGTCATTCTGCAAATTACATTGGGGTACATCACTTCTGCTTGTATAAAAGTCTTAGCTGCTGTCACTGTTATTCACATAAGTAGAAGTCTTTTTCACTTTGATGAATGCACAAGTCAGTTGTGTTTTTTCTCTGCTGGGAGTCATAGTATGGGTTATCTATAGCTTAAGTTTCAGCTATGGTTATTATAATTTTTTGTTTATGTAACCAGCTTTCAAGAATATTTTATTATCTGTTAACAATATGCATATACTGCATTGAAGAAAACTGATGGATCTTATTGTAACCAGAGTGATGGTCAGATGCAATAACTGGAATTATTACTTTTGTCACTAGTTCTAACATGGATGAACCAGATACGTTTGACATTTCTACTTGTATTACTGTACTTCTGCTTATACCCAGTAGTTGGGCAGAAGACGTTCACCTGTTCAGAAGGGATGGCGTTCACCTAATTGAGGAGGGCATTGCATGAGGAGAGCTATGCAGGATTGGTAACATGCAGCTCGTGAGAAGAATGGAAAGCACCCATGACCAAGTAGGGCCAGTATAGTAAGTAAAACTCTATTATGAAATGTGTTGTGTAAAACATATTTATCTGAGTTTGGCAAATAACTGTGGTAAGGAGCTGGTGAGAATGCTGAGAAAGAACAACTGTTTTAGGAGAGTGCTACCACGTACAATCTAATATGTCCGTGACCATCCTGCAATACTTCTTTTTTAGTCTGCTTTTATCAGGCATGTGTAGAGTTTAGATGACAGGAAGGGCTTACTAATACAGAAATTGATCCCTTATGTCCATTGCTGAATGGACACATGTAAAGAGAAAAGGCATAGGTAAGGCAGACTGCTGACACTGAAGGAGGTTGTGAGACTGCAGTGTTATCGGCTGTCTGAGTGGGTAGCCAGCACAGCTATTGGACAGATGAGATGGCCTTGCCTGCCACTGTCCCGTGCCTGTCCTGGGCTCATTAGTGGAGTGGCGGTCCTTACCTTGCTTTTTCTCTTTACATGTACCCATTCAGCAGTATGTTGGCTACAACAAGAATGTGTATAATTACAATCATGCATGTCTACATGGTAAAACAAGTGCTTCTGAATGCTGTTCACATGTACATATATCAGTTTTATTAGGATTTAGGTTATGGAAATTATGATTTTTTTCATAATTTGGAAATAATTTTGCAAGGGAGCATGTCAGTGTGCCAAGTAATAGCTCATTTTGAAGACAGTATTGATAGTTCCAACATGGTAAAATAATTGTGCCTGTATGTTGTACACATATGCAGATATCACAGTTTGTTTAGGACTTAGGTTATGGAAATTATGATTTTTTTTCATATTTTGGTAAATAACTTTGCAAGGAAGCATCTAAATGTGCTAAATAATACCTAATTTTGAAAACAGTATTGATAGTTATATCATGGTAAAAGAATGGTGTCTGTATGCTGCACTCATATGCAGATATCAAAGTTTGTTTCGGACATGGGTTATGACAATTATGATTTTTTTCTTATTTTGGTAAATAACTTTACAAGGGAGCATCTGAATGTGCCAAATAATACCTCATTTTGAAGACAGTATTGCTGGTTCCAACATGGTAAAAGAATTGTGCCTGTATGTTGGACACATGTGCAGATATCAAAGTTTGTTTGGAATTAGGTTATGGAAATTATGATTTTTTTTCATATTTTGGTAAATAACTTTGCAAGGGAGCATGTCAGTGTGCCAAGTAATACCTCATTTTGAAGACAGTGTTACTCCTTACAACATGGTAAAAGAACTGTGTCTGTGCACTCTACACACGTACAGATATCATGGTTTGTTTAGTCTTGTACGATTATGAAAATTATACATTTACAATACTTTTCATTATTATGCCCATATTTTTGCAAGGGAGCATGGTGATCACACAAATGATGCATAATTTTGAAGCTGACATTCAGATGCACAACTTCTACACTGATATGTAGGCTCTGTCTGTTACAGGTGATGAGATATTATGCTTTGTTTATTTATCAATTATGAAAAATAATATATTAATCATATTTCTGTGAATATCACAAGAAAGGAACATCACACAGTAATGGTTAAGGTATCATTTTAAAGCTGACATTCATACTAACAAATTACATTCAAATTGTATGTGTCTGCATGGTACATTGAACAAGATATTATGCTTTGTTTTTCCAAAAAGGTAAAAAATATGCACAATATCAGCATTCCTTGCCAAATATTTAATAATGACTTTGATATACACTATCAACATTTACACTGTTGGAAAGGTCAGTGTCTGCTGAACAACTTTCGTGTTTACATTTTTAGTCTAGCTCTTATAGTTAAAGAGTTCTGAACATTTGTTTTATGTATGGTATTACAAATGGATTTTCTGAAAATGAGCTCAGGCTGCACTGTTGTTCCTATGGTGGAATTAAGCAAGCAGCTTTTCCTGAGTGGCTCCAGAGTGAATGAGTTAAGCAGTAGGTGTGTTTCATACACTGATTACTAAATCTCAGACTTTTAGCAATGCAGCTCACATTTGCACACTACTTAACTATGTGCAAACAAGGAAACTAATGGAAATGTGTATCTTGCATATGCAAGCACTTTGCCAACTGTCACGCAAACCTACTGCTCGCTGCACTATGGAAAACTAAATATTATGTATTAGTGCTGTTTACTGTCTGTTTCCTGTTTATGACATGAAATTGTATGTGGAAACATATGAACTGAAGGTCTTATCTTACAATATGTCACACATTTACAATACAGCCATGTGTTGCCTCTCCCCAAGCACTGCAACCCTAGTGTCTCAGTACTTTTTTCACATATATATCAACTACACTACGTAAATTAATATGTTGTATAATATGCAATGCACATCAATCTGGCTACATACAGAACTAGGCCTACTGACCCATAACAAGGGTATGGAAGGAATCATCATGGACCTAATCCATACGGATATAGGTGACCTTCAACACAATTGACCAGACCCATTTTGGCTTTGTCAAGCGTAGATCTTGCTTATTAAACCTATTAGGCTTTTTTGACAATGACCCCAAAGACCTGGATGATGGATAACAGAACATAACACCTACTTTGATTTATCCAAGGCCTTTGACACTATCCTCCATTCAAGTATCATAGAGAAACTCTCCCATCTGGGGATTAATACATGCATTACTAGATGGGTAGCCAACTGGTTCATTGATAGAATGTACACTGTCAAAGTTGAGGACTGCATCTCCACCACAAGATCACTTACCAGTGAAATACCACAAACATGCTTGG
The DNA here is from genome assembly GCF_019279795.1 of Protopterus annectens. Taxonomy (NCBI): domain Eukaryota; kingdom Metazoa; phylum Chordata; order Ceratodontiformes; family Protopteridae; genus Protopterus; species Protopterus annectens. The sequence goes on from NC_056733.1 coordinate 1,635,684,039, forward strand.
TGATTTTGGAAATACCACAAACATCTCTGTTGGGACCTCAACTGTTTGGAAATTATTTCTCTGAAGTCCCAGCAAGGGTAAATGGCCTGTGGTTTGTCAAGCTTGCAGATGACTGTCAAATTGATGCACTCATATAGAGTCCCCTAATGATGTTAGCATATTACAGAAAGGGCTGACACAGACAAATGATTGATGCGGACTGAACCTTACAGCAAAAAATGTCTTATTGCTCCCTTTGGCAATTAAATACCCCTGCTAATTATGATATACATAGCACCCCTGTAAGCTCAAATACAGGGTTGTGAGACTTGATAACACATGTTGATAGCAATCTACACTTTAATCACTAAGTGCCCATAGTGGTAAGACACACATTCTACACTGCGCACCTCATAAATAAAGGTATCACATCCAAGACCAGGGAGGTCATAGCTCTGCTGTACTCAACTCTTATCAGACCACTAATTGACAACAATGCTCCATTCTGTGTACCTCATCAGACACCTGCAGCAACTGGAGAAAACACAGAAGTTTGTGACTGGGAGAATCCACTGCCTCCAAAACATGACATACATGGAAAGATTGAAAAACCTGTTACTGTACTCAGTATCATGCAGACTGCTAGTGCAGTCTCAGACCCTGCCCCACAGGAAATGTTGGACATCTGCAAACAATCACTAAGTGCCCATAGTGGTGATAGACACATTCTACACTGTGCACCTCATAAATAAGGGTATCACATCCAAGACCAGGGAGGTCATAGCTCTGCTGTACTCAACCCTTATCAGACCACTAATTGACTACAGTGCTCCATTCTGTGCACCTCATTAGACACCTGCAGCAACTGGAGAAAACACAGAAGTTTGTGATGGGGAGAATCCATGGCTTCCAAAACATGACATACATGGAAAGATTGAAAAACCTGTCACTGCAGTCTCAGACCTTGCCCTACAGGAAATGGACATCTGAAAATCAAATGGGACAAGAATAACTTGCTCCAGGGATCTCAACCTAGCCTGTGACATAAATAGAACATGCTGGGGAGACAGCTGTATCTCTCAGCGATTGCCACTCCCTTGTAATAGGCCCCCACTGCATGTGAAGCAGTGCTCCTCAATGACCCTATTCAAGTGCAACCTTGAAAACTGGATTGGTGATTGTAAATTCACCCCTGGTGTGGCACCTATAACTCTCATGGACAGGGAATGTCATTGCTAATCACAAAATTGCTCTGCTAACAATGACCATCTAACTATGCTCAATAAGGGTACTTGTGTTTTTATACACAATGGCTTGTACCAGGGCCATTAGCCTAGTAATCTGCTATGAATCTATGAAGCTAGGAACCTATGCAGACCTCCCAACATCTGCTCTCTAACATGCCCTACTGATGTAATCTACTATAAGTTGTCCTGCAGCTGTGTAAAAGTCAGACTATTGCTATGGTGCTTCTGTAAAGTACTGAGTTTTGTAGTCTGTGTACTTACATAGGTAGGGGTTCTGCTCTCACTGCAGTTGTGTGTGTGTGTGTGTGTGTGTGTGTGTGTGTGTGTGTGTGTGTGTGTGTGTGTGTGTGTGTGTCTAGCCACAAGAGCAAAGGTGCGTATCCTACAGTTACCTCTCCAATCCCATAGCTTGACAGTATGCTGATACTTGTAAGTACTTACCTATCCCTTTCATGCAGGCTTTTCAACATCTTCTGTCCAACATGCCCTGCTGATGTCATCCACTATAAGTTGTCCTGCAGCCTTGTTGAAGTAAGATTTGTGCTGTGTTGCTCGGGTAAAGTACTGAGTTCTGTAGTCTTTGTACTTTGATAGGTAGGGGTTCTGTTCTCACTGCAGTCAACTGTGTGTGCATGTCTAGCCAGATGAGCAGAGATATGTATCCTACAGTTACTGCTCCAATCCTATGAGATGACAGTATTTTGAGACTTGCACATACCTACACATCCATTTCATGCAGATCTCTCAACATCTTCTCTCCAACATGCCTTGCTGATGTCATCCACTATAAGTTGTCCTGTAGCCTTGTAAAAGTCAGATTTGTGATGTGGCACTAACATGAAGTACTGGGTTCTGTAGTCCATGTGGGGTTCTGTTCTCACTGCAGTCAAAAGGGGCATCTGTGCTCTAGCTTGAAGTTACAGGGAGCCTTTTACACCAGCATGCGGGATACTGTCATTGTCATATTCTCCTCACCAGACACTGCTGATGTCATCAGCTATAAAGTGCTGTCTGAGACACTCCAAGTTCTACTTGAGCTCTGGCACTTGCCTTAAATGCAGAGTTCTGTAGTATGTGTACCTAGATAGGTAGGGGTTCTATTCTCCCTGCAGTTAACTTGGGGGGGAGGTGTCTGTGTGCGCACTTGTTTGGCATTACAGAGAGCCTTTTATACTAGCATGTGGGGCACTGTTATTGCCATATTCTCCTCACCAGAAACGACTGATGTCATCATCTATATCTGATTTGTGGATGCACACTATTCCCACTAGAGCAGGGTCAGAGACTGGTCTGGAGACCAGGCAGAAGCTACCTCATCCTATACAATACAGATTACAGTGACATGGGTTTTAGTCCATCCACATGCATCATAGCATGGATTGCAGGCACTGCATTTTCTTGGTGAGTAGCCCCTGTGGTCTCTCCAGCATTATACTCTATGTTAGTGTTCTGATGAGGGTCGAGTACAGTGCTGTAATATACTCCTGAGATTGGAGTATGATAGTGGGACTTATGATGTGCGCAACATATGCTTTCAATACTGATGTGGACACTTTGTGGTGTTGGCCTACAACATTTTTTTTAACTATTGATATGTACTGTTGTCTTTTATAAAACTCTGCTTATGTTTTACTATGTATTCTATTTGAATTCATTCCATTAAATAGCTGAAAGTCTTTGTAGGTTTTTTTATCTGTCTTTCTACCTTTTGCACATATATTATACATGCAGCATTTCTCCTCTGACTTCCGCTGTAAAGGGACAAATTATGGACAAATAAGGACATCTGGCATACCAGTTACATTTTTATTATGTATTTATACAGGCTAATGTTTGTGCCCACAATATGTTTTGGGAATGTAATTGTGATAATGAACTAAGGGAATGATGAATGGGAGGAAAATGATAACTAGAAAGTTTAACAAAATTATAAATGTGTGCTGCTCATGACAGAGGTGCATATGCAGGAAGAAAAGAAAACCTAAAATACTTTATTGAAAGGATGACTGAAATGTTGTATGGTAAAAGGATGGAAGGAAAGAAAGAAAGAAATGGGACAAACATAAGATGGAAGAAAAAAACTTGAAAATTACAGGAAAATCTGCTGTTCTTCTATAGCCTAAGGATGGCTGAGATCTCTACGTGTTTGCTGGAGGAGAGTCTGGAAAGTATAAATACTGTATGTGAACTGTTTGTTTTCAGAATAGCTCAGTTAACATGATTTCTTTTGGGATGTGGGGAGTGAAGTTGAAAAAAGTTTGTCTTATACCAAGGAAGAAACAGCGATATTTTCCCTGGGGAATGCCTAGCAATATATGAAAACAGTTATTTTGATTTATGTGGAGTTATATAGAATTATAAGTAATTTTCTAAAAACAGTACTTAGCAAGATATATTGGCAAGATGATATGCAGACCTACCATTCCGTTGTTAGTAAGAATATATCAAATGCCCTGACAAGAACTCTTAGACTAATATAAAAAAAAAAAAAACAAAAGATAGATTCCAAAGTAGCTGCCACTACTAAATCTCTCAAAGTATCTACTATTGTGTGACTTATGCATCGACAAATATAAAATCTTCCTCATGAATTAATAATTTTTAGCAGCTTTTTCCTTTTATCTATCTCAGATGATAGAAATGCATCATTAACAGTGACCTTTATGCAGTCATTTAGGTACTAAGGATTTAATAATGCATAACAAGCTTGATAGTCTGGATAAATTGCTGTTGGATCATTTGCATTCTCATGTTTGTGGGAGGGAATGGTAGGAAGGTTTACTGTTATGTAGTTTTTTTTTTCTGTTTCTTACAGTAAACTGCAATCTTGTGTTTAGAGAGTGTGGTTTGTTTTGTGGTGAGTGGGCCAAAGCTGGGGTATAATTGTATATTTGATATAGATATATATGGTTGTTTTTCTTTCCTTCTGTTTGCCTTGTTGTTTCTTATCATGGGAGAAGGTGAGGGCTAACAGTCATGTGTTTCCTTTTTTTATTTCTGCGTCATGATCCTCTTTACTGTTATTTATTTTAAAAGCAAATAAGAAGCATTCTAGTGAAGCTATGGGCTGAAGATTTTCTATGCTCATGGTGTTCCGTGAGCTAAAGTAAATCTTTATTACTCACCTCGTAGGTCCAGAGTTCAGGTTTTTGATTTACCTGCTGCAACTGAAAGGAAGTGAGATAACATGATTCACAATCTCTTCCTTTGCATGTAAAGTAACATCTGGCTTCTCATGGGAGACAAGAGACTGCTAATCTAATTATTTCAAGTGCTTCATATTGTTTTTTTTTTCATTTTATTTAATGTATTATAGAAACAGCAATTAATAGGTTTATATAGAAGTTAATTAAAGGATATGTCCTACTAAGCACACTGCAAGCAACTCTAATTTAGGAGTTGTACATAGGTAAGAAATACATCCATTTTATGTTTCCTATGTACTTGAGTGTAAATGTACCTTACTTTTGAGTTAGTGAAGGCTGCGACAACAAACTATCCTTGTTTTTGATTTTGACTGATTTATAGTATAGAGAGTTGTAATATAAATTATTTAATTTGTTTGGAGCTTACTACAAAAAGTAAAAGTAATATGGTAGATATGATGTGTATGTCCTGTAAGAAAATTGTTTTTTATACTATAAAAGACAAACAGGGACTGCAAACTGATAAAAGGTGATTAAGAAGTAATGTAATGGTATTTAGTAGGTGGCTGCCAAAAGAAGCACATCATGTAAAACGAGTTATGACCTGTTTGACTTAAGAGAGTACTAGTCTTGAGAAAATTCAGTTATGCTAATATTATTTAACATATATTTGTGCAGTATTTTAATTTGAAATAAGAGTTTTAGCTGGTTGCCAATGAATATATATATATATATATATATATATATATATATATATATATATATATATATATATATATATATATATATATATATATGGTTCCTATTACCTTATCAAAGTTTTACAGCTTTGAACGTCATATGGTCAAACCCATATGTTTGAAGTTGTAAAACTTATAATACCTAAAAAAGAAAAAAAGAAAAAAGTTTCCTAATGGTTGTAAGATAGGAGGGCATGCCCCTGTGCACCCCCACACCTCCCGCTCTTTAACTATACCAACTCCAAGATCACTCTACAGTGTAGTAAAGGGAAATCTTCCCTTTCTGCACTGTACTGCATTGTAGTGCCATCTCGGAGTTGGCATATTTAAAGAGCAGGGGGGGCTTTTCCCCCATGCTTATAACAGTCCTGTAAGTTTTTTTTTTTTTTTTTTTTTTACATTTTCTATGTTTTACAACTTCGAATATATGGGTTTGACCATATGAAATTCAAAGTTGAAAAACTTTGACAACATGATAGGAACCCTATATATCCTCTTAATGGACTGAATTGTGGCTCATGGGCACTTATTGGTTACTTCTTGCTACATAAAGCAAGATAATTTTCTCTAGGATATGCACCTTAAATATAAGATTAAGGTACAGAACTTGACAGTTAAGTGAAAGATTATATCAAAGTATAATAGATGTTAGAACATTCGTAATATGGAACTACTGGAACACACATCCACTATTGCTAACATTGGTATTCTAGATATTGACTTACATTTGGTTGACTCATTATTAATTTATTACAATTAATGTAAATATGGTGTCATGAGCATTTTAATTCATAATTAATAGGCATGTTAGTCACTCTGGTACTTCTCATTTCTGTGTGACGTGATTAGGGGATTGTTACAGTAGGAATAGGAAGAAAGATGAAATAGAGATGGGTTAAGGGGAGAAGGGAAGAGAGAGGAAAGAAAGGGGATAGCATGGTAAATGAAGAGAAGAACGAAAGAAAGAAAGAAAGAAAAAAGAAAGAAAGAAAGAAAGAAAGAAAGAAAGAAAGAAAAAGAAAGAAAGAAAGGATAAGAAAATAAAAAGAATAATAAGTTAAGGAGCTAATGGAAATAACTTAATAAGATTCATTGTCTTCAAGCCATTTATTCAAATAGCATTTAATGTTTGCATTTCAATATAAGTGACCATAAGTTATAAGTACTTTGCAGTTATTGTACTTTCATATAAAAGACTTTTAGTTATTAGAAATTACAATTTTAAAGTTATGTTGACTAGTTATGAGTTGTCTTTATTTTGATTTGCAAAAAAGTATACTTTTTGACATTCCTTTTATTTGTATAAGATTGTTATTATTATATATATGGTTTCTTTAAGTCACTTAAATAATAGTAATGTTTTGAGGAATATTATCTCTGTAATTTATGCTTGCATTCATTGATTCTGCACACTCAAAGAAGTATTTAACTGGTTGATTCACTGATTAATTTTAATATTTGCATTTTCTAGAGATTATTTATGTATAGTTTTGTTATAGTAGGTAAATATAGCTTATGTGATGTTAATATAAGAGTGAAATACTCTTATCAGTTTGAAATACATTAGGGTATATATGTAACATTTATCCTTGATATTTTGAGAAATATTTCTTTTGTTTATTAGTTAAGTTGAATATGAATCTAATATATTCTGTTATGATATATAAACAATGGGTCTACTTTGTTTCATTGAATCTCATTTCACTGAATTTCATTTCACCCCGACCACCTTGCTGAAAACACAAGCAACTGAAAACTCATTTCACTGAATCTCATTTCATTGAACTGCAGTTAGTATATATGGCACTTTGTAGAGTACTGTAAGGCAAGTAAAAGGAATATGCCCTTTTCCCCACTGTAGTGCAGTCCTGGAGTTAGCATATATAGTTGGGGGGTGAGGAAGCACAGCCCCCCACATTGGGGTGTGTGGAGTGTATCCCCTACTTATTTTGAGTACATATTGTCTTCTGGAGAGAGTCATTGGTGTTGTAACTATGCATGTCTAGTCTTTAAAATGTACTGTTTTGAGGTTTTTGGTAAAACACAATATAAAACAAACATGGTGGGGGGCTATGCCCCCACACCCCTAATGTGGGGGACTGTGCCCCCCACATCCCCCTAACTATATATACTAACTCCAGGATCGCACTACAGTGGGGAAAAGGACATATACATTTTACTTGCCTTACAGTACTCTACACAGTAATATGTATATATATATATATATATATATATATATATATATATATATATATATATGTGTGTATGTATGGTTTGCTATCATAATCTCGAAATTTAAAAAAAAAAGTGTACTTATTAGCAAAGTGTTTCACCGAAAGTACACATTACCGAACTTCCTTAATGTCGTAAAATAGCTGTTAATGCCAAAAATGTCGATAATGACATTTTCAACACTTAAGAGCAATCCCACCCTTCCTGTAACTCCCTAACTAGCTAACCTAACATCCCATTTATGCAGGGGAGCAAGCCCCCCTGCACCCCCCACACCCCCCTAACTTAATATTCCAACTCCGAGATCCCACTACAGTGAGGAAAGGGATGTATTTGTCTAACCACATTGTACCACGATCCCTTTACATGAGTGAACGTTATATTTGCAAATGCACATTCCATTCGCAAACATGACGTTCGCTCATGTAACCTGCACACATATGAAGTATTCGAGCATCTGTTGTTCGAATATTTCATAGCTGTGTAATTGCACGGTGACATTTCAATGGTAAACCTATATATATATATATATATATATATATATATATATATATATATATATATATATATATATATACATATTTATACTAAGTTCAGTTCAATGAAATGAGATTCAGTGTAATGAGTTTTCCGTAATTTGAGTTTTCAGCGATGTGGTTGGGGTGAAATGAAATTCAATGAAATGAGATTCAACTAAACATAGTAGACCCATTAACAATATAATCATTCTATGGGATGTGATGTATGCATTAGGTATATTTAAACAACATTTCATATTATAATTTTACTTAACTTTCTTGTTATAATTATTTTAACAAGCATAAATACAATGTCTCATCTCATAATATCTTGGTTATGTGATCCTTTAAATTTTATATAGGAGCTCAGATGGGTTTTTTTGCTGAGATATGAGGGATAATCCGATAGATCATTACTTATCTATTGGATTAGGAATGTCTATAATTCCATGTTGAGTGTGAACAATTCCTAATTTTAGGATTGTTTTGTTACATTTAATAGTTCTTGTGTTGTGTTTTTTTTTTCTTTTAGGCCCGATTTAAGACTTATATATGTCTATTGATAGAGAAAACCAATTTTGATTACATTGCTTAAACTTAGTACAAGCCTATTTAACATGGCTGTTAATGGAGGAGATTTGGGTATTGTTAATGAGCATTAATGGTAGTTTTTTAAACTTAATTGCAGTCATATATGGATCTAACCTTACTTTCTTTAAATATTAATGGCTTGAGCATCCCAAGAAACAGATAAAAAAAATAAATTAAAGCACAGATGGTTTTCCTTCAAGAAACTCATTGTAAAACAAATTATATTAGCACATGGAATCTAAATGAATACTTAACGTTAGCACATTCCTCATATAAAACAAAGACCAGAGGAGTAATGCTTTTATGGAAAAAATGCATTACTAATCCCCAAATAATCTATAATTGTGTGGATAAAGAGGGTCTTATAACTCTTGTTATATTGAAATTTAATAATAGGATATTGACATTAGTAAACTTATATTGGTTTCCTGGCATGGGGGTAGGGACTGTTAAAAACATTTAGATCTCATTGGCAATACATATAAAGGTAATTTGATACTAGGTGGGGATTTTAATTGTATTTTAGATAGCTCTGATACCACTAATAAGAGACCTCTTTGTCTCACTTCCTCTGCAATTTTTTTAAAAAGAGAATTGAAACATCTAACCTAGTTGACATATGTAGTACAAACAATGCCAATTCATTAATATTTTCCCATCAAGATTACAGATTTGGTACCCAAACTAGAATAGATAAAATCTATGTTTCTCAAGATTTAAATTCAAAACTCTCTTCTTTCTCAGTACTCCCATGTCCTTTCTCAGACCATAATTCACTCATTCTTACACTTCAGATAGATTTTAAAAGATTAACCTTTACATCAAGAATTCCAGCTTATATCACAACAATTAAAGAATTTAAATCGTGGTTAGTTTCAGAACTACAGTTCTTTCTAGATACTAACCATTCTACAAAGGTTAATATAGTTATGATATGCCACTCATTGAATGCTTACATATATGGTAAAACCCTTACATAGGTTAAAAATAAAACAAAAAAAAAAAAAAAATGGGAAGCAGAACTACATAATATACAATTCCCACTTATACTGATTAAATCTAAAATCTTTCAAGTTCATTTGACAACAAGAAGATAATAGAAGATCTAAATAAAAAATAGAATGAAATGTTAACTCTACTAGAAAGATTAAAACTAAACTCCTATACTACATCTTCTATATATATGTATAATCTAGCTATGAGAATTAAAACGCAGTCTAAAGCAAATAATATTAATAATATAAAACATGAGGGTAAAAAAATATCAGATATAAGTGATATTATTGATGCCTTTACATTTCTAAAACTGGATAAATGCCTTTACATTTATAAAACTGGTTGTTGTTGTTTGTCTTTCTGCTTTTCCCGGTTAGGGGTCGCCACAGCGGAACTTCAGTCCGCTAATGATTGGCAGTTGTTTTTTTATGGTGCCGAGTTGCCAGCCTGATGCTCAACCTTCAACTAAGGCATTCCCATTCAACGCATGTCTTTTGAATGCCCACTCGACTGGACTGCAGGGAGGACATGCAGACTCCACACAGAAGGCACTTCCAACCCAAGCCCAATCGAACTGGAGAATATCTTACTGTGAGGCAACATTGCTACCTCTGCACCACTGCATAATAAATTAATTTATAAAACTGGTATTTTTCAAATTAATCTCTGAAATTTGGAATCAGTTTCTTCTAAAATTAGCAAAGTACAAGAAAAATGAAAATCCGATCTTCAAAGACTAATCACACATAAGGAAGTCACAGATGAGATTAAGGAAAGCAATGTAATAAAGCTCCAGGCATTGATGGCATAATCATAGGATTATATAAACTTTTTCCAACATCTGTAATTTCTCTTTTTCACAAAACATTATTGAAATCCAAACACAAGAAATAATGCCACCTTCTTGGAGATATTCTTTAATCACTCCTATTATTAAAGAAAATAAGGAACCCAAATATTGCAGTTCTTATAGACCAATCTCTCTGCTATATAATGATTATGAGATTTTTTATGTACATACTAGTTAATGGAATACAAATTTATTTGCCTCACATTGTAAATGAAGATCAAACTGGATTTATGTATAATATACACACACTGCATTAAAATGATATTAACCCTTACTGAATTTTTAAATAGAGAAACTCAAGAAACTTTATTAATTGCATTAGATATAGAAAAAGCATTTTCTCCCATAAATGGGGACTAATTGTTCAAAGTATTAATTATTTTTGATTTCCCTCCCCATTTATTTCACTTATAATGAATATTTATAAAAATAATTTAGTAAATGTTAAACTAGGACCATTTACTTCAGAATTTTTTTCCCCTAACCAAAGGTATTAAACAAGGTTGCCCCATGTCTCCCATCTTATTCACATTGGCTATTGAAGTATTTGCTATTTTAACATGTAATAACTCAAAGATAAAAGGTATTGATATATATGATCAATATAATTCTAAAATAATTTTATTTGCTGATGATGTGCTTCTTTATCTAATTCAAAAATTGCCTTAAAGGAGTTAGATTTACAAATAGAAAAAAAAATATATATATATATATATATATATATATATATATATATATATGCAACTTCTGGTCTATACATTAACAAAACAAAATCAAATTTCTCGGTACTGAATAAAAAAAAAGAATTACTAGTAGGTAAGGGTCATATTATTGGCAAGTAAGTAACCACTCTAAACTATTTGGGTATTACTTTCTGTAAAAAATATAGAAGAAACAATAATTGCAAATTATAGCAATATTATAAGTGTTATGAAAAATCTGTGTGGATGAGTGGAATGAAATGTATATAACATTTGAAGATATATTACAATTGATAAAGATGATACTTCTTCCAAAAATTTTGAATACAGCTCAAGCTATTCCTATGATTCCTGAGAAACATTTCTTTAAAGACATAAATACACTTTTGTGAAATTTCTATAGTTTCCTAATAGAAATAGAGTTGCACTCACACATCATATCAGACCCTGGGAGCAAGGAGGAATTAATTTCCCTGACATATAAACTTATATTAAAGCTTCTATATTTAAAACTATTATAAATTGGGTAGACCCAAATTATTCTTGTAATTAGAAATTGCTGCATTTTACTATATTTTCAAATGAGAATCATTTATTAAAAGTCTTTCCATTATCTGATCAATCCAATAAGTTATGGTATCTCTAATGTATTAGTTTACAATATAATTTGATAAAACCTACTAAGCTAAACTTTATCATTTTTATTCTCAACTGTTTTAGAAAATTTGTAAATGTTAATATAGACATCAAACATTTTGGTTTGTGTTACTAATACCTTTCAACATTACAAAACAATTCTTCAACAAGGTGCATAACAATGTTTTTACCTCTTTGGAATCTAAGAATTTTATTTGCTGGCAGCATTATATGAATAATTAAAAAGTTGTAGATATTCAATATTTAATGTCATACTATGACGTGACACCTTTTGATTGGCTATTGCTTCAAAGTGTTTTAACATATTCACATGATCTATGCAGAATAATCAACAATTCCTCTTTTAAGGATAAACCTAAATTCATAAAGTATTTATATGAAATGATTTATAATAATCATAATATGGATATATTATGTCAATAATATATAAAATGTTAATAACCTATGAAACAAAACCTCAACAAAATTATTGGCATTTTATCACTAAAGGACATTCATTATGTTTATCCTTAGAAAGTAAATCTACTGTTTTATTATCTGTCAAATTAACATCCAACACACAATTTTGGAGAATATATACATGGAAATTTCTGCATTGAGCCTTTTTAACACCTAATAAGTTAGCCAAGCTTAGTTCCTCCAGTAATGTTACATGTTGGAGTTGTCTACAGATATGTAAAGCAAATTGGATGCAGATTCTTTATGACTGTGTGATGTAAAGAAATTTAGGAGAATATCAATAATTTATTATAAGCTTTATTTACAGATTTGTTTGTATTATCCAAAGCTCTGATTTTTACTAAATGTAAATTAAGGAACAGATAAGAAAAAATATTTGTATTTATTATGGACAATGCCAGCAGTTGCCAGGAAATGCAGAACCAGAAAGTGGAAGTCCAATCTGTTCCTTCTATTGAAGACTTTTTTTTATCTTTGCTGAAGGAAACAGCACTGATTGAGATAAAAAAACAGCAAACTCAGGATCTATCCTAAGCCATTAGGTAATAATCTTTGGAAGAAGATTTTATCTCTCATTGATACTTTGCAAATGAACTCAATCTCTTCCTGATATTTTGAGCAGAAATGTATTTATTGTTTATGGATAATGAATCATATTGGTATCTTTCATTGTTTATTTTTAGGCCAAATGTAAGTATTGTATATAGTTATTTATAACAAATTGTTCAAACTATTACATAAAAATCTTAACCATGATATTTTTTAAATAAAAATCATTTGAGTAAAAAAAGAATACATCAAATGTGTGAACCATAAATGCATGACTGAGCAGGCAACTGTTTTAATTTTTTGTTGTTGTTTGCTTTTTTAAGTAATGTAAAATGCTGCATAAAACATTTGAGTCTTTTCTTTCTGTAAAATGTATAATAAGTGCATAAAACCTGCAACTGTCTTTTTCTATAAAATACAGTAAATACATCATAAAATGTAAAATGGCTATATAAAGCAGAAAAATAGGTAAAAAAAAACTGCATGAGACATAGAAATACTTTGCCCTGGAGTTTCAGTTATCTGTAAAGTATAACCTGTGAGCTGTCTTTTGTCTTAGGGCAAGTAAATGTTACTGTGAAATGTAACTTTTGTTTTCTATATAGAAGATGGTAACATACAAACATGTGCACACACTCACACACACACACACACACACACACACACACACACACACACACACACACACACACACACACACACACACACACACACACACACACACACACACACACATATGCCATCACCAAAGCAAGTCTTGGTTCCTGGTTTTCATAATGGGATTTTGTGCCAAGAGGCAGAAGTAGCCTGGTAGGCATTTTCATTTGTTCATTTACTGATTGCTTTTGTCTGTCTTAAGGCTGTTCTTCTGAATCTGTAAATTTACTCTTATTTGCAATCTGTTATTTTCTGAGAACTCAAAGATTGCAGATATAGTATAGTAACTCACTTAGATTCAGTTAGGAAAATAGTTGGTTAGAAAGTCTTTTTCTTTTACAGTCTGACTGTGGAAAATGTGTCATTTCATGTCACTTGAATGATTGCCTAATTTTCTGTATATTTAATTCTTAAATTTTACAGTTCAACTTATTTTAATAAAATGTTTTATTCTTTTAATTTTTAACATTTGTGGCTAGTTATTTATTAGTTGAAAATAGCATGACTACCTATCAGTGCAGAACCGTGACATCCATCACTGTAATTAGGGGAAGACTGTTCAGTTATAACTACTATTAGTTCTTCAATTTTATCTGGCTTATACTTTAATTATGGAACATTTAATAAAGTTACTATGCAGTATATGGAATGATGGCAGTGAATTATTTTTGGCCAAGAGAAAACTAGGATTTCCTGGAAATCATGTTTGTATATGTGAATGCAAAAGTTTTTTTTAAATTACAGCTTTTTTGAGTAAGCTTGAGTTGTAAGCCACTGATCTCAGAGTGAAGAAAATGAATGTCTGGGAAGCTAGGCTTTGTAATTGTCCACTGTGGCTGCTCAACATGGAGCCTCATTGTGTATGGATGGTGTGATCCCATTGCCCAGGGCAAAAGGACGTTTTTTTACATAACTTTTATTGATTTTTCATAAATGCAAATGCAACAAAAATGTTAAACAATAAACAATATAAACAGATCTAACTATATACAATGTCAATAACAGAAGTAACTTTTTCAATACATTCACATTTTATCCAACACTTTTTTAAGTTTTAATCAAGCTAGTTTGTTATGTGTCATTCTTGTAGTTCTTAAGGTTATAGTCATTAATTCTATATTACAAACTATTTTGGCCAATGATATAAATTCCAGAAATGGTGTAATTTTCTTACTTTTTCAGTTTGAGGTAAATTTTTTTCTTGCTATTGCAAAGAGGGATCAGAAGAGGTGCACTTGTGTACTTAGAACATACACAGGAATCGGAGCATTAAGTAATAACAATGTCAGTGACTTCACATTTATCCAACCACAGCACTTTAATAAAGGATTTGAATTCTGACCTGACCAAAAGGGAATTACAATATTATTATTTTATAAACATATGTACCCAGTCTGCATATACTGCTTCTTCACATCTTCAACGTAATGATGTCTCATTGCCTGATATTAATGCTATTTTTGGGGGAGTGAAAAAACTTCTGTGAATAAATTTCCATGTGTAATTTTCCAAAAGGAAGATGATGTAGTATTGCTAACTGATTTAAGTATTACTGATTTCTCTTTTTCTGAAAATCTAGATTTACTAATTTTTTTCTGCATAGTTCCATAGGGACTCATCTGGAGTTAGTAAATCCATTTGCAATGTTCTATATAACCTTGACACTGATAGTCCATCATTTGTGCATAGTGTGTTTATTTCACAAAAAAGTGTTAGAATTTTGGATTTAGGTGTGGATTTTACTATTTGATTTATTTTAAACGCATTAGCTATATGCTCTCTAAAATGGGTATGTTTAGCCAGTTGTTTTGATTTATGTTATATCTTGCTATGAGAGAGATTGCATCTGGTATATAATTGTGATCAAGAATCTGATCCCAGAAAACTAGCCCATTTCCTTTCATTTCTTCTATTTTTTCATGTTATAAGAGTCCAAGCATTTATTTGTTAATGCTATGGGAAACATAATAAATAAAAGATTTCTCATCTTATAATCTTTAAACATTAGTTGTTTGAAATTGTTTACTATGTAATTAACAAATGAAGAGAATTTTTTTTTACTTATATTAAAGCAAATTTTTTTATGACAAGGTAAACGTTTTCTACTTCAGAAAACATATCATTGCTTATTGTTTCTTCACAACTGTCTAGTAATATTGCTTTACATAGATTTTTCCAGTTATAAGTATATTTGCTATTTAGCCAATGACTTATAATGTTAAAGATAATTGATTCAGTATATAGTTCTAGATGTGGAAATGAGATTCTACCCTCTTCCCAACTTCTGTAATGCCATGAATGACTAATCCTTTTTTTCGGAAACCATACAAATTTTATTAATAGAGAGTTAAGTTGTTTCATCAGTTTTTTGGAAGGGGTGCTCAGATGGCTGGAAAGACATTCAGAATTTTGGGTAACATGATCATTTTAAGTAATGATAGCCTTTCCTCCATGGTGAATAACATTTTATTCCATTTGTTTAAGTGATCTTTAATGGTGTCTATTAACATTATGAAATTTGCTTGCCTAGTGTCTTTCTAACTTAATTTAATCATTATACCTAAATATTTAATCATAGTGTTAGCCCAATTAAATTCACTATATCTGTCCAGAATGGGGTTTATTTTTTGTTCAACAAAATTGTTTCAGTTTTATTTTGATTAAAACTTAGGCCTGATATCATTTCAAAGTTTTGAAGAGATTCTATAAGACATTCAATTGAAGTACCTATGTTCCCAGTTGTTAATAAGATATCATCAGCAATAAGCTGGATTTTGGAATTGTACTTTGCATTGACATAGAAGCTGCTTATTTTATCATTAGTTCTTATGTAATTAGCTGAGGGCTCCACTGATAGACCAAATAATAAGGGTGATAAAGGGTACCCTTGCTTGGTGCCTTTCATTATTTTAAGTGGTCCTGACAGGAAAGCTCCAGTTTTAATGTATGATATAGAAGTAGTGTATACTTTCTTCAGCAATTTTAAAAAATCTAAGGAAAAGTTATACATTTCTAGAACTTTAAATAAATGATGCCATCTCAATGAATCAAATGCTTTGTCCAAATCCTGGCTAATAATTGTTAATTATCTTTTTTTTTTTTTTTTGCTTGCATGGTCCATTAATGTTAATAGTCTGAATAAATTGTCTTGGACCTTCCTGTGTGAAATAAACCCTGTTTGATCATCTTTTATTATTTTTGGTAAAAATTTGATTTACTCTATCTACTAGAATAGATGTAAAAATCTTGTAGTCCACATTCAGAAGGGAAACAGGGCGGTAAGATGTTATAAGATTATGGTCCTTGTAATGTTTCAAAATGGGTGAAATCATTTCCAGGAAGGGAAAATGCCATCATTCTTTCTGAATTCTTCAGAAGCATCTATTAGAATTTCTAAGGTCTCATCCAGAAGTATCTTATATATTTCCCCTATTAGCCCGCCAAGGCCGGTGACCTTATTATTTTTAATGTTTTGTATTTTTCCCTTAAGTTCCATTAATTATATGGACTTAAGAATTCTAGAGTTTTGTTCTTTTGTTAATCTTTTATCAATATTATCTTTCAAAAAACATGTCTCTCATACTACTGTCAATATTATGTAGGTTAGTGTTATTTAATGTTTCATGATGTGTTCTAAAGGCCTCTAGCATTTCTTTTAAATCTGTTACATGTTTAGGTTTCTTCATGGAATTGCCTATAATTTCCTTAATATGATTAGCTTTTGTCAGGCTTTTAGATTTAAGTGCAAGTCAATGCATATTCTTGGGATTAATAGAATAGGTTTGTAGCTTTATTTTTTCTAAGTTTATTGCTACTTTGTGATTTAAAATGTCTGTGTATGCCCTATTCAGTTGCTCTATTTCAGAAATTTTTGCAGCATCTTTTTTGTCCAAGTTCTTTTTTAATGTGTTAATTTTTGATTGTATGTGTATTAGCTCCTTATCCCATTCCTTCTTTTTGTTTAAGTACCAGCTTTTGATTTTACCATATAAGTATGATTTAAATGCATCCCAAAGTATAATTCTAAAGGTCTCATTATTATCATTAAAATCTAGAAAGGTTTTTATTTCTTTTAACAGCCATTCTCTGAAATCTTTTAATTTGGTAATATATGCAGGTAATCTTTGCCAGTATATCAAGTAACAAATATCTTATCAATAGTTGTTTGGGTGTCAAACCTAAAAGAGTAATGTGTATATTGTAGAAATTCTGATTCTCTTATGGTATAAATATCCCTCAAATCTGAAGATGTAATAAAGTTGTTTAATTTTTTTTGCTGCAGCTGACATTTTAAAGTAACCATTCTTAGTAGTGTCATTCTTAGAAAGAATGCAGTTGAAATCTCTTACACATATAATATCGCCTTTAACTTTAAATGAGATTAAATCTAAGTACTTGTTTGCTGCACCTGCTCCAATACCAGGTATCCAGTATCCATTAACTAAAGTGATCTATTTTCTATTTATTTTCAAAGTTACCATACTTAACATACCATTTCTGCCAGAATATGAATCAATAATTTAGGTACTGGTAAGGATTTTCTTCCACAAAATCATAGTGCCCCTCCTCTTGGTCTGAAAATAAGATACAATAAGTGCTGAATAACCATTAAAAAACAATCTATTCACATATTTTTCTATTAGGTGGGTTTCCTGTATAAATGCAATATCCACTCTATTTGTTCTAAGGTATTTATATAAACATCCCCTTTTTATGTTGCTATTAAGGCCATTGACATTAAGCAAAACACATTTATATATAGACATATTTGAAAACACATCCTTGCATTGTGTATTCTATTATGGACAACATTTTAACTTTACACATATCTAACATATAATCAGAACTATATACAGTACCAAACATGGAATTTAAAATTCCTGGTTCAATGAACAAGTCATTGAAGCCACCTTCTACCATCCTACAACCAAAAGCCATTGTTAGTCTAATGCTTCAATCTATAATTTCGGAATTATACAACGTATTTTAGGATGTGACAACTCTCCTGACCCATGTAAGATTTCTAAACAGTCCTTTTAGAGTGTCATTAAACTGTGAATTGACTACCTTAATCAAAAACTATGAACATAAGATATAGTTTCAAGCAGCTATGTCACAAACCATTCTATTTCAAGGGATAAGTACCTTGTGATTGCTAAATAACAAAACATTTGTTAATAAAATAATGAAATAAACAAAAAGACTTGCACTTGTCTTTTAATGATTTAGAGTAACTTAATGCCATCTTCACATTAAGTCCTTTATATTTTGCAATTGGTAGTAAGACTTTAGAATAGAATGTAAAAAGGAATACAATCTCCTATGTTTAATCTTGCCAATATTTAACACGTTTCAGAAGATAACAATCAGAAAAATATGTTAAGGATTTGTTAAATGAACTTTTTTTTTACTGAGAACATTATATAAGAAAGAAAAAAGAACTTTCTCTAAAATTATGAATGTTGTCCTATTTTGTTATTTACTCATGTATTGGACACTATGCTTTTCTTCTATTTTAGCTTCTTACTATTTGTTGTATATATATATATATATATATATATATATATATATATATATATATATATATATATGTATATATATATATATATATATATATATATATATATATATATATATATATCTATATATATATTTTTTTTAAGGAGGGTATATATGATCTTCCAGAAGATGCAGACATGCAGAATCAGTAAAATATGTTATCATGCTTGCATGTCATTTTTAGATCATCAATTAGTTTGAGTAAAATAATAAATACACATATTGTCTGAACTATAAATATTATTGCGTCTATTCTTTTCCCATATATTTTATTACATTGCAGACTTACATGCCAACAGAAAACATAATACTTATTTTTTGTTTTAACAGACAGAATCAGTTTACCCCAACATTACTAAGCATTAGAAGTATTTGAATTAACTTCATGCATTTATCCAGTCAGTAAAATGTGATTATCATGTTAAAAGAACATCACTGAATAACTTTGCAAATAAAAACACTTCTAGTACCTTTTTTGAGTAGATTCAACTAGGATAACATCCCTGTAGTGTAAAAAAGCTGATATAGTTTGTATTAGAGTTCAGCAGCTGAAATATGATGTGCTTTTCACTGCAGAGCATCGCACGATAATGCCGAAAGTTCAAAGGTCGCATATTTCCTACTTTCATGTTGTAAATCAACTGGGAAGCTGCTATGAGTGAAAAGAATGGGTGTACTGTGCTCAAGATACTAAATAAGTAAAGCTTTTTTCATTCTAACAAGAAAATTGTTTCAAGGACAAAGTTATCAAGATTTGCATCTGTTTATGGAGGGAAAAGGAAACTAAACATGCGCAATCATCAAGATGAAGGTAAAAAAGAAACTGTTATACCAGATACTTGTAAAATATCAAAATTGACAATGCCTACCCTATTAAAGAATACAATAAATAAGACAGTATGCTTTAAAACAGATATACTCAGTTATAAGTACAAACTATCAGTTCCTATACATTATTACTCCCATTACCAGCATATTAGAATAAATAACAGGTCAGAGTAAACTTGGCAAATGTATGTACACTGTCCCCCCCATATAGTTCCCAGTGTGCAACACTATCAAGTTAAAAGCACATATTATTACTTTCACCTTCTATCAGCAGTTTTACTAAAAGGATCTAGTGCATCTAAGATGTTAATAGCTTTGTATTATATATATTTTAATCTGCATAAGGACACATATAAAATACATAAGTTGTTGACAATATACTAGTTGCAGTTGGTATTTATACAAGCTGCCACTCCAACAATCAGAAAGAGATCATGACTGAACTGCTTGTTTCTATATAAGCCTTTATATATATATATATATATATATATATATATATATATATATATATATATATATATATAAAACAGAAGAAGCTTTTTTACCTTTACCTTAGTATTTGTTCATTTGTGTTCAAAGTATTGGGATAAATTCTGTCAGATGAGTAAGGTTACAAGTGACAATAAAAACATTTACTTTCCTTTTAGTTTTTTCTTGGTGTTTTTATTATTTGTGAATGAATTACTATTGATAGCTTCTCTTTTCAGACTAGGTAATGAAATGTCCATATCTTCTGTTTTATCCAACAGTTTATTCTTTCTGACAAACTCTGCTGCTTCTTCGAGGTTGTTGAATATTTTTTCCATCTGAGAGAGTAATTTTAATTCTTGCAATGAACATGATCTGAGCATTTATATCAGCTTTCTTCAAGCTTTTGATGAGAGGGACACATTCTTTCCTTTTTGTTATTGTAGTGGAGGTATAGTCATTATCAAGGTTTATATTTTTCCCCTCAAGTTGTATTGGAATTCCCAACCAAGCTGTTCTTAATACTAAGTCCTTATCCTGTGTAGATAAGAATTTAACTGTGATAGATCTCACTGCATTTGGGGTTTTAGAGGCAGATGTGTTGAATAAAGACCTGTGGGCTCTCTCGATTCCAAATTAGAGAGACTCAGGAAGGTTTAATATTTTGGGCAGCCATTCATTTATAAACTGGACCATGTTATTTCCTTCCATTTTCTCGGATACCCCATATATTCTGACATTGTTCCTTCTTGATTTGGACTCTAGGTCTTTGATTTTCTCAAGTAAATGATTATTCTGTTTTAGAAGGAAGTCAAGTTGGGTGTCATTTTCCATTTGTCTCCCATCAATGTTATTTACAGTTTCCTCTTTGGCTGCTATTTGCTCTGAGTGTTTGGTTATAATTTCCTTCAGGTCTTCTATTTGTTTCTTCTTTCTTTTTTCATGTTCCCCATAATCTTTTCTAAATTATCCATCTTCACTGAGAGTTCCTGGATGCTGGAAATTATTGTGTGGAGTTCCTTTTTCATGCAACTGCCCTGAGGAGAGGCTCTTGTGTGACTCATAATTTTGTATAATTGTACAGAGCTGCAGTACTTCTGACAGAAAATTTCTTGATACAAACTCTGAAAGTTTAATTTTTTCTTTGCAGATAGTCCACAGTACCAAGATGTAGAACTTGTGATGAAAAATTTCAAATTTACTTAGGTTAGAACCTAAAAATCCTGCCAGAAACAATCTTTAAAGACAGAGCATCAGGGAAGGGACTTAGGCATCTTGGCCACACCCCCCCAAAAGGACATTTATTTCTATATACTCTTAAGGCTAGGCTTCACAGAATTTATTGATAGTGATGCATATTTATATACTCATTTTATGTTTTGTTTATAGCTTGTTGCCAGTAGTATGAACAGTGAAAAAAAACATAAATAACGGCCTTTGTATTTTTTGTGGCAATAGTCAATTTAATACCTGTAACTCTGAAATTGTCCCTTGATGGTGGCACTGGGTGGGGATGGTCAGCTCATGCAATTACATTTATTAACATTGAAAATATGTGATCTGAGTTCTGGCATACCACGAGAAAACCTTCTGTGTACACTCAAATAATGAATTTAACATAAAAGATGTTGTTAAAAAGAAAGAAATTGTATGGGAAACCCTTCCTGGAAAGTGTGAATGTGTAGTGCATATACTTCTGACATTTCATGTTTCATGTCATGGAATGTGCTTTAAAAGGGACACATCTTTTAAGACTGTTGTATCATCCCTGGGATTCAGTAAACTCTGTGTAGGCTTCAGCCTACACAGTGTTTACATGTGTGCATGGTGATGTGTGCAGAGCAGCAGCCCTCGCTGCATATTCATGACACACAGTGCATTTAAATGTAAATAAGTGAGGTTTTGTGGTTAGCAACAGTGTTGCCAGCCAGGAAACTGTGTAAGCAAACATGCATACCAATTCTGTTTAAGTCAGAGCACTGAAGGTCTGTGGTTTTGCTTAGAATGCCATAGTGATCATCAGGGCTTAACAGATAATAGTTTTCATAGCTCTCAACATCTTAGTGCAGGACTTCTGGACAAAGGCCAACATAACAATGGCACAATGACCTAGAAATAGGAACAGATGTGACATATTTGCATTTTAGAAATGTGCTAGAATAACAAGGGGATGTGTAAAGATACATTTTCTGAAGGATTTGAAGTCTGAAACTCAAATGTATGCAAATATTGAGTCACATCAGTCCTGAGATCATCCCAGTGATATGGCAGAAAATCACAAATTTGATAAGGAACACACCAAAACATATAAAGGAAAGATCCTGGACATTCTGTGAAAAACTGGATAGCTGAAATGTGTAATATTTAAGTATAAACACAGTACAGGACAGTATGCAGTGCAGCATATTGTGAATTCCCATTCCCGGCATTCTGTACTGCAGCTCTGTAAGAGTACATGGACTGCCATGTAAAATAAACACTCAGGAGATGTGTGTGTGTATTGAATAGTGACACAGATGAATTTTAGGAATGATCACAGGTAAACAGGATAGGTGAAACAACCTAATGTACAGCTAACGAGGGCATGACAATGGAAGACAGTTGTAGCAGCAACACCAATCACATATCAATCTTGTAAAGTAAGGATGCACAGTGAAAATATGTATTATGTAACTGTCACATGAGTTAACATAACAATGGGGAGGATGTCTCTGTGAGATAAGCATTCTTAAGTGACTAATGCAGAGGACATCTATCAGGGATGTTACATACACCTGGGATAAGGTGCATACTGTGAAGCTGTGTAAACTGAATAGCCTGAATATGAGTGTAATCTCATCAAAGGTCTCCATCAGGTGGGACACAGGTAAAGGCTCATAGACAACATTAAAAGAACCAACCATAATCATGAAAAATCAGAATAATACCACCAGCAATTCCATGTCTCTAACATAACTTATGTGATTTATATCAGAGATGATTCTGCTCAAACACTCTTGTACAACTGTTATGACATGTCCACACTCTATGACGGTAATCACATACACTGTCCTGGCACTGTAACATCTCCTGGAGGTGTTAGGAAGGACACTGCTATACCTGTATACTACATTATGATCAATACAGGCTAGTTGACTGCTGTGAATGGCAATTATACATATATATGTATGGCACAATTCACACTGTCATGAATGTTACCCATGCCATTAATGTTGTTAAATAGCTATGTATGTGCACATGCATTTGGTATAACAACTCAGTGGGGGTTCCACACCATCAGACACTAATGTTTATGCCACAAAAAGAATACATTGGTATCACTAATACAATATGTGACATCTCACTGTGGTAAAAGTGGTGCACTTCAGTTACACATCACTGGAAGATATGTAGGGACGTACATGAAGAAGGCTGTATTGTACCCAGTTACTGGTGTGATGAAGGTTGTGAACTATGGAGGTATTATGGCCTCTGATGTGGACATCCTTCACATACTTACTAGTTGTTTGACATACAAGGGGATAGTCAGCACTGTGACCACATTCTAGAGGATGTTCCACTTACCATCTACCTCAGGACACAGGTCACATACCTATTGCTCTAATTATAGGGTGTGATGTCTAAATTGTACTTGGGTTGTGTGTTTGTTTTTCTGATGTAACAAGTCCCCCCATGTTTTCATGTCATTGCAGGTACTGTCAGCTGTGGCAACAATCTTTGGTGTCTATTGATACTGCCTGTATTATACTAATATCACAGTTGGAGTCAGTGATTCCCACAGTCTGTAGTCCTTTAGAC
This sequence comes from Protopterus annectens, assembly GCF_019279795.1. Classification (NCBI taxonomy): domain Eukaryota; kingdom Metazoa; phylum Chordata; order Ceratodontiformes; family Protopteridae; genus Protopterus; species Protopterus annectens. Next base: position 1,635,708,014 of record NC_056733.1, read on the forward strand.
AGCGGTTTGGACACAGGATGTGTGTCATATGTGATGTCCGTCACTTAAATAAGGGACAGGAAAGGGCCTAGTAGACAGCCCCGATGTATGGGCCTGATCATTGGACCTGAGAGACAGATCACCTAACACATGTCAACATATTTTGATGCCACAGATATGATACAGTGGTCTACCCACTTGGTGATATAGTTGTATATGGCCATGTCTGACAGTGTTGAATAAATACCACAATGTGGATTTGTGTCAAATGCCTTGGGCTTTTCAAGTTCTAAAGGATGATAGTGTTATCATCATGCATGCCCCCAATGACCTTTTTGAGGACATCTAAAAGATATAACATACATTATCTAGCATTACCAACTCTCACAGGTCTGTTGCCCACAGCCAGGATATCAAAAGTGTCCATTTAGAAAAGGTCTATGATGACATGTTGGTCTACCTCACAGATGAGGAGAGTCAGAATGTGTCTATATATGCATGTATTGGGCACTGTCTCCCCAACTCAGATGGATGCATGTTGATGTACATCCTTCTACAGGAACATAGTCTGTGTAGAGGGTGTGCTGAAGTGTGTATTCAAATGTGTTGAATGTGTATGTGATAAGTCACATGATAGGTGATCTATGATGTTGTCACAACCCATTGATTCTGTGTGATAGGCCTGGATGAAGATAATGCATACTGGCTAGCCTCAACTGGCCTAGGGGTTTTAATACAATTCTCCATGCAAGTATCATTGAAAACTCTCCCAGCTGGGGATTAAACATTATGTTACTAGTTGGGTAACCAATTACCTCACTGACTGAGCACATATTGCGAAAGGTGATGAATTAACCTGTACCAGTACAGCTGTCACCATTGTTGTGCCCCAGGGATCTGTTTCTAACCCTTTACTGTTTGGAATCTATTTCTCAACAATTCAGGCTACAGTATACAGCTTTGGCTTACTGTGTTTGCTATTTCTTGCATACTGGGTGCAATCACTGAGTCCACCTATGATGATAACATACTACAGGAGGGACTTACACAGACAAATGATTTATGACAAAGCCACATGGTCTACATATAAATGCAAAAATGTCTCTTTATTTTGGCCTTCTGCAAAGTGGAATTTCTTGCTAATTACATCATTGACAACAGTCCTGCTATGCTGAAACCCAGTAATACAAGCACTGGGAACACACATACATAGCAATCTGAACTTCAACCACATATTTCTCTTTACTTTATTTTCACATTCTTTATTTTGAACCATTGTATTACATTTTATTTGTGACCTACAACACTAGCGCCCAGTGCAGGTCCCCAAAATAGTACCCACCCCCACAACTCTACATGTGAAGAGCAAAAACAAACAAAAAAGGTTTCTGATTCCCTTTATGTTCCAGCATTTCAGTACAGAAAGAAAGGAATGCAGGAAATCTTGATCATGCTCCTTAACATGTTGACTGCTACTATAATGTATAGTTTGTGGCTGGGTAGAGGGCTATATTGAAGGAATGTGATGTGAAATGGGATGAAAGAAAAGGGGATAGAAAATCAAGGTAGTGAGCCATGAGATACTGAAAAGGAACATCAGGGAGTAATAATAGTGAGGGGGGATGTGAGAAGAACAGTAGGACGTGGATAGAAGACAAAGCTGTTTCGGGAGAAAGGATCAAGATAAATGTTATCAGAATATGATTGCTAATAAACACTCCTCCAATCAATGGCCTGCATTAACTACAGCATATATTGAAGAATAACATGGGAGCCAAGACTGAGCTTTGAGGTACACCACTGTCTAGTGGACAGGAATATGAGAACTTTGACCAACACATCACAAACTGAGTAAACCATACTGCTCAACTTCTTAATGTAAAAAATCTGGAGAAAGTCTAAATTAATGGGGGAAAGATTTTAAATACTGCTCTTATAAACTCAGAGTTGCTAACATAATATGATTTGTGTTTAGCATGCCTTTTCTAAAGGATTTGAAGTCTGAAAATCAATACTATGCCATTATTTAGTGACTTCAATGCTCACTGATTTGCTTAGAAATCACATTTTGTTAAGAAATAGACAAAAATATGAGGCAAAAATCTGGGCAATCTATGAAAATCTGGACAGTAGAGAGGTATGGAGTAAATCCTAAACAGTAGCATAGGTAAGGTGAGAAGAAGGAGACAGCTGTCCTAGGCACAAAGCATTACGGGATGTGATCAGCAGATGCTGATCAGTCTTCAGTACAATACATTACTGTCATTTAAATGTTGGTTTTGCCTTTCTGGTCAGAAACAAAGTGCTTAGTCCATGGAATGTGTGGCATTAACTACAGTTTAAAAAGGAAATAAGACTGTTTTGAACTTAAGATCTTTAGTCCTTCATCTGTGGTATAAACTATATCAGCTGCATGGTACAAATGTAGCAAGCAGTTTGCTACATTTCAAAAGTTTTTTTTAAGAACTGAAGTGCGCTCCATGTGTGGCATCCAGTGCAGCAGTTGCTTGCTACAGTTTAAAAGAAGATCATTTTCTTTTACAACTGAAGGACTTAGTGCTCCATGTCAGTGGGCCTTTTTTGCCCTTCAACATAGAGTTGAGGATGGGGTAGCACCATATTAGGGGATGGAGCCAGGAACAGGAATTGCTAGCTACACTTCAGATTCTGAGAGAGGAAAATCAAAGCAATGCAAGACAGTACCAGTGAACCTACAGTGCATCCTCAGATATTCAGTGTCAGTACCTTATGATCCACCATATTAAAAGGCACCACAGCATCAAGAAGTGCCAAGACAATATTATCTTTGATCCTTTACCATCAGGAGGTGATTAAAACACATGGATGTAGTCTCCATGTTCTCAATAGATCTAAATCCAAATTGACAAGGATCAAACAAACCAAAACATGACAGACAGGAATACAGCAGTGCATAAGCACCTTTTAATGCCTTTTCTGAAAAAAAGTCAATCCTACTTGCTAGGTAATAATTCTCCACCATGGTCTCATCCTGAGACAGTCTCTTGAGAATTGAGATATTAAGCTGACTTTGATGTTGAAGGCAGCACTGTAGTTTTCAATAAGGATTGAACTTTGGGGTGAATAATGGTTCCTAGTAAACTGAAACATGTTCTAATCAGCCTCACAAGGTCTGGATACAGACAACTCTTTCTTGATCACCTATCCAATATAATGTCTACAAACATGATATAATCAAAAATATCAAAGTCTGCTGAGGGGGTGAGAAAAAACATAAGGGCACAGAGAGCAGATTGGCCATGTTACAATGCTGTTGTCGGTTCCAATCAGCATAGCTACAGATGATAGGCAGAATAGCTACTGTTATTGTGGTGAGGGAGCATCCATCTATGGTTCACACTCTGTGCATGGCAGGTTGTAATACTTTGTTGGGGGCAATTGTGCAAGGCATGGAAAGCAGACATAATAGCTGAATTATCATTTAAGACTGAGAATACAGAGAAAGAATAAGGAAATTGTGCTGCATACCCATATGAAAGGGATATTTGGCCTGCTGTTCAAAAAAATGTTTGTGGATACTGCAGTGAGTGACAGTTTGCATATTATGAGAGAACGTGAAACAACATATCCTGGTACAGACTCACAACAACTATGTTAGAGACTAGTTGGTATAATGGTTAAGGTCTTTGCCACTTATGCACAAGATGCAAGATTTAATCCTGACCTCTGACCAATACCTGTACGGAGTTTGCATGTTTTCCTTGTGTCTCTGTGGAGTTCTTCCCACCTCCAAAAGACATGCTGAGTGTTTCATTCTTAAACAAAATACGTTTGATAAAAAAAAATTAGCATAAATGTTAAGGATACGAAGTCTGAAACTTAAAAATTTCATTATATAGTGACTCTCATCCTCAGTGATTTGCCAGATACCACATGTTTTATTAAGAAGATATTTGTGCAAAACCAGGAGCATTCTAAAAAATCAAGGGCAGTTGATAGCTTTGTTTCACATGAATAGTGACAAGTATTCAAACTTATTTCACACAAATGCAGACTAGTTCTGCAAAGTCAGATGGCTAACCAAGTAAATCAGTAGAAGGTAAACTAACAGTCCCTAATCCCACCCAGAACAATTACAATCACTTTTTTATGCAAATATCATCTGACTGTGATGAACAAAAATTGAATTGTTCATTCTCTTATCCCAAGGAAAGACCCAAAAAATAATGAGGGACAAAGCCCAAAATCAGGTTTAGACTTTAAGTATTGTTGCCATATACTTAGAAAGTTGCCAGAATAAGAGTTTTTGCATCAGCATACATGTTTTGAATGGCGTGAACTCTGAAAATTCAAATGTCTGTCATTGTTTAGTGACTGCAGTCCTATATGATTTGCCAGAAAAAAAATTTTCATGAGGCATTAACAAAAATCATGAGGCAAAGTCAGTGGTATTCTGTTTCATACAGACTTAGCAGAGAATAATGGCTTATTTTATTTTAGCTATTTGTTGACTGGGGAAAACACTGGATAAATGGTCTGTTTTCAATGTTTATTTTTTTTACTTATTTTTTGACTGGGTAAATCCACTGGACAAATTGTCTTTTTTCAGAGGTGACTTGGGAGCACCATTTGTTTAAGAGATTTGTTTAAAGTCTCATAGTAGGCAAATGAATGTGGAGGGAATCAAACCCTTAAACCGGGGAACAGAAAACAGATCATAGCCTTAGTCATGCTGTGTGTTAACTGACATCTGGTATATTTCATGCAAATGCACATTAGCCCTGTAAAGCTAGATTTTAAGAAAACAAGGTTAGCTTTTTTTCATCCATGGCCAGCACCCCCTCCCCCCAGCAAATGTAGTGACCGTAGTCCTCAGTGATTTGCTATAAAAATCACAATTCTAAGAGGCAAATATCAAAATATGAAGCAACGTTAGATACATTTTGTGATATCAGAGACAGTTTCAGATTTGCTTCATACAAAGACCCAGCTTAGAATACATTTTCTGTGTATTTCATACAAACATACATTAGCCTGTAAATCCAGATTTTAAAATAAGCAAACAAGATAGTCCTGGGGATTCAGTAAACTCTATGTAGTCTTTGTGCAAATCCTACATGTTAGCACGATGAGCAGCAGCACTAATCACCTATTAATGCTGTTTCATGCACTTACACAAATACAAATAATGTTTTGTGGCATGCAAAGTAGCATGAACATAGAAAAAAAATGCATACAAGTTTGCCAATGGGCAAACCTGCTTGGTGAGATTGCACGGACAGCCACAATGACTACTAGGGGGACTTCTACAACAGTTGTATTAACACATTAAAGAAAAGTGTACTCATTGCAATTTATACTACAACAATTATTTGCAGAATGAAATAATAGATGGGGGGGATCATCGGCAAGGCAAATGCAATTGAAACATAACACTAGGTAGGGAAAGTGTGCTGATGAAAATAGGCACAGATACAAATGATAGGATTGAAGAAAGAAGAAAAGGGCATGATAAATATAGTAATGTACCCAAGGCAGAATATGTCAAGGTATGTACACTTCCAAGACAAGTCAATAGCATAACATTAAGCACATATGTACAGAGCACATTATTTACCTCTGTTTACACCTACTGTGCAAGTATATTTATATCATCACGCAGGATAGTATATATGCGATGGTCACCCAAGGTTACATGTTAATGGAGATGAATGTTTGTGATATAAATATCACTGACATGCTCACAGGAGAGGACATTTAGCAAGGATGGTATACACAATAGGGGGCATGTGCATATTGTGGAGCTCTGAAAAATGACTTGCTTGAATATGAATGAAATGTCAGTGTACCTGTCAACCAGTCATGGACACATACCAACAGACTCGTGGGACAACTTCAGACAGAAGTAGGCACAATCATGGACAATTTTAAAATATTAACACCATTAGAATGTGAGTCAGAAGCTAGGTCCTTGGAATGAGTGACCCTCTTACAGTTTGCTTTACCAATGTGTAACATTTCCATTGGGGCCAAATTGAAGACTCACCTATACCCTAGACACAGATCAGCTCTTAGTGGTCTTTAGAGGACAGAATACAGTGATACCTCTTCTAGTCTTTCTGCATAGGACTTGTTTTTTACAATCTGTATTTTCGTTGTGCAAAAACTCTGGGGTTGCTCCAGCTGTTGCAGATATGTGGTGAGGTACATGCAAAAGGGTGCATTATACTCTGTGTGATGAGGGCTGAGTACAATGTAATTGTAATGTCCTTCAGTCTGGATGCTATGCCCATACTTATGAGTTGTGCTACATAGAAGGAATTTCTCACCACTGTGGACACATAAGTTCATAGATGGTGGTCAAACTTATGATTACTATTTACCTGAGTACCCAGATTATGTATCACTGGGTGTACTCATAAGACTTTGCTGTCTGTATTATAATTAGCTTATATATTTGCTTTCCAAAAATGAATAATAATGCTTTATTGGCCATTTACTGTGTCTCCATGGCTCTGGCAACAATCATTTGTGTGCTTCTTTACTTTGTGAGTATCTGAATAGCATTAGTGGATTCAAGGATTGTCTACAATTTGTAGACATCCACAACACTGGTCAGACAAAGGCTGTCTGTTTGCCTAGATTTCTGTGAAGTAAATACTGAACAAGAATGAGCCTAGTATAGAATCATGTATTACTTCCCTGGTCACTGACCTCTTGCTTGAGGTGAATTCACACACTTTGAAAGCATGTGTCCTGTCAGTGAGCCATTTGGTTACCCACATGGTGATATAGGGGTTTATGCCCAGTTGAGACATTTTCTCTGTAATACCTGAGTGGGCAATTGCGCAAAATCCCTTAGCTAGGTCAAGATGCACACTCTTTCTCTCATCCTCGGCCTTGGGGAATTTCTCAAAGAAGTCAAGTAGAGTTAACAGACATGAGGTCCTCTTCAGAAACATAACTAAACTCCAGAGACCTCCCAAACACAAACACAAGCATGTTACATATAATACCTCCTCTGCAGAACATAATCACATAATGTCTCACCTGCCAAGCCCTTAAGGCTAAAGAGAAAAGCAAACATATTAGGCATAGGTGATTCCATCATGAGATGTACAGATGCCCCTCTCACCATGCTGGACAAGGAGGTCAAGGTCATCTGTCTATCAGGTGCCTTGATCCACCATATCACACATGCATTCAAGTTTCTCAAACACAGGTACTGTTATGACTCTGTCATAGTCCATGTTGGTGTGAACGACTTGAGATGTACCTCTCTGGACTATATGACGAGAGACATGACTGAGCTCTCAGACTATGCATCTCTGGCTGGTATTTCCTTAGCCTTAAGTAGTATTTTACCTTCTCCTAGTATGATGCCTCAGTACAAACAGAAAATGACTGTCTTCAATAACTGGCTTAGTTTCTGGTGTCATTCTAAGGTGATACAATATCTATCAGCCTGGGATGACATGATCGACAGACCTTGATGCTTTGCCAGAGATGGTCTTCATCTGTTACCCCTGGGATTTTGGCTACTGGCCAAGGCTCTTGCTACCCCCATAGTGCCTTTTTTAGACAGTGTCTCAAGGACAAAATTCCTGATGTAAAAACTCCATCTAAAAAAAACCTCAAGGTTATGCTGCTAAATGCTAGGAGTTTCAACATGAAACTTCACTCACTGGAAGCAGTCCTCACCTTGCAAGACATAGACATTTGTGCAGTCATAGAGACCTGATTCAAGGCTGTGGAGAGCACCCCAGACATATTGGGCAGCATGAAAACTAATGGAGGTGGAGTATCAATATTCATTAAAGATAAATACACCTCCAGATTGGTTAGACAGCATGATTCCCTGGAGATACTTCAGGTGCAATTAACTGTTGGTAGGACACATGTTCAAGTCATTGCCAGCTACAGGACCCCCTCCATGAATTAGGACACCCACTCTGCCTATTTGAATCTACTTGAGTCTATCTAGAGACATCCAAACACCATGGTTTTGGGCGACTTTAACTACCCATCCATTGACTGGGTAAATTACTCGTGTGCAAACTCACTTGCCCAAAATTTCTTCAACTTCATTAATTCCAATGCCCTGGACCAGCTGGTTGACATCCTGGATCTGGTGCTTACCAATATGGGGAACCACTGTAGCACCCCTGCTGTGAGGTCTTCTCTGGTGAGATCTGACCACAAATCAGTCTCATTCAAAGCAACTATCATTCTTGCCCCCTCCCAGCAGCAACTAAACTAAAAAACTTCTCCAAAGCAGATTATAATCTCTTATGGGATGGGACAAATAGCTTCATTGCATCTTCCCCCTCAGGTGAAACTGGCAACTATGCCAAGTTCTGCACAAATGCTTTATACAAACACCTGCATGACTACATTTACTCCACCGTACATGATAGGACCAAAACAAGCTCCTGAAGGAAGAGTAAACCTGCCTAGTGGACAACTGCCATAAAAAGGCTTTACAATAATAGGAAGAAATTGCTGTTTAAGAGGAAGAGGGAGCAAGCCCTAAACTGAAAACACACCCTCCTCAGCTTAAACAAGCAAATTAGACTTTTTGTGAGGTCTTCCAAAGCTAACTACAGATCCAAATTATTTTCCTCAACTAAGGACAACCATAAAGTATTCTTTAGTTACATCCATAACCTAAAAGGAAAGGCCTGGATTTGTGCTGAATTGGTAGTTAATGATGCCACATATACTGACCCTGTGGATACTGCTAACCTGTTAGCCAACAGGTTCTGTGAAAGCTTCTATCCCCTGTCCCCACAGCACGTACCCCATGACATCCCTACCACCTATCCCCTACCTTGTATCTCTAAAGAGCAGCTCATGAATGTCCTGTCTAAGGTCAAAAACACAGCATCTAAGGAACCTAATAACATTACAAGCTGCATCCTACATGGGTTCAAACAAGAATTTGCAAAACCATTGGGTAGTCTCTTCAGTCATAGTCTAAGCACTGGCTTCATCCCAGCTGAATGAAAAAAAGGACACTGTTGTCCCCTTGCACAAAGATGGTGCTTCCACTGACCTTCAGAACTATAGACCTATTAGCCTGACTAGCCTTATCTGCAAGGCCATAGAGCATATCATCATGGACCATATAAACAAAGATATAGGTAATCTCCAAACACTTGACCCTACTCAATTTGGATTTTTCAAAAGGAGATCATGCCTGTTAAACCTGGTGGACTCCTTCGAGACAGTCACCAAGGGCCTGGATGAGGGGAAATCTGTGCATACAGCTTTCCTAGATTTAGCCAAGGCTTTTGACACTATTCCCCACTCAGGCATCATTGACAAACTCACCCAGCTAGGTATCAATGTTTATATCATTAGATGGGTCACTAACTGGCTCACAGACAGAACCCATATAGTCAAGATAGGAGAATCCACCTAAAATAGCAGACCTGTAACCAGTGGTGTTCCACAGGGATCAGTCCCGGGACCTTTACTGTTTGGAATCTATTTATCCAAAGTACAAGCTAAAACTAAAGGTCTGTGTCTGACAAAGTTTGCTGATGACTGCAGACTGAGAGTGGTCATAGAATCTCCAAATGATGTCAACATCCTACAAGAGGGTCTTACACAAACAAATGATCGGTGCCAAGTCATGGCCTTAAACCCAATGCAAAAAATGTGTTATCATCTCTTTTGGTAAGAAGGATGTTCCTGCTAACTACCACATCAATAACAGCACCATAAGTACACACTCAGTGGTGAGAGACCTAGACACACAGGTTGACAGCAACCTTACCTTTGATCATCATGTCTCCATAGTGGTAAGAAGGGCATTCTATATAGCTCATCTCATTGCCTCCAGAAAAAAAAGTTATAACCTCCCTGTACTCTTCCCTCATCAGGCCAATAACTAAGTATAATACCCCTTTGGTATGTACCTTTCCAAGCAGCTGTACCAACTGGAGAGACCAAAAAGGTTCCTCACAAGGACATTTCAAGGTCTTCAGCATCTGCCCTATGAAGACTATCTGAAATGACTGTCACTTTATTGTGTTTCATACAGACTATTCAGAGGCAATCTCTGCCTTGCATATAAGGCAATCTTTGACCCTGCTTTATTGGAAATGCTGTATATCCGTAAGTCAAATGGTATATGAGTTACTCACTCTAAAGGCCTTAACCTGGTATGTGACATTAATAGACCCTGATGGAGGGGCAGATTTGTCTCACAGAGGTTACAACACCTTTAGACTAGACTCTTGCTTTATGACAAGCTGAGTACCTCATTGGCCCTCTTCAATTGCAATCTAGATAATTAGATGAGTAACCATAAATTTACTCCAGGGGTTCCACCTGTGCCCCTCTTGGACAGGGGTGATAGATGCTGAACATGGAAATAAGGGTAAAACTTAACCCTAGATCATTAGCCTAGTAACCTCCTATGATCCTATGATCTAGTCTTAACAAATCAAAAATGGGTTTAGTGCACAGTCGGGAGATTACCTATGTTCTTGTTGATAAGGTCCATGATAATTCTTTTCATTGCCTTACAGATGAGGCTAGTCAGTCTTATGTGTCTATAATTCCCTGGGTCGAGTGATGGCCCACCCTCATTCAGATGGATGATCATTGCTGTCCACCATTCTGCCAGAAAATAGCCTGTATGGAGGCTGTGGATAAATAGGGATCCAACTGTGTTTGCTATGTCAGGTTTCCAGTTTTTGAAAAGGCAACCTGGGATGTTATCAGGGCACACTGATGCTGTGTTTTTAGCCTTAGTGAGTGCATGTGTGCACAGATAAGCTGCTCTATTAAGAAAATAAGCTGAATAATGTTTGCATGAATACTTTGAGATGATGACCAGTGGGGACAGGGTGGTGAAGTTTTATCAAAATCTGTCAGCTAGAAAGTTATCTATTGCCTCCAGCTGAATATGTGTGGAGCCATACTCAACCAGCTCTGCACATAGCTGTATATTCCACTTAGATTTCAAACTTAGTTAAAATATGATTTATGACAACACCTGCAAATACAACTTTGGATATACATCACATGCCACACAGAGCAACTGTTAAAGCAGTTGTACAACTCCACCTATTTCATATCATTACATCAATTAAACATCAGATGTGATAAGTGTATCACTGTAACGGTGTGTGTGACTGCCTTGATACCGTATATGGACACATTACAAATGAGGTGGATATGGTTCATGCAGAACAGTTAATGACATAAATGCTGACAGTCACACAATGCTGCTGGGGTGTACCTGAATAATCCTTGTGAATTGCAATCAAATTGTGTATACAATGAATTTCTCACGATTGAAATGAATCTGAATTTGTTATATGTTTGTGTATAAAACAACATTACAACATGTGGATGAAATAAAGTGTATGTGCCCGTGCATAGCTCTCATCCTCTTAGCACAAAAAAATCTGGACAAAGCCAAAAATAATGGTGGGACAAAGCCCCAAAATAGGAGCACATTTTAAATATTGCTCTTATAAACTTTGAAGGTTGCTAGAATAAATAGTCTTGTGTTACTATACATTTTCTGAAGAATGTGAAGTCTGAAACTCAAATGGCTGCTATTATTTAGTGAATTCAGTCCTCACTGATTTGCCACAAAAATCTAGAACATCACAAATATTATGAGGAATAGACCAAAAATATGAAGCAAAAATCTGGACATTCTGCAAAAATATGTACATTTGAGATGTATGTGCCCATGTGATCAGTATTATGTAATACTGTTGTATGTCACAAAGCATTTCATGATGGTAGGTATACACATGCACACATGTGCCATACAGCAGCTGACACTGTGGTGGCTGAATAAGAACTGTGTAGAATGTTGATATAGTCCACTACAGGAACACATGCTTTACTAAGGCAAAAATATACATAGCATCATCTCTTGTCAACAGTCCTCAAGAGACATATTACTACAGCTGTTATGGAAGAAACATGTAATCAAATGGCAGCAGTAGTTATAAATATCTTATCTTAAATCACAAAATCACAGATTGGAATACACTCTTGTAGAGCTACTGTACATCCACACTGCAACATAGCATGTGTGGATGACAGCAACATTGACATGTGCAATGTTCATAGTGTCATAGAGCATGACTAGGCTAACAGCCAACATCACATAAAATCCTAGCCATTACTATGCAATTTAAACCAAAATTGCTATATCTATATGACGGAAGATAATAAGGGTACATCCGTATGTGTGCATGTGTTTGTGTTACATACTGCCTCTGTCAAAATGAACATGTGCACCACCCAATGACAGAATTAGTAATCACACATCCAGTGGTCTAGAGATGGCTTATAGAGGGTCATGGAAGGGTTCTGCTCCATAATGTGTGCATGTATCTTTTAAATTATGACATCCTCCCATATTCTGCAGAAAGGATTTCATGTGGACAGATGGTAAAGAGGGATATTGGATTCATAGGGCTATGTTAAAGATACTTCTGAGTGGGATTCAAATGAAAAGAGATTCAAACGATCATGCAATGACTATAATAAAACAGCACACACACACACACACACACACACACACACACACACACACACACACACACACACACACACACACACACACACACACACATCAGTTGACTGAGGTCAGATTTGAACATTAAACCTGTGTAGGTATACAAGCTTGATTCCATATAATGTAAGGTTAGCACCACCACAGATGGCTGACTTTAACACTGTCACAGTGCACTTTATAGAGTATGACAGCATAATTGTAAACTGAGAAGAAGATGTTGGGAGGAGTGCCTGATGTAGAGTCACATCTCAGTTGTCTCCATACTAATATACTGAATGCATTCATACACAAGTTGTCTGCTATGAGATTAGAACCCCTACCTATCTAGACACACAAGCTAGAGAACACAGCAGCTAATGCTCATGCTGTCATAGACATCAGAGTGCAATTCTGCCAGAGTGAACTTTATAGGGGATCACACCATCATTGTATTTGGAGGAGTGATTGACATAGCTGTGGACGGGTCTACTTCACCGAAATCCCATTTCACTGAAATTCATTTCACAGAGATCAAATCACCTAAAGTTCACAACACTGAAAACTTCATTTCACTGAATCTCATTTCACTGACAGCTTACAGTGCTACATTTCACAAGACTAAATGGGAAACCATAGACAAACAAACTCATAAAACTAAAGTCTACCTCTTTCCACAACTAAAAAACTACTTATTTATCCTCTTAACAGAAGCTAGACAATATAAAACCAAACTAAGTTGGGGCAATGTCCCCCACACCCCCCAACGTGGAAGGCTGTGGCCTCCACACCCTCCTAACTATATATACTAACTCCAGGTTGCGCTACAGTGGGGATAAGGGCATATACCATTCACTTGCCTCACAGTACTCTACAATCTTCCCCATCAAGTCTATAGCTTACAATTTAGAGAAATTAATTTTCACTAATTTGAACTTTAGGTATTTGGTCTCAGTGAAATGAATGTCAGTGAAATGGGATTTCAGTGAAGTGAAGTAGACCCCTGTGGACTTGCATGCCATTCTAAAAATGTCTACAGACTGCTAGCTGAATGAACATGCACACATACATTCATGTTGACTACTGTGAGATTAGAACCCCTACCTATCTACTTACACAAGCTGGAGAACACAGTACTTAAACACTAGCACCACAGTGCAAGTCTGACTTCCATACTGTCAGAGTGTACTTTATAGTGGATTACCTCATCATTGTATGGTGAAAAGATGTTGGTAGGAGTGTCTTACATAGCTGTGTATTCATATGCTTCTTTAAGATACTCTCCTGACTGATACTTGACTGAACACATGCACAACATCTACCTACCTAACTAGTTCCACAAGCCTGAGAACACAGTACTGAATGCTACTACCACAGCACAAGTCTGACTTCAGCTATGTCTGACTGCACTTTATAGAGGATGACATTGTGCATGTTCAGAAGAGAATGTTGGGAGGGCTGCATGAAACTGCTGTGTAGTCATGCTGTAAACATTTGTTTTGAATCAAACTTGAGTAAGAACATTAGGGCACACACTCATGCTCTTCTGACTACACAGGCACACACACACACACACACACACACACACACACACACACACACACACACACACACACACACACACACACACACACACACACACACACACACAAGCATACATACAGGTTGACTGCTATGCCATTCAAGCCCCAACCTGACTAGTTACTCCAGCTGAAGAACACAGTACCCAACATCTGTGCCATCACTGAAATCTGATATTATCATTGTCATAGTGGTCTTTATAAAGGATGACATCAGCATAATGTCACAGATAACATCTACTGTTAAGAGACTTGTGTGCAAAAGCTGGACTTCAGATTTGATTTTGTGATTGCAATGTGGAAAAATACATTTAAAGAGATCCTGCAATATCAGTGTGACATCATCATCGTGGATGACCAGTATCCAGTGTCAATATAAACCCAAACCAAATGTAACAATGCAATTGTACTTTTTATTTCTGTAGTGTCCTTGACAGTGGACCAATTACTGATATATCAGTTGCAAGTGCATTGCTGCAGGACACACATGACTCTGAGTCAGCATGTCTTCAGTGAAACACACATCCCTGCCCTTACGAGTTCCTTTCTATGTGATGGAATATAACTGGCCAATAACTGTTGGGAGACATATTAAACAAATCTTTACAAAGTACACTGGCAAAAAAAATAATTTGCGTGGACAATGGCAAAGTGTTAGTGCATGCTTGATTCTCATTTCATGAATTCAACTTGAACTTGTGAAGTAGTTAGGAAGATATGTTATGGGAGAAACAGCTCACAGATACTATGCTGTTCATATTGTAGCTTATATTGCAAATGCTGTGTCATAAGTTTTATTACATAAATAACTGCTGCTATTGCCTTCCCTGTCTGTGTGGAGTTAAGTGACGAGCAATTGTGGTTCTCTGCTCAAAAAAATAGTAGTATGTCAATTGCTTTGCCTCACTCTGCTCAAACAAACTAAGTGCCAATGTGTGGCCATTAGCACTCTGGACAGTACTGAATGTGGAAATTACAGCTACAACTTAACTTTTTCTGTGGCACCAGGTATTCAGAGCAATGATTTCCTGATATTAGAGCAGGGTTCAAATCCAGATCATTCTCATTGTTTTCACAAATTGCATCATGCTGGCATTAGATAAGTAAATGTGATCAAGACTGTAAATGTGACAATTAATGACTACGCTAAGGTATGGCTCTTCCACAATTTTTATTAGTAATGCCTAACGCAATGCAGTTGTACAACTGCTATCTGTTTTGGAGGCCTCACTGCACATCACAACTTAATTGTGTGTACAGCTTTCTAGAAATGACAAGGCGTGGTACATGTTTTGAAATTATTATTATGACTCAGCAGATATGATAACTATTTATGTATGGCCAGATATCCTGAAAAGTGTGTGCAGTATGCTTTGTCACAGTAAGGACAGTTTTCACATCACCTTAGATGAACATTTCATCCCTCATCACCTGAACATGTCACAAACAGAATCGTACAGATGATTTTAAAACATTCCACAGTACACAGGCACTGATAAACTACTGACTTAATGTAACATGTTAGTATTATGCATCAGCACAGTCAAGTCAGTCTGCAGACACCATCCATCAACCTAATAGATACATACACGTGAAGAGACGCTGGAGTGATGGGATTAATACAAGGAGAGATAAACATACACATAACAGTGTTTTGTTTAATGGCACATTAATGTTCATTTTTTGGTCTGTTGTCATTATTAACCATACATGCTGCATTGAATTGAGTGACTAACATAAGGGTAAAGAAGGCTTAGGTGAGAGACAACAGGCTTATGACAAGCAGAACAAGGTTAGACACTCATTTTTGGGCAGTATCCAATATATCTCCATGAAAAAATCATAACTGTGGCAAATTCTAATATGTGGGTGATTAAATATATCATACACATATACCATCACACTAAGAAATGATGAGAGATGCATCTGGAATTGAATCATTAAAACTACACCTCTCAATTGTCCAGATTGTTGCAGAATGTCCAGAGTTTTGCCTAATACTTTTGGTTTGTTCATCATTGAACTTGTGGCTTTCTGGCAAATTATTGATGATTGAAGCCACAAAATAATGGAATACATTTGAAATTTAAACTTCATATTTTTCAGAAAATACTTGCTAACACAAATTGTGTAATTTTAGCAACTTTCTAAGTTTATAAGAGCAATATTTAAAATATGTCTCTATTTTGGGCCTTTGTCCCCTCATTGTTTAGGCTTTGTCTAGATTTCTTGCACTAAAAGGCTTAAAGGTATGCTTGAACCTATTGTCAAAAAAATCTTCATTGAAGTGATTCATGCCAACACTCCACACAGAATGTTGTATTTTGTTACATTCAGCAGTCTAAAGAACTGTCAGAGTATTGCCTTTACTCTGCTTTAACAGTAAGTACATTTAGCAAACTGAGTTTAAGCAGCATTGAGCAGATATAACTGGACTAGTGCATCTGATGGCTAAGCCATAGGACCCATTTACTTCCACTCAGCATTGATGCATGCTTCCAAACTCCTTTGAAAATGTAGAGGAGAAAAAGTGAAAGCTTTATTATGGGCCATTTCTCACCAGGTGTGTGATGTGTGATTACATTTTTGACCAGATTAAAGATGTGACAATGGGGTAGATAGGAAAGTGGTGAAATGGGAGGTAAGCAAGGAAAGAACAAAGGGGGAGCAATAAAAGAATCTGCAGGAGGGAATTACTAAAGAACAATGTAAATTTTAAAAAGCCTGTTGTGTTACCTGTATATTTCAGAAACGCATCCAGTGACTCGCTACTTCCAATCAGACCAGGAATATATCGTCCACAAAGCATTTGTAAATGGTAACCTTGTTGTGGTATATTTCATGTGAAAGGGCTAGCTTGGTGTCCCAATTGGCCATCACTAAGTTTGCATAGACGTTAGCATAAGAGGTACCCATAGCTACCCCAGTTTTTTTGCAGATAGTATTCACCATTAAATATGAATACATTGTTCTCTAAAATAATCTCAATTAATGTATACAGTAGATTAATCCTGTTAGAAGTAAAAGTGGCCTGGACCAACAATATTTCTTTTAAAAAGTCTATTTCTGTTTGGTTGGTTATAAATGTGGATAAGGAACAGACATCAAGGGTGACAAACAATGTGTCTTCTGTGATTGATCACTGTTGAAAGTATTTATATAGGGATTCCAAAAAATCTTGGGTATCCCTCAAAATAGTATCTGTCTTCAATATCACAGGTTTCAACATATACTCAACATAAATCAAAATGGGCTCAGTAAGTCAGCCTTTGCCCCAAACTATCAGTCATAGGGGATGATTGCCCAAAGTTTCATGAATTTTGGGGAGTCCTTTGATAATGGATAAAAGGGATGTCTCCACAATAAAAAGTAGTTGTATAGCTCTTTGGTAATGTACCTGCATAAAAGACAGTCTAGAAGGTCATTTCATACCCCCACATGTCATATCATTGATTACCTTAATATCTGCTTTAGTGTACATTGAGGTATGCATTAGCATTTAGCCATGGTCTGTACACAGTAATTTTTACTCAATATCACAGTGGTTCCACCTTTATCCACAGGACTAATCATGGTGTCAGTGTTATTCTGTAGTTCCTTAAGTGCATCACTTTCCTTTAGGTTAAGTTATAAAACCTTTTCTTGAGGAACATGCCATTGTTGTACATTTTGTATAGATCTTGTTCACAAACTCTCATGAATGTTTCTGCCAACACAAAGTGGGTTTGTATATACTTGGTTTCTTAAAAATATTCATACTAGATTCTGCATTGCAAAACATTAGCTTGAGCATGACATTCCGACAAAATAGTTTGATGTCAATCACTATATCGTTAAAATTACTGGAAGTGGCTGGAATGAAAGAAGGTCTTTTCTGAAAGCTTTGCACTGGTCTTCTGTCAATATGTGATTCAAGAGATTGAAAATTATGTTTTTGTATTCTGTGTCCAGAGCTTCTTGACTGTGGTTACGGGCTGTGCATCCTTGGAAGAATTCTTTCACTTCCTTCCTCTGCTCCTGGACTGATCTTGTTTGTAACTTCTCAAATAGGTAGGGGGATCCCTGGAAAAACCTGATCAAAAGTGTTATTTGTTTTGGGTCTCACATTGGTTTCTATATGTACAAGGGTAATTATGTCACTGTTATTTTCAGTTTGTGAATTATTGCCACTATTCATATCGAATTGTCCATTCTCAGATGTTGCCTTCTTCTTTGCTATCTCCCATGTTCACTCTAGTGAAGGAGATTTAAGGTGGACCGAGGTGGTACTGTCTCTGAGAATAATTGTATAACTACTGCCCTTCCATTCTCATATGGCCAAGAAAAAAACTAGTCCTGCTTTAAAATCCATCATATCCCTTTCTAGTTTACATTGTTTTTGTGTTTGTAGCTTCAACTCGTAACGTCTAATGTTCCCTAGCAAATCCTCCAAAGCCTTCATAGTAGGTGAAACAGGAAACAGGTTCAAAAGATCTTCCCCCGGATTCAACAAATTCCATGCAAGAATAAAACTATTCTTGCATGGAATGGTTAGTGTTCATATAACACAGCAGCGCGCCTTGCATATTCATGAAGGTGTGCTGCTGTACTCCCTATACGGACATGAACTTTGAATGAGTGCAGTGGGCATGTCCAAGTAGTGCCCGGACATGGAACATGCCCCCTGCACTCAGAAAGTGCTGTACAGCACTTTCTAAGATGAAATGGCATAATATTAGAGATTTACTCTAATATTATGCCATTATTTCAGGGTCCATAGACATTGAAATTAAATAATGATCATTTCAGTGTATGCAGACATTGAAATAAGCACCGGCAACAAGAAAGCAATGCAGGGGGTGTGTGGCAGGTTCTGGAATACACCCCCTGCATTGCCAAAGTGCCATACAACACCTCTGTAACCTGCTAAAGCAGGAAATGTGTGCAAATACACAAATAATGGGGTATAAATCCCTCAAAAGGGTAAAACACACATATTTCCCACTAAACATAGAGACAGAAAACAGGTCATGCATTATCATGAATTACTGAATGGGTAGACGTCTGAAAACAAATGCATGTCAGTATTCCCTTACAGCAGTGCATGCTGACAAAGGCACAAATAATGGGGGGAATAAATAATAAAGTCTGAAAAATTTCCCTCACAAACTTAGAAAGTTGATAGAAAACAGGTTATGTATTAGCAAGAGTCCCTGAAGGATAGAAGCCTGAAAACCAAAGGAATGGCATTATTTCATGATTGCAGTTCTCAATGATTTGTCAGAATACCATAAGACTCACTTATATAACATAATAATATAATAATTGCCTAAGGAATGTTTAAGCGTAGCAAAGCAGGTGAGAACATAATGGCTCTCCGCTTAGCATAGCTTAAACATACCCTAGGAGATAAATGAAAATATACTAGTAAAATTTCCAAGCTGAGGAAGTGTAGTGGTTAGAGAAGGGCTTTACATGCAGGTGTTCACAGCTCAAGTACCAAGACAGGCAACTTATTTTCCTATGGGAAAATAGTGTTAAAATTACTTTTGTAAACTTAACTTATGTAGCAACTGTTTTTTGTCAACCAGGGTAGTGTAGCAGGTCCAAAAGTAAGATGTCATTCTAGAAAAGAAGTGAAACCCCCATATAAACACAAGTGCCCCATACGGTATAGTCACAAAAGAATAGAATTTAATGAACACACACAGGGGCTGTCATAGAAAGTAAACATAAAATTATAATATGTCAGTAATTAATTAATCCTACAATCCTGATACTTTATAAAATGAAATGTGAGCAATGCTAAGTAGTGCTCAGTTATGCTAAGTGGGTGTAAGCATTGCTTAAATGTAAATATTAAGCAATAAGTAGCCCAAATAAGCAGATTTGCACATTGATAAGCAGTGCTCAACATCTATCCCTTTAAGCACTGCCAACCTTAGCTAAGCATGTTTGTGCATCACTTAGCTTAGCTCAGCATATTCAAAATGGTCCAATGACAGCAAAGACTGGGAAGTTGGCTTTATTTACACGTGAATACAGCCATAACCAGTTGTAGCTCATCCTTGCAGGCACTATGGCAGGCGTAGGAGAAGGTATGCACTTTCAGGCACAATGCTGGGGCATTCAGGAGTCCAGGGCATGGTTGGACTCCTGGTGAAAGACCATGAGGAGAGACTGCTGCAGGACCAGTACTAGGGCTTCCAATACAAAGCAGAGGCCTGGGACCATCCCACATGTGAGCTCACCAGTGCTACTGGCATCCCTCGAACTGGTGAGCAGGTCTGGCACCATTTCACTGACCTCCAGCATAGGAAAAAGGAGCTCTTGGACCAGTGGACCCAAGATGCATGGGCACAAAATGTCCCAGAAGTGTGTAAGTATCAGTATCAATTGCTGTTCATCAAAGTCCAGCCTGTGTATGTGATTGATTGGTATGCATAAATGTTTCTTTGTCTCCTGTACAGCTGCAAACATAGATGCCCATGTCAGAAGGTTGCTAAGGCTGCACCAGGATGCTGGTGACTACTAATCTAGCTTGCAGTATTCAGGGCAAATAAATGGAAAGGAGTAGAATATCAACTGCAGTAGGTTAAAATGTGTACTGTGTGTAATGAATACATGAAAAGTTAGCAGAGTAATAATGATGCACAGGATATCTATCAATAAAAGTGCCAGTAACCTTCAATAAAACTAAAGACCCCAGACTGTTGTGTTTACTTTGGTATGTGGTGGTATGAATCTAAATGTGTACAGGTTCTGCACAGCAACTATGGCTCTGACAGCATGAATTAAATGAGACTCATCTGACAAAGAATGTGGAGTTGTAAAACAGGAGATCAACTATATGTAAAATTCCATGCACCAAGATCTGATCCCTGAATAGTAATGTGTAAACTAATATACTGTATCCCCTACAGCAGTGCAAAGTGTTAACCATTGCTTTCCAGATTGTAATATGTCAAAGTATTAATACACAGTACAAGAACTATCTGCCATGCATGGAATGTCAGAATTACAAGGGCAGATTGTCCAAACAAGAGAGTATCAGGCAGAAAAAAGTCAATCAGCAGTTCCTTAATAGCTCATTGTGCTTTAAAGCAGTCTTGTTGTACCTTTTTGCACAAACAGGCACTGTTCGAATCCCAGGAGTTGTAGTAAGCTCTAATATGTGAATATGTGTAGAAATAGTCAGGTAGTGTTAACAGAAATTTCCTCCGCAGGTCTCCCAGGTAAGGAAATGTTTCTATTAGCTGTAAGAAGGCTGTACTAATGCACTGTGTACAACACTTTCACTGTCCAACCCCAAGGCTGCAAATGACAGCAAGATTACATACAACAAGCAGTTTCTCCTGATAAATGTCCCTTAAGTGTCATGTTGTCATGGCTAGTGGTCACCGCTGGCAATACCCATGGTGACAGAAATCCAGGTGGAGTATGGCAGTAGCACACACACACACACACGCACACACGCACACACACACACACACACACACACACACACACACACACACACACACACACACACACACACACACACACACACACACCATGAATGCAGGGCACCCCTGTCAGTGTCACATATGTAACCTTGAATATGTGAATATGTGTAGGAACAATCAGATAGTATTAACAGAAATTTCCTCCACAGGTCTGCCAGGAAAGGAAATGTTTCTTTTAGCTGTAAGAAGGCGGTACTAATACACTGTGTACAACACTTCCAATATCCAACCCAAAGGCTGCAAATGACAGCAAGATAAGTACACACACCAAGCGATTTCTCCCGATAAATGTCCCTCAAGTGTCACACTGTCATGGCTAGTTGTCACCACTGCCAATACCCAGGGTGACAGAAATCCAAGTGGAATATAACAGTAGCACACACACACACACACACACACACACACACACACACACACACACACACACACACACACACACACGCACACACATGCACACACACAGAGCATGAGTGCAGGGCACTCCTGTCAGTGTCACATATGTAACCTTGAATATGTGAATATGTGTAGAAACAGTCAGGTAGTGTTAACAGATATTCCCTCCACAGGGCTGCTAGGTAAGGAAATGTATGTATTAGCTTTATGAAGGCTTTAATAATACACTGTGTACAAACATTCCACTGTCCAGTCCCAGGCCATAGGTAGATGTAAAGTGAGGTCATACCTGGAGAGTAATGAGTAGAGTAATGATCAGTACAGTTTTGAACTATCAAAGCCTATCCAGTTGTTAACTGACATCTCTCTCTTGTTCCCCCACCCCATCTGAACCAATAACTCATACACATAATCAGTGGGTATGTTTTCCTCCAAAACTACTGTTGGGACATGTGTCCTAGTGTTCTACAAATATTGACTTGTTTGATTATTAATGTTCACCTTTCAAATACTATCATTGGTGGCCTGTTGCTATCAATGTAACCTGCATGCTGATATGATGCCTACTATTGGTCCATTTATGCATGTGTGCTTTTTGCTATGCAACTATTTCAAATCTGTTGCTTTGGGTTAATTGGAACACACATGCATGCTGTTAAAGCTAATTTTGAAATGTTTTGGTCATGACTAGCTAACATATTTTGGAAAACTTCAACATCATAGCATGTATTGGAAGGCAGATGCTGGTGGATCCACCTGTCTGACCTCATCTGGCAGTGGCATCGGGCCCCAGCATGTCTGAGACCCAACCTGGGACCTCCTCATCTGCTGGTCCTGCACCACCTTTGGGTGGAACTGCCTCAGGGGACGTGGTCCCCCCTGTGAGTGGGCGTGGATAAGAAACAGTCAACCGTAGCCAGGTCCGGGGTTTGGTGTGTAGCACTATCAAAAAGGAGTTTGGTGGACAGCTGCAACAGATTGAGGGCTGCCTGGCACATCTTGTGGGTCAGCCTGCCCCTACTGTCCAGCCCCCAGCACAGCCACCTTTGGGGCCATGAAGGTGCAGTTGTGACCGCCCATGGGTGGGAACCTCAGTCCCACTGTATCCATTTGGGGGCTCATGGGCATCTGATTCCCAACCACCCTCCTCATCCAAGGTGTTTACCCCCCACATGAGTCATAAACCACCCCTGTCTGCTTCCTTGTCTGTCTTGTCTGTCTTCTTACCCAACTTACCACCCCAAATATACCTACTATCCTTCCCCAACATCCCACTCTCACCTTAAATAAAAAAAAAGGGCATCTGTTCTTAAAATGTTTCCCAAAAAAATTACACCTCATACATAGCTGTCCATTT
This sequence comes from Protopterus annectens, assembly GCF_019279795.1. NCBI lineage: Eukaryota > Metazoa > Chordata > Ceratodontiformes > Protopteridae > Protopterus > Protopterus annectens. The sequence continues at coordinate 1,635,731,318 of NC_056733.1, forward strand.
TGCAAAAATGTCCACTGGACACATGTAATCTGGTCCAATTGGCTTGAAAGCACATTACTGTTGTCCTCACCCCTCTCTCAGGAGTTTGAGTGTCCAAATTCACCTCCAAATTCTGTAGAAATTCACAGCTGTTGCTGTAGAAGAAACGGACAGCTATGGACATTCCCTACACCCGTCCTGCACATCCCTAGTTACCTTTTATACTGTAGCTCTGCATGCCCCTTTTTTCACCACTTTTCTATCACCCCTTTTTCTTTTCTTTTGAAGAAATTAGCATGGGGGTAAGCAGGAATAAGTGGCAGTAAGTGAAGCTAAAATGGATTAACCATGGGTTGGCATCACTTATCATCGCACAAACCCATGCAAACCCACTTACAACTGCTTAAAAGTACCTTAATCACTCTGTATCCAGCAGACCTTGATATGACAAGAAACAAAAGAGTCAGTCCTACCAAATCTCAAACCAGAGATGCTGTGCCTTACAATAACAACAACATACACTACACCATCTAAGCTGTGAGAATCTGTATTGTTTTAACAAACATATGCATTCTGGTCATTTAACATTAAGGAAAAAGAACATCAGTCCGATGTTTTGAATCCATGACCCTGTACACTATAGTCAGAGCAATGTACCACTACACTATGCAAAATGTAGGGATTAATGTTGCTTTTTCAAACATATCATGCAACAGAGGCATACAACATTAAGGAGAAAACTCTGTGGAATCATTAATGTATTGTACGTAGACATATACAATTTTATATATAGATATATGTATATATATATATATATATATATATATATATATATATATATATATATATATAGGAACACTTTATAATCCTGAAAATTCTGAATACTGAGATTATAAAGCCGGAAGGTCACAAGTTCGAAACCCCAGAAGGGCGAATTTCAAATCCTGAAGTACGGCAATTTTGAAGTAGTGCTTCTGGTGTTGTGCTGTGTGAAGGGATAGCTGGACGTTCAGGTAAATATTTACATTTAAGGGTTTTAGTTAGGGGCTTTAGTGTGTGTCAGTGTGTTTGGTTACAGTGATCTGTGTGTGCGAGGGGAATGTAGCTTGTATGGTGGTGTTTTTGTGTGTTTGTCTATATAGTGCGACCGTGGAGTTAGTATATTTAAGTAGGGGGCTGCAGGGGGACTTGCCCCCCTGCTTGTATGTAGTGTAGGTTTGAGTGTTTGTGTGTTAGGGGGAAGTTGTGTGTCTGTGTGTGTGTGTGTGTGTGTGTGTGTGTGTGTGTGTGTGTGTGTGTGTGTGTGTTGTATGGTTAGTGTAGTGTTTGTGATTTTAAAATTCATTCTTCTGGGGTTTAGGGATTGTCAGGTTTCGGCTTTATGATCTCGAAATTTTGAAATTCAATATTTCAGGATTTCGGGATTATAATGTGAATACATATATATATATATATATATATATATATATATATATATATATATATATATATATATTTAGATATAGATATATAGGTCAGTGTCATTTCGCCGAAAATCCATTTCGCTGAAAATTCTGCTGAAAATACTACTGACAGTGCATATGCCCTTTACCCGAACTGTAGTGAAATCTCAGAGTGAGAGTATTAAAGTAGGGGGGTGTGGGGGGCATAGCCCCTCCACCCAGTACAGTTTAATATTTTCTAGCATTGTTTTATATTGTCCAGTCTCTATTAAAACAGTAAGTAAGTAGTTTATAATCTAAGTAGGTGGGGGCTACACCCCCACACCCCCCATTGTGGGTGGCTGTGACCCCACACCCCATACATTAATATTCTGACTCCAAGAATCCACTACAGTTGGGGAAAAGGACATATACACTGTCAGTATTATTTTCGGCGATTTGGACCCTATGTCAGGATTTTCAATTAAATGGATTTTCGGCGAAATGTCATAGACCTATATATATATATATATATATATATATATATATATATATATTTATATATGTGTGTGTGTGTGTGTGTGTGTGTGTGTGTGTTGAAACATATATGAATTAGCAGATGCATAAGATATATATATATATATATATATATATATATATATATATACATATATACATATATATATATATATATATATATATATATATATATATATATATATATATATGCATCAGTGTTATTTCGCCAAAAATCCATTTCGCTGAAAATTCTGACATAGGGTCCAAATCGCCGAAAATCTATTTCACCAAAAATACTACTGACAGTGCATATGCCCTTTACCCCAACTGTAGTGTGATTTCAGAGTGAGAATATTAAAGTATTGGGGGTGTGGGGGGCATTGCCCCCCCCACCCAGTACAGTTTAATATTGTCTAGTATTGTTTTATAGTGTCCAGTCCCTATTAAAACAGTAAGTAAGTAGTTTATAATCTGAGTAGGTGGGGGCTATGCCCCCATACTCCCATTGGGCTGGGCTGTGCCCCCCCCACATTAATATTCTCACTCCGAGATTGTGCTACAGTTGGGGAAAAGGACAAATACACTGTCAGTACTATTTTCGGAGATTTGGACCCTATTTCAGGATTTTTGACTAAATGGATTTTTAGCGAAATGTCATAGACCCATATATATATATATATATATATATATATATATATATACATATATATATATATATATATCTATATATATATATATATATATATATATATATATATATATATATATATATATATATATATATATACATGTGTGTGTGTGTGTGTGTGTGTGTGTGTTGAAACTTATAAATGAAATAGCAGATGCATAATATATATATATTGTATGTAGATAACATGCAGTGCACTCAACCTCACAATCATCCCACTCAACTTCTTAGTGCAATAAACCTGTACAAATGCTGTAAAATGGGGGGGGGGATGGGCCATATATAGGGCATATTTCAAATATTGCTGTTAGAAACAAAGACATTTGCTACAGCAACAGGGTGTGTTTCAGCAGACTATTACTGAAGGATATGAGGTTGGAAACTGAAATGTTATGTCATTATTTACTTGACATAAATCCTTGGATCATCACAGTGATTTACCAGACAAATACAAAAAAGTGTGGAACAGAACAAAAGTATGGGCCAAACATCTGGACATTCTGTGAAAATTCTGGCAGTGGAGTGATATGCTCAGAACCTCTTAGTGCAATGAATCTGGAACAAGCCTGACAAAGCATGGGGACAAAGGCATGGAAATAGGGACATATCCAAAAATATGTGAGTAAATAAGCTGAGAAAGTTGATGTAGTGACACTGTATGTCCTAAAATATATGGACTGAAATATCACAAGTCTGGGACTCAATTGTTTCTCATTAGTTTGTGACCACAATCCCCACATCATCCCACTGATGTGTTAGGAATACACAACAGTCATGGGGACAAGACCAAAGATACCGGCCAGATAACTGGATATCCTATGAATGTCTGGACATAACACAATATTAGGGAAACTACACTCTGCTACCAAGCAACATCCAAACTACAATCAGACTGACATAACACTAGCCAAATCCAGTTCTGGGGCTATACACATGCATTTGCAAATATAACAGCCACTACAGGGATGTAACACTGATGGAAAACAGACACTGGTGTGAAAGTGCATACCCCCAACAAATTGCTCCACAGTCAGAGTGACATACCACTAAGTAAACTGAACACTACAATATAATGACTGTATGAGCAACAATATCCCGTTTGCCACTCACACATTACCCCTACATATACTGCCCCAAGTCCCAGTGTAGTGTGAATCTTGAGGTATTATGGGACATGTCACGGTCTGCCCGTACAGACATATACAGGTGACAGGAAACCAGAAACCAGAGAAGCATGCACAGTCAGACAGAATGGGCCAATGATACTCACATGTACCCCCATCCTAAACAGGCCAAATAACATGTACACACTACACTGCTACACAATCCTGACAGTCTGTTAACAATGGCCAGACATACACAGACTTCTCAAATTTGCAGTTTCCCACAGAATGCATAGGCACAGAACTCATATCTGTGTCCGCTTTCTTGTTACATCTCTGGGTCTATGACATCACTGGGATATTAGCAGGAATAAAGGCAATAAATAATGATACCACATACCTCTGAACCTCTTAGTGCATGACATCTGGACAAAGCCTGACACAACTGGGGACAGAGACCCAAACACAGGGGTATATTGGACATATTGCTGTTATAAATCTTGACAGTTTCTGGTGTTACAGGGTTTGTTGTCACATATCTTTTCTGAGGGATATGAAGTCAGTAACACCAATGGATGTTAGTACTTACTGACTGCATTCCCCGAGTATTCTACTGATTAGCAAAGGACAACTTTCTGGGGAACAGACCATATGAGCCACGCATCTGGACAGTGTATAGGCTTCTGGACAGTGTAGAGGTATGACCGTAGTCATGTACAGAATGGAAATCCCCTGACAGCTGCCAAACATGTCACCCAGCACCTTATGAAGCACAGTAAGACCAACACGACACTCCCCCACATCAGCTCTGGACAATTACCCAGGTATATTCAAATATAGCATGCACTACAGGGATGGAACTGTAGTGAAAAGCAGCTAGTGGTGCAAAAATGTCCACCCAAAAACATTTGCACCACAGTCACAGCAACATACCAGTACCCAAAATAAACTCCAGAGTAGAACGACTGTCTGAACGTATCCTGATTGCCAATCACACACTACACTGACATACACAGGCCAAAATTACAGTGTACTGGGAATCCTGATGTGTTACACAACATTTCACAGTCTGCTCCAACAAGCATACAGACCTGATAGAACCCCTGCTGTCATAGCAGCATGCACAGTCAGACAGGTAAAAGATGTACGGCACTCACATCTACTACGTTCCATACACAGCCCAACAAACATCTACACACAACACTTCTACATAGTCTGGATAATCTGTTCACAATGGCCACATACATAACTGTCATATGTACAGATTTCCACAGAATTTCCAGGGTGTGGAACCATAATCCTGGCCACTGCTGCACACCACAGTAAGTGGTCTGCTAGGTCACTGTGATGATAACTGGAGTGCCACTGGTAATTAATAATATACTATACCTCTACACCTCATAGTGCAGGACATCTGGACAATGCATGACGTACATGGGGGACAGGGGGCCAGGAAGCGGGACATATCACACATAATGGTGTTACAAACTGAAACAGTAGCTGGTGTTACATGGGCTGTTGTAACATAACAACCCTGAAGGATATGATGTCTGGAACACCAACGGATGTCAACAGTTAGTTTCTACAATCCTCACATTTTCCTACCAACCCACAAAAACAGATGACGTTTGAGGAACCAACCAAACATAACGGGCAAACATCTAGCCACTTTGTGGACAAAATGCCAGTTGAGAGGTATGTCAGAGGCATGTCACTGTGAGATGTCAAGTCACACAGTAAATGCATGATCAGACAAACCCTATCAATCTAGCAACCCGCCATGTGTATAACAGCACTAATGACATACAATCTGTACCCAATTCCAGAGCTTTGTCCCCATGTTGTTGGGCTGTCTCCACATGTCTTGTCCTGTGAGGTAGTCCCACCTACTGTCTGTGAAGCTGTAGCCCCCACACCTCTGTAATGTCCCCTGCACAGGCAAGGAAAAGGGGCAAGACCCACATGGATGTCCCATATGTTGGAACTAGCAGTAGTGTCCATGTCCACAGAGGACAGACAGAAAGTTGAAAGAAAACAGGTTATGCATTAGCATGAATGTTCTGAAGGATACAAGTCTGAAACTGGAATGCATGCCATTATGTCATGACAGCAATCCTCAATGACATGGCCAAAAACCTCAGTACTCTCCATTTAATATAATATAATATTAATATGCAATGGGAGATAAATAAAAATATACAGCTCAAATCCCCAAACCAAGGTAGTGTAGTGGTCAGAGTCCCTGCTTTGCATGCCGGTGTACACAGTTTTAGTACTACAACAGACAATCCAATTTTACATAAGATAGCAGTGTTAAAAAAGTACTATTGTCATACTAAAATGTGTGGTCAGTTATTTTTGTCACCCAGGGTTATGTAGCTGGTATAAAATGGAAGTGTGAGTGAATATAACATGTGAAACCACCCATATATGCTTGTGCCCCATACAGTATAGTTACACCCCTTGCTACTGTAATGAAAGCACATTTTATATTTTATAAAAAATATATAAAAACTTATATATAAAATAAAATATAATATATGATAATATAATGATATAATATAATTATTATAAAATAATAATATATTATTATAATAATATAATATAATATAATATAATATAATATAATATAATATAATTATATATATAGAAATATATATATAAAGATGTTTATAAGAATGAACTGTGAGGAACATTTAGCAATGCTCACCTAAGCTTAGCAGGTTTAAGCATTGCTCAAACATAAATGCTAAGCAGATTTGTACACTGGTACATGTTGCTAAGTGAAGACAACACAGTTTAAGCATATATAAGTTTAACTGTGTGTTGGCATTGCTTAGAATTACACAAACCTGTGCAAACCCACTTACAACTGCTTAAAACCTCTTTAATCACTCTGTTTCTATCAGCCACTGCTCTGCCTAGCAACAAAATAATCAGCACTGCCAAGTCTCAAACCAAGAGCCCTGTACACCATAGTCAGAGCAATGTACTACTACACCATTTGAGTGATAAGGATTGCTCACACTTTTTCAAACATATCATGCAGTAGAGTCATTCAACAGTAGGGAAAAGATTCCGTATATATATATATATATATATATATATATATATATATATATATATATATATATATATATATATTTATACACATGCACACACACACACACACACACACATACACACACACACACACATACACACACACACGCACACACATATAAATATATATATATATATATATATATATATATTTATATAGAGTCATACCTCACAACTATACCTCTGAACCTCTTAGTGCAAGAAATCTGGCCAAAGGCTGTCCAAATTGTGGGGGAGGCAATGTGCCCAAACTAGGGACATATTTTAAATATTGCTCTCATAAATGTAGAATGCTGCCAGAGTGACAGGGTTTTTTTCAGCATACATATTCTGAAGCATGTGAGTTTGGAAACTGAAATGTATGTCATCATTTACTGTCAGAAATCCTCAGATCATCACAGTGATTTACCAAGGATATAAAATAGTCAATAGGTGGAACAGACCAGAAATATGAGGAATGAACCTGGACATACTGCAACAATCCGGACAGGTGAGAGGTAGGCCCGGAACCCCTTAGTGCAACGAATCTGGACCAAGCCTGATAAAGTCGGGGAGAAAGACATGAACATAGGGATATATCTGAAAAACTGGAGTAGATAAGCTGACACAGTTGCTGCAGTAACACCCTCATGTCTGTCCTAACATATGTTGACTGAAATAACACAAGCCCAACAATCAATTACTTCTCATCCTCACACCATCCCACTGATTTGTCAGAAATACACTACACTTATGGGGGCCAGGCAACAGTACATCCTACAAATGTCTGGACATAACATCACATTATGGAAACTACACTCAGCTGCTAAGCATGTCACCAAGCACTGTCCAAACTATAGTCAGACTGACACAACACTAACACAAATCCACTAGGGGAGTTACACATGTTTTGCAAATATATCAGGCTCTACAGGGATGTAGCAGCACTGAAAAACAGACACCAGTGTGAAAGTGCATACCCACAACCAATTCCACCACAGTCACATTGACATACTGGTAAGCCAAATGAAAACTACAATATAAGGACTGTGTGAACAAAAACATCTCAACATGTTTGCTATTCACACACCCCTACATATACTAGCACAATTCATAGTATAGTATGATGCCTGACCATGGTATGGGACATGTCTCAGTCTGCCCTTACAAACATATACAGCCGATTGACCAGCGAAAACAGGAGCAGCATGCACAGGCAGATAGAAAAGGAGCCATAACACATGCATCCACCCCTCTCCCTAAACAGGCCAAATAACACTGACACACTACACTGCTACACAATCCTGACAGTCTGTCAACAATTGACAGAAATACACAGATTTCTAACTGTGAGCTTATTTTACAGTGTCAAATGCTTAGGTTGTCGAATGGCAAAATGTCAACACCTAAACGTCGAATGTTCAAAACCGCGACCGGCCAATTATGCAAATTTTTATCCCATGAAAAAATTTGCTTGGCCAACAAAATAAAAACATACTCTAAAACCCTAATCAAGAGGTGGGCTTTGCCCGACACACCCACAAAGTTGGTGGCTGTGACCTCCACACACCCCCTAACTAAATATACCACCTCTGAGATTGCTCTATATTGGGGAAAGGGCAAATTCCCTGATGAACGCCAAGCAAATGTTTTCCCTGTGAAAACATTTGCATAAATGGCTGGTCGTGGTTTTGACCATTCGACATTTAGGTGTTGGTTTAAGCCTTTGACAACCTAAGCATTCGACGCAGTAATAGGAACCCCTCAACTGTACAGAGTCCCACAGAATGTCCAGGCTTTCCCCTCATATATAAGGCCTCTTCCACATAACATGTCTGGCAGTCTGATACATCACTGGGATAATATCAGGAATGTAGGCACCAAATAATCATATACCGTACTTATCAGCCTCTCACTGCATGACATCTGAACAAAAGCTGACAAAATTGTGGGACAGAGGCCCCAAAACAGGGGCATATTTGAAATATTGTTGTTATAAACTGAGAAAGTTGCTGGTGTAACAGAGTAAGTTGTAACATACCTTTTCTGAGGGATATGAGGTCAGAAACACAAAAGGATGTTAGCATTTACTGACTGCAATCCTCAGAGTATACTACTGATTTTCCAAAGACAAACAATGTCTGAGGAACACACCAAACACAATAGTCCAAACACTGGCCATTCTGCGGATAGCCCTACAGCTGAGAATTATGTCAAACACATAACACTGTCAGAGTTAAAATTATGCGGAAATTCCATATCCACACAAACCCTGTTAGACTAGCATTAATCCAAATGTATAACAGCAATACTTACATTCTGTCCCTATGTCTGGAATATTCTCCCCCATTTTGTTAGCCTGTCTCCACAGGTTAGGTTGTAAGAGGTATTCCCAAATACCCTCTGTGATGCTGTTGTTCACACACCTCCATGAAGTTCTTCTCACTGGCAAGGAGAAGGGCCAATGTCCACATGAAGTACTCAATTATAGGAGTGTATTGCGATGCCATTCACTGTATCAATAACAACACAGCTGTTCTGCATGCAATTAGCAAGTGGGGGACACCAATTGGTGCACAGGCCATCAGCTGCTCATGAGCACTACATACAAAAGGCAAGTTGCTGTCTATGCAAAACAGATCTAGACCCTACATCCTTGAGAGAGAGAGAGAAAAACAGTGAAAAGAAAAAAAAAACAAGTAGGATATAACCACCTACACTAGAAAAAAAAAGTATGTCAAACAAGTAAGCATGTAAGACATTTAAAATATATTTCTCAACAAGACTTGCTGTACTGATATATTGCTGATCAGAACCTATGGCCATAGCATCTGGGTCTGTCTGCAGTGACATAGATCATAGGTTAGGCCCCTGAGTCAACCAAGGAAAGGATTGCTCACATATGACTACTACTGGAGTGTGTGTTGAACAATACTGACTGTGACAATGTTAGGCCAGCTACTGGGATGTCGTACATATCCATATCTTACTTGCAAATACAACTATGATATACTTGTTTGCCTCAGAAATGTGAGAGGCTATACATGGCATTTGCATAGTAAAGTACTGTTGCAGAAATGTGTGTTGAACTGCATATAATGTACTGAGCTCATACCATTAAACTGTCCAGTGTTATGCATACTGACCATATGTGTGCCTCATATTTGTAATCATTTACTCATAGAGTTGTGTTATGTCTGACAAATCATTGACAAATCTGTGAAGACTGACATTACATTTCCTTTTTCTTCTGGCTGTTCCCATTAGGGGTCGCCACAGTGGATCATCTGTTGCCATGTCTGCCTGTCCTCTGCATCATGCTCTGTCCCACCAACCACCTGCATGTCCTCTTGCACCACATCAAGAAACCTGATCTGAGGCCTTCCTCATTTCCTCTTACCTGGCAGCTTCATCCTTACCATCGCTTTCTCAATATACTCAGCATCCCTCCTCAGCACATGTCCAAACCAATGTAATCTTGCCTCTCTGGCTTTGTCTCAAAACTGTCCAACATGGGCTGACCCTCCCATATACACATTGCTAATCCTGTCCACCCTCATCACACCCAATGCAAATCCTAACATCTGTAACTCTGCCACATCCAGCTCTGACTCCTGCCTTTTTGTCAATGCCACTGTCTTCAACCAATATAACATAGCTGGTCTCATTACCCTCTTGTAGACCTTCCCTTTCACTTTTACTGGTAATCGTCTGTCACAAATCACTCCTGACACTCTTCTCTATCCTTCCCATCCTGCCAGTACTCTCTTCTTCAGCTGTCCTCCACAGTAGTCATTACTCTGAAATGTTGATTACAATCATTTAAAGTCATCCACTTTGCCAACTCTACTCCCTAGATCCTCAACATTCCGCTGTCCTCCCTCTCATTCACTCACAGATATTCTGTCTTAGTCCTGCTGATCTTCATTCCTCTCCTCTCTAAAGCATATCTCTGTCTCCCCAGAGTCTCCTAAATCTGTTCCGTACCCTCAATAGAGATCACAATGTCATCTGCAAACATTATAGTCAACGAGGACTCCTGTATGATCTTGTCTGTCAACTTGTCCATCACCATTGCAAACCAGAAAGGGCTCACAGTTGATCCCTGATGTCATCCCACCACCACCTTAAATGCATCTGTCACTCCCAATGCAGACCTCACCACTGTCACACCACCCTTGTACATATCCTGTACCACTCTTCCATATATTTCTATCACTCTTTACTTCCTCATACAATACCACAACTTCTCTCAAGGTACTCTGTCATATGCTTTATTTAAGCCCAGAAAGACACAAAGCAACTCCTGACCTTCTCTGTACTTCTGCATCAACACTCTCAGAGCAAAAAGTGCATCTGTAGTGCTATTTCCTGGCATGAAGCCATACTGCTGATCACTACTCATCACCTCCCTGCTTAACCTAGCTTCCACTACTCTTTCCCATAACTTTATGCTGTGAGTGATCAATGTTATCCTTCTGTAGTTGCTACAGCTCTGCACATCAGCCTTATTCTTAAAACGGTACCAAAACACTTTCTCCCCACTCCTCATGCAACCTCTCACTTTCCAAGATATCAGTAAACAATCTGGTTAAAAACATCACTGCCATTTCCCCTAAACACCTTCATGCTTCCACAGGTATGTCATATGGAACAGCAAACTTGCCAGTATTCATCCTCTTCATAGCTATCCTTACTTCCTTCTTGGTAAGCCGTTCCACTTCCTGATTCACCATACCCACATCATCCAATCTTCTCTCTCTTATTCTCTTCATTCATCAGCCTCTCAAAGTACTCTGTCAATCTGCTCAACACACTCTCCTTGCTTGTGCGTACATTTTCCTTATTATCCTTTATCACCCTTATCTGCTGCACATCTTTCCCAGCTCGGTCCCTCTGTCTAGCCAGTTGGTACAAGTCCTTTCATCCCTCCTTAGTGTCCAACCTGTCAAACAACTCTTCACATGCCTCATCCTTAGCCTTTGCACTCTCTCGTTGCCATGCACCTCATCTCCTCATACTTCTGTCTACTTTCCTTATCTCTCTAACAATCCTAGTCCTTCTTCCCCAACCTCTTTCTCTGTTTACTGTCCAGTACTTCCTCAGTCCACCACCGGGTCTCCTTGTATTTCTTCCTCCATCCATATGTCACACCAAGCACCTTTCTAGCCATCTCCCTTACTATCTCTGCTGTACTTACCCAGATATTTGACAAATCTTCACTAGCACCCAGTGCCTGTCTTACCTGTTCCATGAATTCCACCTCACAATCACTCTTTTCCAGTTCCCACTATTTGATCCTTGTTGCCATCACACTTCTCCTCTTCTTGATCACCAAAGTCATCTTAAAAACATTCTATGCTGCCTAACTACACTTTCCCCTGTCACCACTTCACAGCCTCCAATCTCCTTCAAACAGGTGCTCCTACACTGGATATATTCCACCTGTGTGGTTCTTCCTCCACTCTTTTATGTCACCCTATGCTCCTCCGTCTTGTTATAGTACGTATTCACCATAGCCATGTCCATCCTTTTTGCAAAATCCACTACCATATTTCCATCTGCATTCCTTTGCTTAACACCATACATACCCATCACTTCTGCATCCCCTCTGTTTCCTTCACCAACATGCCCATTTAAATCTGCTGCAATCACCACTCTCTCATCTTTGGGTACAGTTATCCACCATGTCATCCAACTGCATTCACATTTCTCTTTCTCATCCATTGCACAACCAACTTGCATAGCATAGGCATTAACAGCTTTCATCATTACACCATCAATTTCCAGCTTCATAAATATCACTCTAGCAGACACTCATTTCTTCCTCCAAAAACACTCTTGGCATATTGTTCCTTCAGGATAACCCCTACTCCCTTTCTGCTCCCATCCACACCTTGATAGCACAATTGTGATCTGTCTCTGATACATCTAGCTGTACTCCCTCTCTATCTGATCTGTTGCACACACAATATATCAACCTTCCTCTGGCCATCACATCAGCTAGCTCTGTCCCTATACCAGTCATACTGCCAACATTAAAAGTTCTTACCCTCACTACCACACTCCTAGCCAGTCTCCTCTCTTCCTGCCATATGAGTGTTGGAGATCCTCCAGAGTAGGTCTGTCAATGCAAAGGCTACTGTGCTATTGAATGACTCAAGTGTGTTACAGCAATATTAAGACAGTGTCACTAATTTTGTCCCATTGCCCCTCATGTATGCGTGGTGTCCTACTGATGTTCTGCTCTAATGGGTTGAGAGGGATGAAAGGGCAACAGGAGTGTGAATACAGTGCGCCATACTGACATAGAACAGAAATGTATATCAGGTGTGACCTGTGCACATGTCAGTATGAGTAGGTGTATCTGGCTGCCTCATAACAACAGACACGGGATGCAAAATGTCAGTTAAATAAGCTGTACATGTTGTACATGTGTGTAATCTTAGTTACTGTGCATCCAAAAAAGTGACATTTCTATATCCACTGGTTGTTGCACTGCCCTGACACATCCATGGGTACTACAATAAGCATGATTATCAGTTTGAATTCGAAACATGTCCAACTGTGTTATGACTTTGTGTCCATGCCTACTCTAAACAGCTATATGAACACCTACGTAGCTGTATGGACTCAGCAATACCTTACTTGTAATACCTGCCTCCACCAAAGTAGAGTAATCCCCTTTGCTGGACAGCAGCAATACATAAACCACAGACTTGGTCACTATATTGGCTGTACAGGGTAAAGTAGGAGCAGGCACCAACATGGCTTCAAGTCAGCCTTTGTCTGAACAAGCATATAAGGTCACAGGTAGATTACTGTAAGGCTAACTATGAGTACAAACTGGACATATCCACCAAGGCCCATCACAAGGTCATCTTCACATATGTTTGCAATCTCAGAGGCAAGAAACCAACTCACTTTGTAATGGTGGTCAGTCAGACCACATACACACACAACATAGCTATTGCCAACCTGGTGCAAATAGGTTTAGGGCAAACATCCCCCCTCTGGTTCAGCATCACTGTAGGTGGATATGCACAGCACCTGCACCCCTCCCCTCATCATCTGAGAGCAGATACATGTTGCCTACTGAAAGTCAACAAGTGTAAGTATCCATGGGACCTGATAACATCCCTGTCTGCATCCTACATGAACTCAGGCATGTGCTCCCAGCTCCATTACACACTGTAGTCACAGCAAGCCTCTGCACCATCCACACCCCATCTGCATGGAAGATGACCAATGTCATCCCTCTACACAGGCATGAATGAGGAATAGAGGATTATGGAATTAACTGGCCCTCACTGGGAGGAATATGATACATCAGGACCAGGAGTGCAATGCAAGCTGATACTGTGCTGATAGATTACAGGGGTATGGTGTGGTTCTGAGTGGTGGCTACTGGTATTCAATGTATATTTGCAGGTTGCATTCATACTGTTGCCGAATGCATGAGGTCCTGTGATGTGTTTCCTTGTTTATGTCTTTCAGGTGCAACGTTGCATTAGCGAAGGTCAAATTTTCAGTGGCTGAGACAAATATAATCATAGAAGCCATACTACTGAACCATGCCATAATGTTTGGCTGGAGCCAGCAACATCTGTGGGAGAGGACCAACCTGTGGGATGACCTTGCCCACAGGGTAAATGATGTCAGCCTGCATGCATGTACATACGAGCATGTCCAGTATTGTGCAACCAAACTCATATGCCATGCCCGGCAAAGAGCTGCTGCCATGGCCAGGGACCATGCAGCCACAGGTGGAGGCCCAGCCATGCAGCCCCTACTGACATCCACCATGGAGCTCCTTGCCAACTTTGTGGCACCCATCCCAGTACAACATCAGTGTGCAGACCCCCACATGCTGGAGGTGGGTGTCACCCAGACAATGGCAGAAGAGTGTGCAGGTAAGGCCCCAGTGGAGATTACTAGACTAGTGTAGTACACATACTTGTATCTGTAGAGTATCTATATGCATGTGTCAAGTCAGATTAGAGTTGTGGATGGAGTTTTCTAATGCACAGAAGTGCACATCTATGGTGAAGGATAGCAAACTGTGTAGTATTGGGAGTTGTACTGTAAATCTCCAGACATGCTGCATCTATCCTGTACCAATGCCAAGTGTGAGTCTGCTGACAATAGCTCTCTCCCACAACTACCTAGGTCCCTTTGGTCTGCATGTCAGACAGCAGCTTGAAGCTGGTGAGTATGGAATTGTTCTGTTGTGGTTTGCCATTACTGCAGGCATGTGAAGGGCATGCAATCTACCATGCACACAACTGTCAGTCATAGACATATTGCTTTATGTGCATGTTCACTTGTGGTCGGGTTAACTGCATTGCATCACAGTGGTCACCACAGGGGCCTATCTGAAGAGCATGTAACATTCCTGTAGCATACCTCACAATCTCTCAGTGCAAGACTTCTGGACAGAGACCAATAAAATGGGGGGACAAATGGCCTAAGGTAGAGACGTGTGAAACATTACTCTTATGCAGTGGATATAAACAGTGTACACACCACTGTTAAGATGCCAGGTGTTTGTGATATATACAAATTGAGACCACAATATGTCAGTCCACACCTTTTCCAATGTTTAATGTGACCCATAACATGAACAATACACACGTAAAACCAACCAATCTGTTGCGCACCAAATATGGAGTATACAAACCTTACAATAAGCTGGATGCATACATGTGCACAACCTTTAAATAATATTTTATTGCAGCAGCTTGTGATTTACTGACAGCATTCAGTCTGCTTGGGTACACACCTGCCACCAAGTAAAGGCACTCTGAGTAACAACAAATAACAGTCTGCTTTGAAGTAGAATATTCATGACATTTGCCCTGTTGCCTGCGACAGCAACAGCCATGACTTGCAGACAGCTTACAAAGCAGCAAAGGGATCTCATATTTGAAAGGTATCAGTCAGAAGTAGGGTACAACAACATTACCATACCATTGCATACACCATGGAACACAGTGGAGACAGTCATCAAAAGGTGGATTGAATATGGGACAACAGTGCTGTTGAAAAGAACCTTACGTCCCCCCAAAACTGATGAAAAGACATGTCAAAACCTGGTCAGGGAGGCTGCCAGAAGACCTACAGCAACACTGAAGGGGTTGCAGCTATCTCATGCAAGTACTGGTGTTGTGTACTACACGTGAGAACAATCTCACAAATCCTGCATAAGTCTGGCCTATGAGGTAGGGTCAGAAGATGGAAGAATTTCCCCACACCAAAAAAACATCCAGGGGTGGATATAATTTTCAATACAGCACATCAAGTCCCAAAGGCATGTGTAAAAATGTGTTATGGTGTAATGAGACTATGGATCGACCTCACAGCCACAATACTAAAAGGTACATGTGGTGCACAAGCAACACTTCTCTTCTCTTGAAGACCACCATCTGCATAGTGAATCATGCTGGTGTCATTGGCCTGCAGTAGGGATGCTCTTCCAAACCTGGAACTGCTCCTGTAGTCACGGTGGTGGGAATACTGAACACTTCCAAATAACACGTCTGACCCAAATCCATTAGGCGTCTGCAAGAATGCTGAGGATGAGGAGGGGTGTCAGCCTTCAACATGACAAAGACCTGAAGCATGCATCCAAAGCTACCTAAAGATGGCTCCCTCTGAACACACTCATGGTTATGGATTGGCCCAGCCAGAGCTTAGACCTAAACATGATAGAAAAGCCTCAGTGTGACCTGCCAATGACTGTGCTCATGAGCTGCCCTTGTAATCTGACAGAGTTGGTGGACCTTTGCAAAGAAAAGTGGCTAGATAATGCCAAGTCAAGATGTGCCAAATTGATAGGCACTTCTCCAAGAAGAGTGAATGCTTTAAGTCACTTATAAGGTGCTTCAACAAAGTATCATTTTAAGGGTGTGCACACTTATGCAACCACCATAGTGTACATATTTCATTCATCATATTTTACATATAACACATCTGTTTGTTTATCAATTGGATTGCACAGGTCATACGTCACATGAAAGGTGGGTAATAATTTTAATGCATTATTGTGGTCTCATTTTATATATTACAAGAACATGGCATGTTAACAGGGGTGTGTACACTTATCATATCCACTGTAAGCTTAGAAAGTTGGTGGTGTAACAGGATTTGTGTGACTATACATTTGCTGGTACAACAGGATTTGTGTGACTATGCATTTACTGCTAGTTTGGAGGTCTGAAACTCAAATGTATGTCATTAATTAGTGACATCACTCTTCAGATCATCCCATTTATGTATCAGGCAAACACAGAAGTTATGAGAAACACAGCAAACATATGAGCCAGACATCTACACATTCTGCAAGGATTTGTACAGTTGTGAGGTATATTCTGTATTAGTTGCCACTGTGCTATACTGGTGAACAGCAATGAAGTGTACATGGGTGCAGTCTGTGTTAGGGTAGGGCCATCACCTACTAACACTACTCACATATCCCAGAGTTCTATATTATTAGTTGCATGGAGTAAAACTGGCTGCACTGCATGATGTTGAGGGTCGTGTGTCATGCATGTCACCATTCGGGTAATGTGAGGTCTGTGTAACAGATTTGTGCCACCTAACCTGCAAGTGTGTGCATATGTGTGTGTGTGTGTGTGTGTGTGTGTGTGTGTGTGTGTGTGTGTGTGTGTGTGTGTGTGTGTGTGTGTGTGTGTGTGTGTGTGTGTGTGTGTGTGTGCATGTGTGTGTGTGTGTGTGTGTGCGTGTGTGTGTGTGTGTGTGTGTGTGTGTGTGTACGTGTGTATGTGTGTATCCGTGTGTGTGTGTGTGTGTGTGTGTGTGCGTGTGTGTGTGTGTGTGTGTGTGTGTGTGTGTGTGCGTGTGTGCATGTGTCCGTGTGTGCGTGGGTGCGTGCGTGCGTGTGCATGTGTGCGTGTGTGTGTTTGTGTACATATGTGCATGTGTGTACCAGCTAACCTTAAAGTGCAGACATTAATGTACATATGTTGTCTTCCCCTCACAGGTGGCGATGGATGTCGCGGTCCCTCCCACTTGGTGACTAATGTCAGTGTCTCTGCAGACTCTGACAATGATGATAGGAATAGTTAGGTACAGGTGGGGTTGTCAGGGGCTGATTGTGTTCCATTGGTTGGAATCCAACTGTTGTCCACACCATCCCCACACACAGTGACAATGCCCACACATACCCTGTCACCAGTGGCCACAGATGATGGACAGTTGGCAGGTGGTCGCATGGAACAGACTAGTGTGGTGACTATGGCAGTTGTGAGTGTAGACACTGGCCATAGCCAGAGTGCAGGTGAGGTCCCACACAGGTGGATTGACAGGGGTGCTCGCAGGAGGCCTTCTGCTCATCAAGCCCCTGTCACAAGTGCCACAACAGGTGTTACCAAATGGGTCTACTTCATAACATTGAAATGTCATAATGTTGAATTCCATAACATTGAATTTGAGACCATAACATCAAAAGTTCAAAACACTGAAAACCCAAAACATTGAAAACTCAGAACATTGAAAGTGTGGTTCATAACATTGAAAACTACATTGCACAAGCAAATAAGATTCCCTCCACCTACAACAAAACCTAACTAACAAACACACTTTCTACTATGTTTCTTCAAAGGAGCAAGCCCCCCTGTACCCCCCTCACTGTATGAAGCTAGGAAATTAACTTTTTTCCCACTGTAGTGTGATCTTGGAGTTGGTATATTTAATTTACGGGGGGTGTGGGTGTCAGAGCCCCCACATGCGGGTGCAGGGGGCTTGCCCCCTGCAGAAATGTAGCAGAAATTGTGTTTGTTACTTAGGTGTTGTTATAGGTGGAGAGGATGTTATTTACATATGCATTGTAGTTTTCAGTGTTATGAAGCACACTTTCAATATTCTGAGTTTTCAATGTTTTAAGTTTTCAGTGTTTTGGGATTTAGATGTTTTGGTCTCAATGTTATGAAACTCAACATTATGAAATTTCAATGTTATGAAGTAGACCCCACCAGATGCATGTTTTGGGCTGTCATGTATGCACAGGGATGTAGTGAACAAAACAGACAAATATGCAGGGTCGTGGATGCAACTCTTCCTGATTTACATGGCTTACCTGATCTTGTTGAGGCCACACATCAAAATACTGAGGTCATGAACAGATGGTGGGGTAAGACCTTGTTAATCTTCAACCGTGGCATGTCTATGCTAGAGAGTTTGGTGGGAGATGGGCCTCAGTCACATGGATATAGGTCAGCACCAACAACAGCTGAGAGTCTACGGGGCCATGCACCTTCACACTCCGGTTGTGGCAGTAACATGAGCACTACTGAAGGAGGGTTGCTGTCCACATTAAACCACAGCAGGCCATAGGCACGTGGTCCTGGATGGTTCCATCAGGGACACGGATCCAGCAGACAGCAGTCATCATCAGGAAGCAGTACTGCATCTGGCCTTGGGACTGGGGGTGACAATGAGACCCTTGGCAGGACCAGTTCCCATGTCCATGGCCAGAGATGGTGAACTGGACACCCTGCCATGTACAGTTCACAGCTGTCCAACATACCCATGTGTAGGTCAGCCACATGATGTGACTTTGTCCATACATACACACACACATCTGTATCACAGGTAGGTCACCTCCAGACACACACAGCACATCTGCACAGTCCATCTATTGGATACCCCTCCAAACTCACACACATGATGTCAACTGTATGGTCCAGCCTAGGCCTCTGGCACACACCACACCCTGTGCATATGATGATACCTGTGCCACATCCCTGTCATCCATACCATAGATGCAGGAAAATGCTACTATGGGTCTGATGCACAGGGTGAATATAGTACAGGGTGGCTATGTAATACTGTGTAAGGTGCTGTCTACTTGCATTTGTTATGGGTACACATACTGATGTATGTACCTTATTAGCCAGGATGCATTACTGCTGTTAGTACTGCTACTGAATGTAGTCTGACATGTTGTATTCTGTTTGTGTTCCAAGTGCCTATGTGTCTGCAGGCTGTGGCCCTGCAAACATTACCAAGAGGGAGTATGGCAGAGTGGGAATGCACTGACTGTGTCATAGGCAAGGTACAGCTTTATATGTAAATGTACCAGGTGTGTATGCATGCAACAGTGTGTGAGGGACACTGTTGTCAGACAGTGTGATCTTGCATACATAACCCTTGTCACAGATAGGTAGCCTTCAGACATGTCACTTCAGTGTTGTGTAGAACCACAGGCTCATACATACAGAACAGGTTACTGCAGTACTGTCAGCAGGTCCCTCACAAGCATAGCCATTACATTAACTGCAACAGATTCACCTGTCAACACCTGTTGGCCCTGCCATTTCTTTCCCATACACTCAGCCCTGATGCATTTGGTGATGGCATGCATGCTACTGTGTATGGCAGGTTTGTGGTATGTATTCCTGAGTTCACAGGGTGGGACAGGGAGAAAAAATTGTATATCCTTTGCATACACACAGTAAGGACTAACACAGGGGATGTGCATACAGTAACACAAATACATTTGGCAATAGACAGATTAGTAAACCTGCATATCCAATTTGATGTACTGTAGTACTATATACACATGACATGCCCCACAATGATTATATGCATGGGACATAACCCACTACCTCTTACAACACGTAATGTTGTCAATGCCTTCATGGATGATGACATAACCCACCAGAAATAGCATCTGAAGTCATGTATTGCTCCTACAAACCTGGACAAGTGATAGGGTAGCAGATGTTGTATCAGCATGATGTTTCAGTCAGGTATGATACCTGATGCTGGCATGTTTGTCACTACACTCACTGTGGCCGATTTGGCAAAAATATCACATACTTGGACATTGTCAAGGGATATAGACCACATATAGGTTGCAAACATCTGGATATTCCATAGACATCTGTACAGAGGACTGGTATGGCCTGTACAATGATGTAACATGCTGCACATGAGGCAGATGCCATTACCATGCTATATAAAGTAATGCCATCGGGAATTGGTAAACAGGCATAGATGGTACACACATCAAAATGGTATAAGCCAAACAAGATATGATCCTCACCCAAACACACACAATTGCCAGTATTGAGATTAGAACACCTACTTATTGAGTTATTACTACTATAGTGTCACAGAGTTATCAGATGCACCACTGAGCGTATAGGACTTAGTTTTGTCCCAAGGTACTTCTAAGGTGAATGGCATCAACAGGCCTAGTAAAGTAGGGTGATGGGAAGTATACAGGGTGGTAGACAACTCAAAATGGTATAACACACAAATTATATGATTATCGTATACACACACACACACACACACACACACACACACACACACACACACACACACACACACACACTTTCTATTATTGAGATTAGAACCCCTATCTATCTAGTTATTGCTACTATTATAGTGTTACAGAGTTATCAGATGGACTATGGAGCTTATATGATTTCTAGTCCCAAGGTACTTCTAAGTTGAATGACATCAACAGGCCTAGTAAAGTAGGGTGATGGGAAGTGTACAAGGTGGTACACAACTCAAAATGTTATAACCCACACAGTATATGATTCTCACACAAACACACAAACAGTTGCCAGTATTGAGATTAGAACACCTACCTATCTCTGATTACTACTATAGTGTTACACAGTTATCAGAAGCACCACAGAGCTTATATGATTGCACCTAGTCCCAAGGTACTTCTAAGGTGAATGATATCAACAGGCCTAGTAAAGTAGTGTGATGGGAAGTGTACAGGGTGGTACATAAGTCAAAATGGTATAACCCACACCATATATGATTCTCACACAAATAAACAAACAGTCAGTATTGAGATTAGAACCCCTACTTATCTAGTTATTACTACTATAGTGTTATGCAATTATCAGATGTGCCACAGAGCTTATATGATTTCACCTAGTCCCAAGGTACTTTTAAGGTCAATGACATCAACAGACCTAGTAAAGTATGGTGATGGGAAGTGTACAGGGTGGTACACAACCCAAAATGGTATAACCCACACAGTATACGATTCTCACCCAAACGCACACACATACACACACACACACACACACACACACACACACACACACACACACACACACACACACACACAGACAGACACACACACACACACACACACACACACACACACACACACACACACACACACACTTACTCACCAGTATTGAGATTAGAACCCCTACCTATCTAGTTATTTGTACAATAGTGTTATGCACTTATCATCCATGCTACAGAGCTTACTGGGTTGATAATAGGCCAAAGGTGCTGATAAGGGGAATTACATCAGCAGGAGTGATAAAGTAGGTCAGTGGGTGAGAAACTTATCAAAATACTGGTTCTTACAAACATACACACTTACACACATACACATGTACTGGATCTGAGAATAGAACCCCTGCCTATTTAGTTATTTGTACTATAGTGTTACACAGTTACTGCATGTGCTACAGAGCTTACTGGACTGACAGCTGGCCAAAGGTGTTGAAAACGTCAAAGCTGAGGTAAACTATTACAGGTTCAAGAAAGTCTTCCTTCAGTTTTTCCCTTAGATCTTGCTAGTTCTTTCTTTCTTGCACTTCAAATAGCCTTAAAGCTCTGCACTTCAACAGGCTTTTGTATCAATTATTCTAGCACACCTGAGAGCCATCAGCCATAGTAATTCCTGATGTAATTAGTTCTAGTACTTAGTAGTTATGACCACCCCTCCTGGCATGATTATAGTGCAGTTCTCTGTGCTTTCACCCATTAACCTGGTGCACTTGAGCATTCTGAGGCACTGTTGCAACTGCCTCATGTACACAGACAACCATCTCCTCTCAACTCTCAACACTCAGATTTGTGAGAGATACCCATATATCACCAAACTGGAAGATATTCACTCTCCAGTGAAGACTGGACTAGCTGGTCAAGAAGAGAAGGTCTACACCTGCACTACACCTCATGGAATACATAACCCTCCAGAACACTCACTATCACAGCTCTGACATACAAACAAATCCCACACACCCACCTTCACAGAGGCACTCAATAGACATTTACTCAAATAGCAGAGACCACCAAGACAGACACCCACTCAACCACCACAACACAGCACAAACCACAGGAGATATATTTCACCTACACATTGTGCCCCTCAATCTAAGCCCCTAAGGCTAACCACCTTGCCAAATACATTCATCATAGGTGACTCAATAGTGAGGCACACAGATGTCCCAATCACTATGTTGAATATGGAGAAGGTAACAGTCAGCTGTCTATCAGGTGCCAGAATCTAACACATAACACACCCAGTCAGGTCACTCCAGAACAACTACATGTATCACTCTGTCATTGTCCATGTGAGTGCGAATGACCTAAGATGGACCTCCCTGGACTACATGAAAAGATACTTGGTGGAGCTCTCAGATTATGTGGGCCAGGCAGGTATGACAGCAGCCCCGAGCAGAATACTACTGTCACCCAGAATGATACCACAGTGCAAACAACAAATGATTGACTTCAACAATTGGCTTAAGTGTCTGGTGTCATTCTTGAGGAATCCAGTATCTGTCTGCTTGGGATGACATGATTGACAGACCACAATGCCTTGCCAGAGATGGCCTGCATCTGTCACTCCTTGGTTTCCAGGTACTGGATAAGTCTCTTGCCACCCATATAGTGCCTTTTTAGGCGGTGTTCCAATTCAAGTTACCACCGTAACATCTATGAATAAATGCAATCTAATTTTCATGCTGCTCAACACTAGACATCTAAATCTCAAGATGCAGTCACTCGAATCACTCCTCAAAATGGAGAACATTGACATTTTTGCTGTAACAGAGACCTGATTTACAGCAGCAGACAGCACCCCTGCACTACCAGGCTATAACTCATTCTACACATGTCAGCCCCAAAACATGGACCATGGCTCCAAAGGCAGTGGTGTCTCCATATTCGTAAAAGATATGCACACCTCCAGACTAGCATCCCAGCATAATGCATCTGAGATACTTCAGGTACAACTGACATTGGGTAATAGTGCAATCCAGGTCATAGCCTGCTATAGGTCCCCATCCAGGTCCCTAGACTCTCAATCTACCTTCTTCAACACCCTGGAATCTATCAAGGTCCAACCCAACACTCTCATACTTGGAGACTTCAACTACCCCTCCATCAACTGGGAAAAGTACTCAAGCACCAATACACTGGCCCAATGCTTCCTGGAATTCATCAGTTCCAATGCCCTGGACCAGTTCATTCTGATCCCCAGTAGAGGAAGCAACATCCTTGACCTGTGTTGATTACTAATATAAGGGACCGTTGATCAACATCAGTAGTCAATCCCTACCTGGTCAGATCCAAACATAAAGTAATCACTATGGAAATCCACATCTCACCCACACCCCCCAGAAAAGTAACCACCTTGAAAAACTTCTCCAAACCTGACTTTGGACTCCTAAAATTAAAGGTGGCTAACTTCTCAGCACCCATGCTAATGGAAAATAGCTGCATGACTGCTGAATCTTACACAGATGCACTGTACATACATATACATAAATGCATGGAAGTAGCCATACCCAACAGAATCAAGACGCTCTACTCCAAACACTGGAGGTGAATATGATGGTCTCCTGCCATTAATAAACTGTACAACAGAAGGATGAAACTGTTGCAGAAAAAGGTGGAGTCTCAAGACTGGTAAAACTCCCTCATAACCTCAACAACAGCTTAATATCCCTCATGAAATCATCTAAAGCCAGCTATGACTGCAGAATTGCAGCAGACACTGACAACAATTACAAAGCCTTTGATAGTTATATCAAGAACCTCAATGGCAATACCCAGAAGTGCTTTGAGTTACTGCACAATGGTACCTCCTATATTGAGCCAACAGATATTGCCGACATTCTTGGCAACACATTCAGTACCAGCTTTACCCCTCTCTCCCCCATAAGGGAACAATTACAATGCCAGAAGAATGCCAAGCACCCAGCATTACTGAAGCCCAGGTTAAACCTGCATTGTCCATGGGCAAGAATACAGCTTCCATGGGACCCAAAATTATTCCCGACTCTGTGCTACATGAAATACAAAGAGACCTGGCCACATCTGTGTGCCCTGTTGAGTCACAGCCTCACTTCAGGCTTTATTCCTCCCAAACTGCACACTGCTACTGTCATCTCTCTCCATAAAGGGGTAGTGACTACAGACCCTGGGAATTATCGATCCATTAGCCTGATGAGTCTGATATGGACAGCTATTTAGCACATCATCAGGGACCTGTTAGACAAATATACAGGGTCTAGTGGTTAATATTTCAAGGTATGAATTAACTGAGTATGAGCTTTCTGTGCTTAACAAGGGACTTAGTTTCATACCTTCTGGTTTTACTGATGTCACGGATATAATTATAGACATTAAAATGTTTACCACAAGCATCAGTTTAAAAATGTTGTTTGGTAATGATGTATGCAATGTTAATGCTAATGCTAATATGAATGTATTTAGGAAACCTTCAACATTTGTACCTCAATTACATCCATTGTTAGAAGCCTTTAAGCTTGCATGTGAGAGTGATCTGTTAGATTTATACAAAAGAGATGATGTAAAACCAGATTTTTATAACATGACAAGAAATGAAAAGGATGCTATTTCAAGTTTGCAAAAAAATAATATCATAATATGACAAGCCGACAAAGGTGGGGCTGCCATGGTAATGGACCATGATACATATAGAATTAAGATAGATCAATTACTATCAGATGATTTGACTTATCGCCATCCGAATGGCTTTTCATTAAATAAGATCATTAAAGATGTACACAGTCATCTATATGATCTTTTATTGTGCAAGATGCTGATTTATACAAGTATTTTTTAGTAGAGAAGCCGTTGGTTCCTACTTTTAGGGGCCTACCGAAAATTCATAAGGATCTATACAACCCTCCGTTGAGACCTATTGTCTCGGGAACTGGATGGCTTACTGAGCCCATGTCGATTTTTTTGGATAAACAGTTTAAACCGATTGTGGAAGAGATCACATCAGTATTAAGGGACACTCAACATTTTCTTGAAAATCTTGCTGAATTTAACTTATCTAGGTTAATTATAGAAAGTGATATTTTGGTAACCCTTGACGTGAAATCCCTATTTACTTCAATACCTAACAGTATTGGAATGGACTATGTAAGGTTATTACTTTTAGACAAAGATATCCCTAATAATCAAGTCATGAAATGGATGCTGATTTTAGACATGGTATTGAGCAATAATGTCTTATTATATGATAATACTTATTATTTACAGCAGAAAGGGGTAGCAATGGGGACCTCTTGTGCTAACTCCCATGCTAACTTGGTGTTGGCATATTGGGAAAGCACCTATGTTTT